>NC_060069.1:8091176-8405441 GCF_922984935.1 Meles meles
CTAAAATTTATATGGAACCAGAAAAGACCTCGAATAGCCAAAGGAATATTGAAAAAGAAAGCCAAAGTTGGTGGCATCACAATTCCGGACTTCAAGCTCTATTACAAAGCTGTCATCATCAAGACAGCATGGTACTGGCACAAAAACAGACACATAGATCAGTGGAACAGAACAGAGAGCCCAGAAATCGACCCTCAACTCTATGGTCAACTAATCTTCGACAAAGCAGGAAAGAATGTCCAATGGAAAAAAGACAGCCTCTTCAACAGATGGTGCTATGAAAATTGGACAGCCACATGCAGAAAAATGAAATTGGACCACTTCCTTACACCACACACGAAAATAGACTCCAAATGGATGAAGGACCTCAATGTGAGACAGGAATCCATCAAAATCCTTGAGGAGAATGCAGGCAGCAACCTCTTCGACCTCAGCCATAGCAACATCTTCCTAGGAACAACGGCAAAGGCAAGGGAAGCAAGGGCAAAAATGAACTATTGGGATTTCATCAAGATCAAAAGCTTTTGCACAGCAAAGGAAACAGTTAACAAAACCAAAAGACAACTGACAGAATGGGAGAAGATATTTGCAAACGACATATCAGATAAAGGGCTAGTATCCAAAATCTCTAAGGAACTTAGCAAACTCAACACCCAAAGAACAAACAATCCAATCAAGAAATGGGCAGAGGACATGAACAGACATTTCTGCAAAGAAGACATCCAGATGGCCAACAGACACATGAAAAAGTGCTCCACGTCACTCGGCATCAGGGAAATACAAATCAAAACCACAATGAGATATCACCTCACACCAGTCAGAATGGCTAAAATTAACAAGTCAGGAAATGACAGATGCTGGCGAGGATGTGGAGAAAGGGGAACCCTCCTACACTGTTGGGGGGAATGCAAGCTGGTGCAACCATTCTGGAAAACAGCATGGAGGTTCCTCAAAATGTTGAAAATAGAACTACCCTATGACCCAGCAATTGCACTACTGGGTATTTACCCTAAAGATACAAACATAGTGATCCGAAGGGGCACGTGTACCCGAATGTTTATAGCAGCAATGTCTACAATAGCCAGACTATGGAAAGAACCTAGATGTCCATCAACAGATGAATGGATAAAGAAGATGTGGTATATATACACAATGGAATACTATGCAGCCATCAAAAGAAATGAAATCTTGCCATTTGGGATGACGTGGATGGAACTAGAGGGTATCATGCTTAGTGAAATAAGTCAATCGGAGAAAGACAACTATCATATGATCTCCCTGATATGAAGACATGGAGAAGCAACATGGGGGGTTAGGGGGATAGGAGAAGAATAAATGAAACAAGATGGGATTGGGAGGGAGACAAACCATAAATGACTCTTAATCTCACAAAACAAACTGGGGGTTGCTGGGGGGAGGTGGGATTGGGAGAGGGGGAGGGGGTTATGGACATTGGGGAGGGTATGTGCTATCGTGAGTGCTGTGAAGTGTGTAAACCTGGCGATTCACAGACCTGTACCCCTGGGGATAAAAATACATTATATGTTTATAAAAAAAAAAATTGGAAGGGGAGGTGAACCATAAGAGACTATGGACTCTGAAAAATAACCTGAGGGTTTTGAAGGGTCAGGGGTGGGAGGTTGGGGGAATAGGTGGTAGGTGGTGGGGAGGGCACGTTTTGCATGGAGCACTGGGTGTTGTGCAAAAACAATGAATACTGTTACGCTGATAAAAAATAAATAAATTAAAAGAAAAAAAAAGTTAAAAAAAATGTTGTACTGGTTACTTAAGCCCAGAACAGAGATTCTGACAACAGCATGGATGGTGTTTATGAAAGAAAATTACACTCAATGTTATATTCAATGACTATGCTCATTAATGTTTAGCTATCCCTGAACTGATCTAACCTCTCTTAACTCTCATTTCTATAATTTTTAAGATATGCCATCCACTCAATAACTTCTATTCAAAAATACATTTAAGTTCTAGTCAAAATTTTAGAAATAATAAATGTGTCTTAATGTGAGGATATGTGGTATTTTTATTTACAGCTTGTTATCACTTGCTGAAAAAAAAATAAATTCAAGCTCATTTATCCAATACTTTCCAGAAGCAAAGATTGTGTCATATGTTAGAGAGTAAGAGATAACTGACATGATACCTGGTCTCATTGGGCTAATAGCCTAATATAGGGACACTTTAACCAAGGGAATCACAATAGGCATTTTAACAAGGAAAATCAAATGGTGTTAAGTGAGCAAACAAAAGGAGCACCTAAGTTGGAAGGGGAAAGGCTATGAAAAAGAAACTTTCTGGAAGAAGCCATGATACCAGAGATTAATTTGCAAGGATCTGAAAGCAACTAGCAGGCCAAAGATACAGAAGGGAGAGACCATGACTTATTTTTAAGGGGCTGTAAGCACCGTGAAAAACTGTTAGTAAAAAACTCCTTTTACTAACCTCCACTGAACCAACTCCTGAATTTTTTTTTTAAAGATTTTATTTATTTATTTGACAGACAGAGATCACAAGTAGGCAGAGAGGCAGGCAGAGAGAGAGAGAGGAGGAAGCAGGCTCCCTGCTGAGCAGAGAACCCGATGCGGGGCTCGATCCCAGGACCCTGGGATCATGACCTGAGCCGAAGGCAGAGGCTTTAACCCACTGAGCCACCCAGGTGCCCCCAACTCCTGAATTATTAAATACTCTCAATTCCCCCTGAAAGACATGCTCAGTGACACTTGTGTCAAGCCAAATATTCCCAGCCTAGTGGCTCCTCTCCAGTAGGCCAGGGTACTTAAAACTTCCCTCATTTAAGGGATATGTTGCCAAGAGCCACTCATGCTTCTTTCCAACCTATGTATAACAGTTGTGCTTGGTTGCTTGGTTTAAGAATCATGTAATTTAATCAAATATTATGGCCAATGAAATATGAATATGTACCAAAGGAGGTTTGTTTGTTTGTTTGTTTTTTCCATGAAAACTAGCTTAACTCTTTTGGAAAACCTAAAAAAGACTAGTCACACACACACAAAAAATACTGGCAAATCAATCATGAAAGAGTCAGAAAAGACTGAAAAATATACTAACAACCTAGAAGATTCTGCTCTTGAATTCAATCTATGTGAAAGAAACCCAAACTGGAATTCATAAGTAACATATTAGGGGTATGGTTACACAAGAAGGACCTTGGCAGGTGGAACCACATTCAAGGCAAAGGCCTTGGCCCTGCAACAGGAGATTAGCAAACAAATGTCCAGTTATATGTTTTAAGTTAAAATAAAAATTTTTAACTTGTATCATTTTTTTGTTCCCCCATTTTAACCAATATCTTTGATTTTAAATAAATCATGCCTCAGATCAGAAGTCTTCTACATCATTAAAGAGGACTAAAGCCAAGACTGTAAGTGGGCAAATATCTACAGATGAGGCAGGAGAGGTTGGGGCTACAAATCCAATGAGCTCTACATAAATGGTACAGTATGTGGGTTGATGTGAAGACTATAAAGGAGCCATCAAATTGATGTGATAAGATTCTTTTTTGAGAAAGATCATGTCAAAAACATGGAGAATGCTGTGAAGAAATTCAGGACTAGAGGCTGTTGAAATAAACCAGTGAAGAAATGATAAGGTGTTACCTAAGGCTATGATAGTGAGAGGAACATAATTTGCAGTCAGTGCCTAAAGTATATGGTACTTGATGAGCTGGTAAGAAAACGGTAGAGTAGTATGACACTGAGAGCTCTCAATGCACACTTCTGGAGGACAATCTGGTAGTATGTTCCAAAAATCCTTAAAACTATAAGGTACCTTTGACCAAGCTATTCCATTTTTAGGCACTGTCCATAACAAAAGAATGAGAAAATTTCCTGTGAATTTTTACATACATGGCTAGATGGATGGATAAAGAAGAGGTAGAGTGTATGTGTGTGTACGCACAGATACCAGAATGTTACTCACCTATATAAAAAAAAAAGATGAGATCTTGCTATTTGTGACAACATGAATATTATAAGTGAAATAAGTTAGGCTGAGAAAGGCAAATACCATATGATTTCACTTTTATGTGGAATCTAAAAAGTAAAACAAATGAACAAATAAACAAAAATCAGACCGATAACATACTGATGGTTGCCAGAGGGCAGGGTGAGTGGGAGGATGAGAAAAATGGATAAAAGGGGTATGAGACAAAGCTTCCAGTTATGTAATGAGTAAGTCACAGAAATAAAAGGTACAGCACGGAGAATATAGTTAATGGTATTGTAATAGCATTCTATGGAGACAAAATGGTAGTAGCTACACTTGCAGTGAGCATGGCATAATGCATCACTACGTTATGCATTGTGTATCAACTATACACACAAAAAATTACATGCAAGCCTCTTCTCACTGCTCCATTATGTATAAGAGCAAAAACTGGAAGACAACTTGGAATGTCCAAAAATAGGGCATAGATAAATTATGTGTCACATATGAAATTATGTGACAATGAGGAAATGTCCTTAACTTATGGGGTGCCTGGGTGGCTCAGTTATTTGGGCATCTGACCCTTGGTCTCAGCTCAGGTCTTGATCTCAGAGATGTAAGTTCAAGCCCCCACTTAAAAAAACATATATGGTTCATCTAAATAATGGATACTTATGTCCATGTGACAATGAGAAAATGTTCTTTTATATATAACACCAGTGCTCCATGCAAAACGTGTCCTCCTTAAAACCTATCACCAGGCCAACACATCCCCCACCCCCCTCTCCTCTAAAACCCTCAGTTTGTTTCTCAGAGTCCACAGTCTCTTATGGTTCACCTTCCCCTCCGATTTCCACTCCTTCATTTTCCCCTTCCTTTCCTAATGTCTTTCATGCTATTCCTTATGTTCCACAAGTAAGTGAAACCATATAATAATTAACTTTCTCTGCTTAACTTATTTACTCAACATAATCTCCTCCAGTCCCATCCATGTTGATGCAAAAGTTGGGTATTCATCAATGAGGAAATGTTCTTAATTTAGGTAATAAAAACTATATGGTCTTAATTTTGAAAATCAAAAGTTATACATACAACTAGGTCTAGATATCTAAATATAAATATAAAAAATAAAACAAAGCTTGAAAGCCTATTCACAGTAATCATGGTTATGACTAGTAACAATTATCTTTATTATGTGGGATTATAGGTTTTTTAACTGTGCTCAACTGAATTTTCTAGATTTTAACATATTACATCTATAATCAGAAGTTTTAGAAAAAAAGTACTTTCGAGTTTCAGGTTTGATAGAATGGATAGTGGAATCTAAGTCCTAATGCTTAAAGTTTTAAAGAGTACTCTTTCCGAGGCTAAAGAGTTCTAATTTTTTCAATCCATCCTCACAAAGCAGCTCTCATCTGTGCTGGATTTACTTGGCCTTTCTCAGATTAAATCAAACTGACACCAGAAGGTTGAGGTAAGAAACATAAAACAAATATTCCTACATTTGGCATTCCATTCTAATTACTCATAAAGTTATGGTTGAGCTCATTGTAGCATCCATATATAGTAATTGATATCATGAGGTTTATCTCCCTTTACTAACAGAACTAGTCCTAAAAAGGAACAGTATACTACACTTCTGTCTCTCTGGATAATTACTAAATGATCCCAAACTACAAGTGGATTCTACATTGAAGTCTAACATTCAGATAGTAGTAAAATAATAGAACAGATAATAGTAAATGTAATAGATAATAAAATATAATAGATTTTAAAGCAATCTTCTTAGTGCCATCATGCACATATATGATTACTGGGCAGAACAGCAAAGTAACAAAAACTGGAGATGAAAGCATATTTCCATTTTATAATAAAAATATAGTAAGTTTATAAGGCAGTTTATAATTTACAAAGTGGCTTCCCATATGTTAGTTCCTTTTGCTCTCATGAAGATATTCTCATGTCATTTTATAGGTGAAAAACGAGACTTTCTTAAAATATTTAGTAATTTCTAACTTTACCCTTTCAAATACCACCAGTGTTACTTCTGATTCCTTCAAAAATGATAGATTGAGGGGGTCAGAGTTTACAGAAATGCACAAAGCCTACAATGGAAAATCAATTCATGGAAAATCAAAGGCTTGGAAAAGTGCCCAGATTGGGTTATTATTAGTAACTCCTTTGTGACTGTACTTTTATATTATATAGTACATGTTGCCTATAGGAGACACACTTTACATACAAGAAGACACACAGACTGTAAGTGAAAGGATGGAAAAAGATATTCCATCCAAATGGAAATGAAAAGAAGGCTGGAGTAGCTACACTTATATCAAACAAAATAGACTTTAAGACAAGGACTTTAGGGTGCCTGGGTGGCTCAGTTGATTACGTATCTGCCTTTGGCTCAGGTCATGATCTCAGGGACCCACAATGAGTTCCCCACTCAGCACTCAGTGGGGAGTTGGCTTCTCCCTCTGCCTCTCCCCCCACCAACCATCCTCATGCTCACGCTCTCTCAAATAATTTTTTTTAAAAGCAGACTATAATAAGAGACAAAGAAAGGTGTTACATAATGATAAAAGGGTCAATACAGCAAGAGGATGTAACATTTGTAAATATTTATGCACCCAGTACAGGAGCACCTAAATATATAAAGGAAATATTAGCAGAATTAAAGGGAGAAACAGCCAACAATAGGGGATTTTAATACCTCAATTACATCAATGAATAGATAATCTAGACAGAATATCAATAAGGAAACACTGACCTTAAACAACATGTCAGACCGATGGACTTAAGAGATGTTTACAGAACATTTCATCCCAAAGCAAGAGAATACACATTCTTCTCAAGTACACATGGAACGTTTTCCAAGATTGATCATATATCGGTCCACAAAACAAGCCTTAATAAATTTAAGAGGATTAAAATCATATCAAGCATCCTTTCTAGCCACAATGATAAAAAACTAGAAATTAATTACATGTAGAAAACTGGAAAATTCACAAATATCTGGATATTAAGCAACAGGATAATGAACCAACAGGTCAAAGAAGAAATCAAGAGAAATCAAGAAATGCTTTGGGACAAACAAAAATAGAAATGCAACATACCAAAATTTATGGGATGCAGCAAAAGTAGTTCTAAGATGAAAGTTCATGGTGTTAAATGCTACTTCAAAAACAAGATAAATCTCAAGTAAACAATCTAACTCAAGAAACTAGAAAAAAAAAAAAAAGCCCAAAGTTAGAAGAAAGGAAATGCAGAAATAAATGAAATAGAGACTATAAAGATACTAAGCCAGTTCTTTGAAAGGATAAATTTGACAAACTGTTAGCTTAGACCCACCAAGAAAAAAAAAAGAGGGCTCAAAAAAAAAAAAAATCAGAAATGAAAAAGGAAATGTTACAATTACTATCACAGAAATACAAAGGATCATAAGAAACTACTATGAACAATTACATGCCAACAAAGTGAACACCCTAGAAAAAAATAGATAAATCCCTGGAAACATACAATCTACCAAGACTGCATCCTGATAAAAAAGAAAATCTGAACAGATAATTGCTAGCCAGGAAATTCTATCAGTTGTAAAACCTCCAAACAAAACTCCAGGGCTGCACAGCTTCACTGGTGAATTCTACCTAACACTCAAGGAATTAATACCAATCCTTCTCAGCTCTTCCAAAAAACAAAATAGGGATAATTTTTCTAAACACATTTTACAGGGCCTGTACTACCCTGATACCAAAACCAGGCAAAGATGTCACAAAAAAGAATTACAGACCAATATCTCTGATAAACACAAATGCAAAAATCTGTGTCATTATAATGTCATATTACTCAAAGCAATATACAGGTTCAATGCAATTCCTATCAAAATTCCAATAGTATTTGTCACAGAAATAGAACAAACAAGGCTAAATTTGAATGGACCACTAAAGACCCTGAAGAGCCAAAGCAAACTTGACAAAGAAGAACAAAGCTGGAGCCATCACACTCCCTGACTTCATACTATATTACAAAGCATTCGTATGATTAAGACATTATGGTTTCAGAAAAACAAAACAAAACAAACAAAACAAAACACCCAGACACATAGATCAATAGCACAAAATAGAAAGCCCAAAAATAAACCCATGCATGTATGCTTAATTAATTTATGACAAAGGAGACAAAAACATATAATGAGGAAAGAACAGTCTCTTCAATAAATGGTGTTGGAAAAACTGGACAGCCACATGGAAAAGAACAAAACTGGGTCACTCTTGTAGACCATACACAAAAATTAACTCAAAATAGATTAAAGATGTTAAAAAGAGGGCTGAAATTGTAAAACTCCTTAAAGAAAACATAGACACTAAGGTTCTTGACATTAGTCTTAGTAATGATTTTTTGAATCAAAAACCAAAGCAATAAAAGCAAAAATAAAAAGTGGGATGACATCAAACTAAAAAGCTTCTGCGCAACAAAGAAATCATCAGCAAAATGAAAAGGCAACCTGAGTTGAAGAACCTAACTGCAAATCATATATCTGATTAGGAGTTAATATCTAAAAAATATATGAAGAACTCCAATAACTCAATAACAACAACAAAAAAAATCATATAATATAATTTAAAAATGGGCAAAAGATCAGAGTGGACATTTTTCTAAGATGTCTAGCTAGCCACAGGTACATGAAAAAATGCTCACTATCATTTTTTTAAAGATTTTATTTATTAGAGGGGGGGGAACTCATGTGCACAAGCAGGAAGAACAGCAGGCGGAGGGAGGCAAGCTCCCTGCTGAGCAAGAACCACAATGTGGGGCTCAATCCCAGGACCCTGAGATCATAACCTGAGCCAAAGGCAGCCACTTAACCAAATGAGCTACCCAGGTATCCTGATGCTCATCATTATCCATTATCAGTCATCAGGGAAATGCAAATCAAAACCACAATGAGATATCACCTACCATCTGTCAAAATGGCTATCATCAAAAATAAGAAGGGGTGCCTGGCTGGATCCCTGGAGCATGCAACTCTTGATCTCAGGGTTGTGAGTTTGAGCCCCACAGACTTCTTCAATCAATCAATCAATCAATCAATGTTAAAAAGATAAGAAATGACAAATGTCAGAAAAGATATGGAGAAAAGGCAACCTTTGTGAACTGTCGGGAATGTAAATTGGTGCAACCACTATGGAAAACAGTATGGAGGTTCCTCAAAAAATTAAAAATAAAACTACCATATGATCCAGCAATTCTGCATCTGAGTATTTATCCAAATGAAAACACTAACTTGAAAAGAGGTATGTACTCCCATGTTCACTGTAGCCTTATTTACAATAGCCAAGATATGGATAGAACCTAGGACCATTGATGGACGGATGAATACAGAAACTCTGGTGTGTGTGTGTGTGTGTGTGTGAATATTATGTAACCATAAAAAGAAAGAAAGAAATCTTGCCACTTGTGACAACATAGATGGACCTTATAGGAATGCTAAGTGAAATAAAAAGATAAATACCATTTGGTCTCTCTTACGTGTGGAATCTTAAAAAAAGCAAACAAAAAACCAAGCTCATAAATACAGAGAACAGATTGGTGGTTTTAGGAGGCAAGGGGTGGGGGATTGGAGAAATGGGTGAATTGGTTGGTTTTAGTTTAAATAAACTGAATAAAATTTTTTAAATAAATTAGATTTTTAAAAAAATGATGTTTTCACCATCAAAACTCTAAACCATGAGAAATCTACTTCTTTTACTTTTTGTCTACTTCTTAAATCTCAAGAATACTTGGAATAATCACCACAAAATATTAAGGATTTTCTTTGAATAAAAGATGTTTAAATTGACTCTTGAAATCCAACTACCACAGATGGAGCATTATTAACTTTGAAGGGTGGCTTTTCTAAACACACTGCATTCTGGAGACAGAGCAAAGGCTGTATCTTGTTCCCACAATGACCCATAGTCATAGTTTCTACATAACTTAAACAACATTGTTTGCAATTGGCAATTTAACCAAATTTTAGTTGTTGTTGTTTTTTTTAATCTTCCTTCCACTGCTGGGTAGACATGTTTCTAACATGCTGGGGGTTGGGGGTGAGGTAGCTGAAAGCAGAAAAGGAGAAAGATACCTGCAATACAAACACCAACAACATCTCCCCCACTGAGACACCTAGACATTTCTTTCTTCTTGGGGCCAACTACTCAACGCAAGTTGAATTTTCCCCTGGTTTCTTGGATGTTGTATTTGCAAACCTCCATTCTCATCACTAGTCATTCATTGTTAGTTCACTCATGGTAATTTGCTGGGCATTATACCAAATTATTTAGATATACTTGGTCTTCTAGAATCTGAGAAATATAATTCACAGAAAACTTATCAATACTGATTTAAATAGGAGAATAGCCACAAAATAATCAGGCCTTCAGGATTTGCGTTGTTCTTACCATCTATCATCTGTTTTGGCATACATCATAAGAAAGGCACAGTGTATGGTGGTGGGTGAGGCAGAGCTATCAGAATTGTATGTTTGGATGAGAGGCTGCTCAGATATAATTCAAAAAGATAAAGACTGTGCTGTTTATTAGGAAAGATATCCTAAGAGTCTCCCTCACCTCCCAGGAGCATTGAAAGAGACTACACACTGTACCCTCAAGAGTGAATATAAGTGAGCCCTGCTTCGTGAGCTCCAGGAAGATACTGTGGAGGAGATTAAGAACACCAGATCTGGGGTGCCTGGGTGGCTCAGTGGGTTAAAGCCTCTGCCTTCAGCTCAGGTCATCATCTCAGGGTCCTGGGATGGAGCCCCGCATCGGGCTCTCTGCTCAGTGGGGAGCCTGCTTCCTTCCTCTCTCTCTGGCTGCCTCTCTGCCTACCTGTGATCTCTGTCTGTCAAATAAATAAATAAAATTAAAAAAAAAAAAAACTTAAAAAAAAAAAAAGAACAACAGATCTCCATTCTTTGGGATAATCTCAGGCTTCCTTCTTCAACATAACTTATAGATTCATGGATTCATGGCCAAGATGGCAAAAATAAGCACTGCAGGTGAATGGAAAAAAATGTTTGCAAGACAAATAAGTCAATCGGAGAAAGACAACTATCATATGATCTCCCTGATATGAGGACATGGAGAAGCAACATGGGGGGGTAGGGGGATAGGAGAAGAATAAATGAAACAAGATGGGATTGGGAGGGAGACAAACCACAAATGACTCTTAATCTCACAAAACAAACTGGGGGTTGCTGGGGGGAGGTGGGATTGGGAGAAGGGGAGCGGGCTATGGACATTGGGGAGGGGAGGCGAACCATAAGAGACTATGGACTCTGAAAAACAACCTGAGGGTTTTGAAGGGTCAGGGGTGGGAGGTTGGGGCAACCTGAGGGTTTTGAAGGGTCAGGGGTGGGAGGTGGGGGGAACAGGTGGTGGGTAATGGGGAGGGCACGTTTTGCATGGAGCACTGGGTGTTGTGCAAAAAGAATGAATACTGTTACGCTGAAAAAATAAATAAAATGGAAAAAAAATGTTTGCAAGAGAACACAATAGCAGCTGGATGTCAGATTTGCAACAATTATTAAGTGTTCTATGTAGAATCTTTGATTTACATAACAAATTAAAAGTTAATACAAGTATATCAGACCAGCTTTCTACAGAGGCTGAGAGACAGGCACCTGCATGGTAGATGGAATCACCTCCTGTCTGTCCTTGACTACATGCACCACACATCCCGTAAACCTCTTCTAGTCTATTATCTGAAATGTATACAATTAAAGAGTCACACACTTGGATCTGCTATAAAACACAAATTCCTTTCTGAGCAGCAACATATCAGCTAATAATAACTTCATTAATCAGACATTAAGAAGCTAGTTTACCTAACAAGGACCTAGGAGAACAATGGAAAAGCAGAATTGTTCATGTATCGGTATTATTGAGAGTCTACTACTGAACACCAAAGTACCAAGTGGAGATACAGTGATGAATTCATTCACTCATTCAACTCCCTAACTCCCTCCCTCAGTCATTCGTTCACTCATTCAACAGATGTATCAGGATTTGGGATATAAATTCTATCCTCAGAGGGACTATAATCCAGTAAAAGAAATATTATTTGTCTACAAAGCAAAAATACCATAAACGCCACTTACTTAAAGAAACAAGTGCTATGGAAGCTAGTTGATTGGAGAGATTAGTATGAGGGAATCAAATATGGCTTCAGAAGAAGGCATTTAGCCTGAATGCTGAAGAATGGCTCTGCTCATAGCCCTTGGCACTCATATGCTAAGTGAGCAAGATGGCTGAGGAAATGCCTTAAAACTGTTAATCCACTGCTGCAGGGGGCCTGCCAGCAGGAGGCAGCAGAATTCTACTCAGTGCCAGATGCTAAGGCAAATGGAAGTAGGGAAAGTGAATGAATGATGAGGTGTACATAAAGGATGAAATTCCAGAGGCAAATAGTGTGTCTTGCCTTACTAATTTGACTGGGGCCAGGCCTGCATTTATTTATGTCTCAAGCCTTATACTTCTGAAAGTATAATTTTGCAGATGTTGGAGATTCTCTAGCCAACACCCTCATTTTACCAGAAGAATGGAGGAGTTTGATAAATTATCCAAGGCCACAGAGCTAATAAGTGGCTGATCTGAGACTATAACTGAGTTGCCCTGAAATAAATGTAATGCTCTTTCAATTTGTATCAAGGCTTATCAACTTAGTTAGAAGCACATTTCTTTCATGTGTGTATGTCAATACAATAGAGTGGATGGACAAAGAGAATGACTCTGAGGTCTCAGGAGGGACATGGGTTATGAGGGTTAAGAAACAGGGACTTGGACATTTACACATCCTGAGGGAAGTTTCCTTTGGAAATAGGATTGAACTAGAAACGTAAGCTACAATATTTGTCATCCATGCAATAGCTGTCTATGAACCAGCTTCAATGACCTTCTTAGCTACCAAGGTACCTGCTTCCCACATCAATTCCTCCGTTAGACTATTGTCAAAAGTGAAAATGACAGGTTTACGGATGACCAAGGATTGACTTCGCAGCAGGATAAAATAGAACCAGGAGAAAAGAAGTCATAGCCATCCACCAATTGAGTTTTCAATCAATTGAAAGCATCTCTATTTCTAGCCAGATTTTCAATTTAAAAAGATACCAGTCTTAACAGTAAATATGAATTGTTGGGAGAGACATAAAAATGTTTTAAAGCAAGTTGCACTGAACCTTCTTATTTATCTGTTTTGGGAAACTTCTGCCTTCATCAGAATTAAGTTTCCTCCACCCAGTAAGTCTTACTAATTTCCCATGATTCCAGACCACTCAGAGCAATGTTAAAGAGATACGATGTTACCAATCATAGAATTAAGTTATGTTGGCAAGTACATAAGACATCTGATCTGTTTTTAAATAAGATGCACCTAGTCCAGAAAAATAAAGTGACTTGGCCAAGATCATATACACAATAAAGATGGAGAACCAGTCCCAGAAGCAGATCTGCCTCCACACTTTTCTTGCCCAACAAGGGCCTGAGGAACAAGTTTTCTTGGAGAGTGAAGTATGCTCAAGGCTCAAGCTTTAATCTGGGGGCAGTCCCAGCTTCCTAACTCAAGCGGGACTTCATTCTAACCTTTCCAATCTTTACCTACAAACACATTAAAAGATTATGCTTTTCTCCCAAGCCACAGATATGACAGAGTAACTTTTTCAGTTATTGTCTAAATGAAGTGTTTTTTTTTTTAAGATTATTTATTTATTTATTTGACAGACAGAGATCACAAGTAGGCAGAGAGGCAGGCAGAGAGAGAGAGGAGGAAGCAGGCTCCCTGTGGAGCCGAGAGCCCGATAGAGGGCTCGATCCCAGGACCCTGGGATCATGACCTGAGCCGAAGGCAGAGGCTTTAACCCACTGAGCCTCCCAGGCGCCCCCTAAATGAAGTTTTTAAGATACTTATACAGCTTTGTGTCATTTTCTTATATGTAATTTCCCTTTTCACGTCTAAATATCTGATCATTTTATGAGTGAATATATTAAAAATACAGCTTTAATGACTACTCTAGAATTAGAAACTATGGACATGTCTACAATAGAGAATGGTAAAGAATATGATTGGTTGGTAAAAAATATTGCTACTAACATCATCTTGATAATTAATATTATTGGGACTATACTATGAATTAGGAAGGCTTTTAAAGATTTACTTTTAAGTGAAAAAAATCCAAGCTACAATACTGAATATAATCTGATTATACTTTGCAAAACCATCTCTTTTTCTAAAAACAGTTAAAAATTAATGGCCATTGTATTATAATTTGGAATTATGAACAAAAGCCATTTTAAAAACTTCTAAACAGTAAACTATTTAACATATTGATTCCACTTTAAATTACACAACTAAAGAAAATTATAAATTTATAATTTGATAGAAGAAAAACTTTTATATATCACTTGAGTAAGAGGCTGAAGGATACTATCAGCCACAGTTCCTAGACCTTATTGTTCAAGAAGTAATGAAGGAGCACCTGGGTGGCTCAGTTGGTTAAGCATTAGGTGTCTGCCTTCAGCTCAAGTCATGATCCCAGGGTCCTGGGATCAAGCCCTGCATCTGGCTCCCTGCTCAATGGGGAGTCTGCTCCTCCCTCTCCCCCTCTGCCCCACTCACTCAAACACTCTCTCTCATGCTCCTTCTCTCAAATAAATATTTTTTTTAAAAAAGAAGTAATGGAAAGCTTTCACAGCACTATAGGAATTCCAACTAACCAAAAGGAAGAATGTTCTAGAAATTTGACTTTTTCATGGCCGATTCCCTGTCAATCTGGATCTGAATTGAATTTGTCACTTCATTTTTGTATATTATACTTATAAATTAAAGGCTAAAATGATGGACAGTATCCTCCTGGTTATCCTTACCTGCCATTTAACAGTTTCAGAAACATGTACCTGAATTTAGTATCAGAGGAAAAAGATGCAAGCTTCTTCCCAAGACATGCCATGCATTTTAAAACTCTAAGTACTGCCAATCTTTAAAAAAAAAAAAGGCGGGGGGCGCCTGGCTGGCTCAGTGTGTTAAAGCCTCTGCCTTCGGCTCAGGTCGTGATCCCAGGGTCCTGGGATCAAGCCCCACATCAGGCTTTCTTTTTGCTCAGCGGGGAGCCTGCTTCCTCCTCACTCTCTGCCTACATGTGATCTCTGTCAAATAAATAAATAAATAAATAAATAAATAAATAAATAAATAAATCTTAAAAACAAACAAACAAAACTCTAAGTACTGCCAACATCACCATGCTTTATAGATTCAGTATTTTATGAGAGGCAGGATAATAGAAGCTTAGTAAGAACGGTACCAATAAATGAGTTTTCAGAGACACTCAAAGCAAGCATCATACATTCATGTTCTTAAACCACCATGACATTTTTTATTAAGTTTATTATTTTAATGCCAGTATAGTTAACTTAGTGTTATATTACTTTCCGGTGTACAATACAGTGATTCAACAATTCTATATATTTCTGCGTGGTCATCACTGATAAGTGTACTCCTTGATCCTTATCACCTATTTAACCCATCCCCCCACTGCCCTCCTCTCTGATAACCAACAGTTTGCTCTCTGTAGTTAGGAATGTCTTTCTTGGTTTGCCTTTTTCCCCTTGTCCATTTGTTTTGTTTAAGTTCCACATGAGTGAAATCATACAGTATTTGTCTTTCTCTGACATATTTCACTTAGTATTATACACTCTAGCTCCATCCACCTCATTGTAAATGGCAAGATTTCATTCTTTTTATGGCTGAATAATATTCTATTATACACAAACACAAATTTTTACACACACACATCTATCTGTGTAAATGTATACACACATTCTACCTTTTTTATCCATTCATCTATCAGTGCTTACTTGGGATGCTTCCATAGTTTGGCTATTGTAAATAATTCTGCAATAAATGCAGGGGTGCATGTATCCCTTTGTATTAGTGCTTTTTTCTGTTTGTTTTTTGGGGGGTAAATAGCCAGTACTGTGATTGCTGGATCATAAGGCAGTTCTATTTTCAACTTTTTCTTTTTAAAGATTTATTTATTTATTTATTTGACAGAGAGAGATCACGAGTAAGCAGAGAGGCAGGCAGAGAGAGAGGAGGAAGCAGGCTCCCCACTGAGCAGAGAGTCTGATGTGGGGCTCGATCCCAGGACCCTGAGATCATGACCTGAGCTGAAAGCAGGGGCTTAACTCACTGAGCCACCCAGGTGCCCCTATTTTCAACTTTTTGTGGAACCTCCAAACTGTTTTCCACAATGGTTGCACCAGTTTGCATTCCCACCAACAGTGTAAGAGGGTTCCTTTTTTTTCCACCTCCAAACCAACACCTGATGTTTCTTTTTTTTTTTTAATATTTTATTTATTTGACAGAGAGAAATCACAACTAGGCAGAGTGGCAGGCAGAGAGAGAGGAGGAAGCAGGCTCCCTGCGGAGCAGAGAGCCTGATGCGGGGCTCGATCCCAGAACCCTGAGATCATGACCTGAGCCCAAGGCAGAGGCTTTAACCCACTGAGCCACCCAGGCGCTCCAACACCTGATGTTTCTTGTGTTGTTGATTTTAGTCATTCTGGCAGGTGTGAGGCAATACTTCACAGTGGTTTCAATTTCCATTTCCCTGATGAATGATAACTGAGCATATTTTCGTGTATCTGTCTGCCACCTCGATGTCTTCTGCCTTTAAAAAAAAAATTAAGTAATCTCTACACCCAACATGGGGCTCACACTCATGACCCCAAGATCAAGAGTCACATTCTCCTCCGACTGAGCCAGACAGATGCCCCAGTCTGCCCATGTTTTAAATGGATTATTTGTTTTTTCTGTGCTTAGCTTTATAAATTCTTTATAAATTTTGGATACCAACCCTTTATTGAATATGTCATTTGTAAATATATTTTCCTGTTCCATTGGTTGCCTTTTAGTTATGTTGTTTCCTTTGCTGTGTAGAAGCTTTCTATTTTGATGTAGTCAGTTTATTTTTGCTTTTGTTTCCTACCCTCAGGAGACATACCTAGAAAAATACTGCTATAGCCAATTTTGGATACCAACCCTTTATTGAATATGTCATTTGTAAATATATTTTCCTGTTCCATTGGTTGCCTTTTAGTTATGTTGTTTCCTTTGCTGTGTAGAAGCTTTCTATTTTGATGTAGTCAGTTTATTTTTGCTTTTGTTTCCTACCCTCAGGAGACATACCTAGAAAAATACTGCTATAGCCAAAGTCAGAGAAATTACTGCCTATCCTCTCTTCTAGGATTTTTATGGCTTTAGGCCCCACATTTAGGACTTTAATCCATCTTGAGGTTGTGTGTGTATGTTTATGGTATAATAAAGTGGTCCGGTTTCACTGTGTTCACGTAGCTGACCTGTTTTCCCAACAGCATTTGTTGAAAAGATTGTCTTACCATTGGATAGTCTTTCCTGCTTTGTCCAAGATTAATTGACCATATTACGGTGGCTTTATTTCTGGGTTTTCTATTCTGTTCCATTGATCTATGTGTCTATTTTTGGGCCAGTACTGCACTGCTTTGATTACTACAGCTTTATAACATAACTTGAAGTCTAGAATTGTGATACCTCCCGTTTTTTGTTCTTTTTTTTTTTTTTTGCGTTGTATATAACAGTAGTTTATTATATTTTTTTAGATTCTATTATTTATTTATTTGACAGAGAGAGAGAGAGATCACAAGTAGATAGAGAGAAAGGGAGAAGCAGGCTTCCACTGAGCAGAGAGCCCGATGAGGGGCTCGATCCGAAGACCCTGAGAGCATGACCTGAGCCAAAGGCAGAGGCTTAACCCACTGAGCCACCCAGGTGCCCCAGTAGTTTATTATTTTTTATTTACATACAATGTATTAATTTGTTTCAGGGGTACATGTCTGTGAGTCATCAGTCTTACACGATACACAGAGCATACCACAACACATACCCTCCCCAACGTCCATCACCCAGTTACTCAATCCCTCCCACCCCCTCTACCCCACACAACCCTCAGTTTGTTTTCTGAGATTAAGAGTCTCTTATGGTTTGTCTCCCTCTCTGGTTTCATCTTATTTCATTTTTTCTTCTCTTCCCCATAATCCTCTGCCTTGTTTCTCAAATTCCACATATCAGTGATATCATATGACAATTATCTTTCTCTGACTGACTTACTTCACATAGAATAATACCCTCTAGTTCCATCCACGTCATTGCAAATGGCAAGATTTCATTTTTTGTGGCTGCATAATATTCCATTATATATATAGATGGATAGATCTATATCTATAGCTGTCACATCTTCTATTATCCATTCATCTGTCGATGGATATCTAGGCTCTTTCTATAGTTGGTTATTGTGGACATTGCAGTTAAAAACACTGGGGTGCAGGTGTCACTTTGGATCAATACATTTTTATCTTTGGTATAAATACCAGGTAGTGCCAATTGCCGGGTTGTAGGGTAACTATTTTTAAGGATACTTACGGAAATTTTTGAGGAACCTCCTAACTCATTTCCGGAGTGGCTACACCAGCTTGCATTCCCACCAACACTGTAGGAGAGTTTCCCTTTCTCCGCATCCTTGCCAACATCTGTTATTTTCTGATTTGTTAATATTAGCCATTCTGACTGGTGTGAGGTAGTATCTCATTGTGGTTTTGACTTATATTTCCCTGATGCTGAGTGATGTGGAGAACTTTTTCATGTGTCTCTTGGCCATCTGGATCTCTTCTTTGCAGAAATGTCTGTTCATATCTACTACCCATTTCTTTTCTTTTTTTTTTTTTTTTATTTATTTGACAGAGAGAAATCACAACTAGGCAGAGAGGCAGGCAGAGAGAGAGGAGGAAGCAGGCTCCCTGCCGAGCAGAGAGCCCGATGCAGGGCTCGATCCCAGGACCCTGAGATCATGACCCAAGCCGAAGGCAGAGGCTTTAACCCACTGAGCCACCCAGGCGCCCCTCTACTACCCATTTCTTGATTGCATTGCATTATTTGTTCTTTGGGTTTTGAGTTTGAAAAGTGCTTTATAAATTTTTGTTACTAGCCCTTTATCGGATATGTCATTTGCAAATATCTTCTCCCATTCTGTCAGTTGTCTTTTGGTTTTGTTGACTGTTTCCTTTGCTGTGCAAAAGCTTTTTACCTTGATGAAGTCCCAAGAGTTCATTTTTGCCCTTGGATCCCTTGCCTGTGGTGATGTATCTAGGAAGAAGGTACTGTGGCTGAGGTCGAAGAGGTCGCTGCATGTGTTCTCCTCTAGGATTTTGATGGATTCCTCTCTCATATCTAGATTCTTCATCCATTTTGAGTCTATTTTTGTGTATGGTGTAAAGAAATGGTCCAGTTTCATTCTTCTGCATGTGGCTGTCCAAATTTCCCAACACCAATTGTTGAGGAGTCCCTTTTTTCCATCGGATAGTCTTTCCTGCTTTGTCAAAGATCAATTGACCACAGAGTTGAAGGTCCATTTCTGGGGTCTCTATTCTGTTCTATTGATTTGTGTGTCTATTTTTGTGCCAGCACCACACCATCTTGATGACTATAGCTTTGTAATAGAGCTTGAAGTCCGGGATGTTGATGCCACCAGCTTCAGTTTTCATTTTCAACATTCCTTTGGTTACTTGGGGTCTTTTCTTGTTCCAACAAACTTTAGGGTTATTTGTTCCATTTCTTTGGAAAAAGTTGATGGTATTTTTGATAGTGACTGCATTGAATGTGTAGACTGCTTTGGGTAGCATAGACATTTTCACAATATTTGTTCTTCCATATGTTCCATGAGCATGGAACTTTTTTCCATTTCTTTGTGTCTTCCTCAATTTCTTTCATGACTACCCTATAGTTTTTGGAGTACGGATTCTTTGCCTCTTTAGTTAGATTTATTCCTAGGTATCTTATGGGTTTGGGTGTAATTGTAAATGGGATCAACTCCTTAATTTCTCTTTCTTCTGTGTTGTTGTTTGTATATAGAAGTGCAACTGATTCCTCTGCATTGATTTTATATCCTGCCACTTTCCTGAATTCCTACATGAGTTCTAGCAATTTGGGAGTGGAGTGTAATAAAGATCAGAGCAGAAATCAACGAAATAGAAACCAAAAGAAAAGTAGAACAGATCAATGAAACTAGGAGTTGGTTCTTTGAAAGAATTACTAAAATTGATAAACCCCTGGCTAGACTTATCAAAAAGTAAAGAGAAGGGACCCAAATAAATAAAATCAGGAATGAAAGAGGAGAGATTACAACCAATACCAAAGAAATACAATTATAAGAACATATTATGAACAACTATATGCTCATAATTAGACAATCTGGAAGTAATGGATGCATTCCTAGAGACATATAAACTACCAAAACTGAACCAGGAAGAAATAGAAAACCTGAACAGACCCGTAACCAGCAAGGAAATTGAAGCAATAATCAAAAATCTCCCAACAAATAAGAGAGTCCAGGGCCAGATGGCTTCCCGGGGGAGTTCTACCAAACATTTAAAGAAGAATTAATACCTACTCTTCTGAAATTATTCAAAAAAATCGGAATGGAAGGAAAACTTCCAAACTCGTTTTATAAGGCCAGCATTACCTTGATCCTAAAACCAGACAAAGACCCTACCAAAAAGAAGAATTACAGACCAATATCCATGATGAAAATGGATCCAAAAATTCTTACCAGAATACTAGCCAATAGGTTTCAATAGTACATTAAAAGGATTATTCACCACAACCAAGTGGGATTTATTCCTGGGCTGTAAGTTTGGTTCAACATGAGCAAAGCAATCAAGGTGATATAGCACATTAATAAAAGAAAGGACAAGAACCATATGATCCTCTCAATAGATGCAGAAAAAGCATTTGACATAGTACAGCATTGTTTCTTAATTAAAACTCTTCACAGTGTAGGGATAGAGGGCACATAACTCAATATCATAAAAGCCATCTATGAAAAACCCACAGTGAATATAATTCTCAATGGGGAAAAACAGAGCTTCTCCCCTAAGGTCAGGTACTGGCAGAGATGTCCATTATCACCACTGCTGTTCAACAGAGTACTAGAAGTCCTAGCCTCAGCAATCAGACAACAAAAAGAAATAAAAGGCATCTGAATCAGCAAAGAAGTAAAACTCTCAAACTGTGCAGGTATGATACTTTATGTGTAAAACCAAGATTCCACCCCAGAATTGTTCTACTTTTTTAAGAGTGCTTTGGCTATTTAGGGTCTTTTATGGTTCCACACTAATTTTAGGATTGTTTGTTCTAGTTCTGTGAAAAATGCTGTTGGTGTTTTAATAAAGATTGCATTAAATCTGTAGATAACTTTGGGAGCACTGACATCTTAGTATTTTTTCTTCCAGCCAATGAGCATGGAGTATCTTTCCGTTTCTTTTGTCAATGTTTTATTGTTTCTAGAGTACAGGTTTTTCACCTTTTGGTTAGGTTTATTTCTAGGTATCTAATTTTTGGTGCAATTGTAAATGGGATTATTTTCTTAATTTCTTCTTCTGCTTCATTATTAGTGTATAGCAATGCAACAGATTTCTGTGTATTGATTTTACACCCTATGAGTTTACTGAAGAAATTCATCAGTTCTAGTAGTTTTTTGGTGGAGTCTTTTCAGGTTTTCTATATATAGCATGATGTCATCTGCAAATAGTGAAACTTTTACTTATTCTTTACCAATCTGGATGCCTTTTATATTTTTTTGTTTTTGTCTAATTGCTATGGCTAGGACTCCCAGTGTACTATGTTAAATAAAAGTGGTGAGAGTGGGATGCCTGGGTGGCTCAGTCGGTTAAACTTCTGCCTTCATCTCAGGTCATGATCCCAGGGTCCTGGGATTGAGTCCTACATCAGGCTCCTTTCTCAGCAGGGAGTCTGCTTCTCTCTCTGCCTCCTGATCCCCCTGCTTATGTTCTCTCTCTTGCACTCTGTCTCAAATAAAATCTTAAAAAAAAAAAAAAAAAAGGTCATGAGAATGGACATCCTTTTCTCCTTGCTAACTTTAGGGGGAAAGCGCTCAGTTTTTCCCCATTAAGGATGATGGTTGCTAATATATATATATATATATTTATATATATATATATTTTATATATATATTTATATATATTTATATATATTTTTTATATATATAATATATTTATATATATAATATATATATATATAATAAAAATATAAAATATAAAAAATATAAAATAAAAAAAAAAAAAGGTCATGAGAATGGACATCCTTTTCTCCTTGCTAACTTTAGGGGGAAAGCGCTCAGTTTTTCCCCATTAAGGATGATGGTTGCTAATATATATATATATATATTTATATATATATATATTTTATATATATATTTATATATATTTATATATATATTTTATATATATAATATATTTATATATATAATATATATATATAATATATATATTATATATATATTATATATATATATAGTTTGATTTGGTTTGCTAGTGTTTTGTTGAGAATTTCTGCATCTATGTTAATCAGAGATGGCCTTTAGTTCTTTGTGATGGTTTTATCTTTGGTATTAGGTAATGCTGGCCTCATAGAATGAATTTAGAAGTTTTCCTTCCTCGTCTATATTTTGGGATAATTTGAGAAGAACAGGTATTAGCTCTTTAATATTTGATAGAATTCACCTGGACTGTTGTTTGTTGGGAGTTTTTGGATTACTGATTCAATTTCATTGTTGGTCATCAGTACGTTCAAATTTTCTATATCTTCCTGCTTCAGTTTCGGTATATTATATGCTTCTAGGAATTTATCCATTTCTTCTAGGTTGCCCAATTTGTTGGCACATAATTTTTCATAATATTCTCTTACAAATGTCTATATTTGTTATTAAGTAAGCTTTTAAAAAATTTATTTATGCATTAGACAGAGACACAGTGAGAGGGAACACAAGCAGAGGGAATGGGAGAGGGAGAAACAGGCCTCCCGCCGAGCATGGAGCCCGATGCAGGGCTTGATCCCAGGACCCCGGTATCATGACCTGAGCCAAAGGCACATGCTCAACGACTGAGTCACCCAGGTGCCCCTATCATGTTGGTTATTATTCTCCTCTTTCTTTTGTGACTTTGAGTGCTTTTTTTTTTTTTAATGAGTCTGGCTAGGGGGTCATCAATTTAACCTTTTCAAAGAACCAGCTACTGGTTTCATTGATCTATGATGTTTTTTAGATGTCCCTCAAATCAGAGAATCAACTCTTCACCAGTTTTTAGAAAAATTAGGTAGGTATATAAAAAATTATAGAGTATGCTCTTTCAGGTATGTGCCAAGCTTTGTATTAAGAGTTTGGGGCCTGGACACCAGAAAGCCATGTACGAAATACTCAATATTAATCAGTATTTATTTAGTTCATGAAATTCCTTAAGGACATAAAAAAGATAAATTCTATAGTACCTTAAATTTCTATATTTTATGAATGTTCACAAGTATTTTATTTACCTCCCTTTTTCTTTTTATAAATTTTTTATTTTTTTATAAACATATAATGTATTATTAGCCCCAGGGGTACAGGTCTGTGAATCGCCAGGTTTACACACTTCACAGCACTCACCATAGCACATCCCCTCCCCAATGTCCATAACCCCACCACCCTCTCTCAACCCCCGTCCCCCCAGCAACCCTCAGTTTGTTTTGTGAGATTAAGAGTCTTATGGTTTGTCTCCCTCCCAATCCCATCTTGTTTCATTTATTCTTTTCTACCCCCCAAACCCCCCACATTGCATCTCCACTTCCTCATATCAGGGAGATCATATGATAGTTGTCTTTCTGTTTGACTTAATTCGCTAAGCACAATACCCTCTAGTTCCATCCACGTCATTGCAAATGGCTGGATTTCATTTCTTTTAATGGCTGCATAGTATTCCATTGTGTGTGTGTATATATATATATATATATACACACCACATGTACCCCCCATTTTTTAATGAACAGCTTTTATAGTGAGTAAAGCTGAGATTATTATTCCCATTTTACAGATGGAGAATCTAAGGCTCACAGAGGTTTGGTCAAGCTTACTCAAAGGCCAAGGATCCAAAAACAAATCTTCAAACTTAATCTAATACTTTCCCTTTATTGCCTCTTCCAGGGTACTTTGATTAGACTTTGCCTAATGGCAGAAAATGAACTTGATGCCCTCTCACAGTCTTCTTCAGGCCAAAAAGTCTCAAGAGGTTAATAGTAAGATTAGAGTAGTATTTAGTAAAATATGCAAAGTTTTAATAGTATGATACTAGTGAATTGCAAATTAATAGTAAGAAAAACTATTCCACCCATCAGATTTCTTAATAACTTACTAAAGCATATTATGCACCATCACTTGTAACTGTGAGAGAAAGAATAAGGAACAGAAGGTTAGGACAGATGTTCATTAAGTAGACAAAAGTTATTGATCTAGGGGCACCTGGGTGGCTTAGTCAGTTGAGTGTACAACTCTTGATCTCAGCTTGCATTATGATCTTGGGGTCCTGGGATCAACCCCCACGTCAGGCTCTGTGATTGGCAGGGAGTCGCTTGGGATTTTCTCTCCCTCTCCCTCTGCCCCTCCCCAAACCGCTCATGCACGTTCTCTCTCAAATACATAAATCTTTTAAAAAAGCTATTGATCTAATCAGCAGATCTATAAGAAAGGCTGTCCTTCACCTGGGTTTGAAGTTAGTTATAAACTATGATTGCCTCATCACTCATTAGGGAAGCCAGTATGCAAAAACGATCACTTTCTAGGGCGCAGAGTAAGCCAAAAACAATAATATAGGAATGCAAGTATATGGAAAAATTAAATTTCTCAGGGATTCAAAGAAATAAAAAGTAAAGTAAGATACCGTGTTTTATGTATGAATCTGCAAAGCAATTTTTTTTTAACAGTAACACTTGATGTTGGTGGAGCACATTGAAACAGACAACCTCCCATAGTCCTGGAGGAAATACAATTGGAGTCAGCTTTTTGGAAGCATTCTGAAGTTGTTTATTAAAAATGTATGTATTAACCAGTAATTTAACTTACATTAATTTATCCTAAAAAATTCACAAATAGACTAATGTGCAAAAATGAACATTTTATGAAGGCAAAAAAACGGTAAGATCTCATTCAACAAAAGGAGATCATTAATAAATTCTCAGACATCCATATAAAACTATACTATTCAGTTCTTAATAATTCATGTTCTTAGGGGTGCTTGGGTCACTCAGTCAGTTAAGCGTCTGACTTTTGATTTTGGGTCAGGTCACAATCTCAGGGGTGTGAGAGGAAGTCCCATGTCAGGCTCTGCATTCAGCAGGGAGTTTGATTGAGATTCACTCTCTCCCTCTGCCTCTGTCCCTCCCCTGCTCATGTGGTCTCTCTCCCTCTAAAATAAATAAATCTTTAAAAAAACTTCATGTTATCAGTGACTATCTAATGCCATGATAAATTATAATATTAGAAAAAATGTAGGGCATATATTCTTTAAGTATAATTCCAATTTTAAAATAATATGTACTTATATGCTTATAAATTATACTGGAATGAAAAACTCTATTAACCAATGGATTTTTCTTGATGCTGATTTTTGATGAATGGAAGATTGCCTTACCTCACTGTTACAATGAAACTCTGGAACTTCTTTTAGTATCAATATGAGAATTATACTGCACAGGCTTCTTGAGCTTTTTTTTGGTGAGTATATATTTTAAATAGTGGGAAATGACTTACCGATGAATATTGATGGCTTTGACCCCAAAGCCATCCTTCCCAGAGCTGATGGGAAGGGGTCTTAATACATGCACCTCAAGCCCCTATATACTAGACCCCAACAAGACAGCAGCTATGTGTTATTTCCTTTGAAAATTAAGTCTGGAGAAAAGACTCTTCTGAAGAATTGTTAAATTTATCAAGCAATGAGAATTGTATCACTGCCTTGATTGGCTGGAGAGTTCAGAAATGCTCACTAATAACCTTTTGCCTGGGTCCAGGTGTTTACATAAAGGGTTTTAGGAAAATTTGGTGCGGGTGGGGGGGGGGGGTTGGTCGGTTTTGTTTTAAATGGGAAAGAATACAGATCCCAGAATCTAGATATCCAAAGGCAATGACCTCCCTCTGGGATAATGAATGTCTCATTTTATAATTAGGCACTTGCCATTACGTGCTCAAGAATTTCACTAAAGTGCCTATAAGACTGACTCTTCACCTTCCTCCATGACTACCACATTCCTCATCTTTGCTTGTCTCTTTTTAATTTGCTGCTCATGCTTAACCTACAAAGCTGGCAAAGTCTGAGCTTGCCTTTAAATTCCATTAGTTGAGGTTTTAATTTTTGGTTTGTGAACTGTACATACAGACATTTGATTGAACCTGAAATGTTTTCCAAATGCTAGTATGTAACCAGCCAACAAATCTGTTAGCAGTTTATTCAAGATAGTCAAACCTACCTTCAGCAGGTCAGCTTATGAATGGACAAGACTGCCAGACTATTAGCATATTTTACAAAGAGTGTCAGGAAATGAGAGTTAGCCTGCAACCTTGGTACAAATCTGGGATTATGGAAGGTAGATATTCATAAAACCAGCCTTTTTGTGGGTCCTGAACTTCTTTCCTCTCCTTCTGTGTCAATCTCACTGCCTACTCAGTCACTATCCCTATGACATAATGACCTATATTGGGGTAACTGAACTTAACAGACCATACAGCACCATAAGAGTCCACAGGGCACATTCAGATTAAAGTAGACGAAAAAAGCTGTCAAAAATGAATTACAGCCAGAAATAAGATTCACACGCACATTTTCTTAAAAAAAAATCTATTTTTAATAAAAAATTCAAAACATAATGGTGTGTCAAAATTATAGAAAAAGTATAGAACATGATTTGGCAAGTTGACTAGATAGCTGACATCATTCTGATGAGGACCCTCCCATGCATGATTGTCCATGGTGACCAGGGCTGTATGCATAGGATGTTTCCTCCCTGCATTTGTGGCCATGGCAAAGACAATCTTAATGACAGTAAGCTTCTCTCACATGTCCCAAACAGCAATGTCAAGGATTGTCAATGCCACAGCTTCATGATTCTTGGAGTCAGTCTAGTAGGCAGCTATTGAAATGTCTGTTATCAATCAGAAATGTTCTTAAAAAGTTATCCATGTTTCCCTTCCTCTCTCTCTGCCTGTCTCTCTTGTGATTTCTCTCTGTCAAATAAATAAATAAAATCTTTAAAAAAAAAAAAAAAAAGGGCGCCTCGGTGGCTCAGTGGGTTAAGCTGCTGCCTTCAGCTCAGGTCATGATCTCAGGATCCTGGGATCGAGTCCCACATCGGGCTCTCTGCTGAGCAGAGAGCCTGCTTCCCTTCCTCTCTCTCTGCTCTGCCTCTCTTGTGATTTCTCTCTGTCAAATAAATAAAATCTTTAAAAAAAAAAAAGTTATCCATGTTAATATTTATTCCAAGTCAAACATTCAAATACAGTGTGAATATACTGTTTAGCACCATAACTCATTCAACGGAGGAAGACAAGACCGGTTCCCATAGATGATATCCAAAAGAACACTCATTTTATAGTTCATCAAATGTTCATTTTATGCAGTTTCTGTAGTTTTGTTATATTTAATAAAGCTTAGAGAAACGAGGCATACACATATCCTGCATGTGTAAATATAATACAAGGTAGAAGGAATTCGACAACTACTGAACACTTGCTGTGCTTCAGGTCCTGTACTTGTACTATGTGGAATTTGTCTTTACATCCTCACTTTTAGCTTCTAAGAGTAGTTTTGTTTCACTTTATGGGGGGGACCTCAAATGCTACAAAGATTTATTAAGAAGAGAGCTAAAATGTGACTCCAGGCATGTCTGACTTTGAAGTAAATAGCTCCTTGTACCTCTAGCCAACAGTAGTAGAGACGCCAGGGTAGAGTGGAGGGA
This sequence comes from Meles meles, assembly GCF_922984935.1. NCBI lineage: Eukaryota > Metazoa > Chordata > Mammalia > Carnivora > Mustelidae > Meles > Meles meles. Next base: position 8,119,041 of record NC_060069.1, read on the forward strand.
GAACCTTTTGATTATGCAGTAAAGAAGACCATGGGGGACAGAGAATATTGAATATACCTTTTCACCACTCTCTGGGTAGGATCGGTATCTGAAAATTCTTTCCATTTTTTTTCATGTGAAATTTCCTTAGTAAGCAATTATCAGTGTATTTGTTCTCTTCTCTCAGCAAAGAGGGAAATGCGTCAAAAAGTTGAAAGAGAAAAGATGAAGTTAGTAAACCCTTGATTTAGAAAATTTATAAATTCCATTTCCCAATTAAGATTCCACTCTAAAAATACTGCTCTTGAAGGCCGAAGTTCTATTTTTTAAAACTGCAACTTGCAGTGATCTAAACAATGACTTTTAAATTTCTTAAGGAGTTCTAAAATTCATAAAATCTAAAGTGCCCTTTCCATGTTTACACACACACACACACTGCCAAAAAGAAAAAAATCTGGCAAGTACATACATCTTTTAGGGACATCTTATTGTCATAGAAAGCAAGAAGACTCAAAGGCTAATGGGAGTATGTCAAAAAGACAGAGGAACCAGTGCCTGGGTGGCTCAGTCAGTTAAGTATCTGGCTCTTGGTTTGGGTTCAAGGTCATGATCTCATGGTCATGGATGGGATTGAGCCCCATGTCTGGCTCCAAGCTTAGCAAGAAGTTTGCTTAAAGATTCTCTCCCTCTGCCATTCCTCCCCCACCTCAATGTACATGCTCATCTTAAAAGAAAAGATAGAGAAACTAATTAAAGAGGCTTCTAGGGCCAAATTTAGTCAAAAAGAATGACTCTAATTGGCTGTAATAATAGTAAATAAAAATCTATGAGTATACAGTAACTTGCATTTTTAAAAAAGGGAAATACTTATAACTCAATCATATTTCCATCTCTTGTTGTAGCCTCTGATTTGATAATTAGTGATGTGCTTGTGTTCCTTTCACACTGAATTTTTGTTCTTATATGCTTTTCTATTATAAAAATAAAACAACATGAAGCACCACAGTGTGCAAGGCTTTTGAAGGCAGAGAAGAAATTATCCTTCAGACATCCATCACTTTTTTAAGGCTATAAGGAGGCGGAAATGAAAAAAAAAAAAAAAGAAATGAAAACAACTCATGTTATATTTGGAGTTTCATATAAAAAGGAAGGAGATTTTCCCCAGCTTTACACTGACTTTGCATCATGTCTTGAATAGGCTGTATTCTCCGTTTACAAAGTTCAATAATTTGTAAAATTAAGATTGTAAAAAAATTAAACATTACTGAAGGGAGGAGGCAGTAAAAGAAGAATCAATAATAACAGAAGCTGAAAGGTAGAGTACTGATATCATGAGACCTCTCGGTGCTTCTAGCAATGGAGACAGCTGAGTGGCACAATTGAAAAACACACCAGGATCAAGTCAGGGTTCCTGGATATGAGTCTCAACCCTGCCACATGCTAGCTGTGTGTCCTGGAGAAGCCCTTTACCCCTTGCATTATTGTTTCTTTAATAAAGGTGTTGGTCTTCATGACCGTCACACCTATTCAATGAACCCATGAATGTCTAAACTTCTATTTCCCTTGTGCTGCAGCGACCTTGGGTGAATTAACTTCCCTGTACCTCAGGTTCCTCATCTGTAAAATAGGATTGTTAACAGTCCCTGTACTGTGCTTGGCTGCTGTGAGAATTTAAAAATATAGGTAAAGTATAATACTGGAACAGGGCCTGGAACATAGTAACCATGCCAAACTGTTTACTATCATTCTTATAATAAAAAAAGAAATAATAATTGCAATTTGTCATTCATCCAAAAGTTTCTCCAAAAGCTAATAATCCTTCAAAGAGCAATTCTGATCCTTCACTATTCTGACAGGAATTGCCTCTACCTGCCTCCCTTGTCTCCTATGATACTGTCTTGTGATAGATCCCGGATGTCCACACTATTTTAGAATAAGGTAACTTAACAGTATCCTACTCCAAACCATGATATAGGGCCATTTCTTCTCTGGAGTGGGGAGAAAAGGAAAGAGTAGCTAAAACAGGGCTAACAGATTGAACTTTTCAGCGAAAGTAAAAAAGAGACTAAGCAAAGGAAAACCAAGCATTAGAAGACAAACCAACTGACCAGAGAGCCTAGCATTCATAATTCAGATAGGCAGGTCTTGTTATAAGATTGATGGAATGCAGATAAAAGCTGAAGCTGGATACAAGCAGTTCATGATACTGTTCTTCTTTTTTTTAATACTAATAATCCTCAACTGATAATCTAATGGTTGAAAATCTTACTCTCCATGATACCTGTGTAGATGACAGAAAGGTTTCTGGTTGAAGAGTAATCTATCAAATACCTTTTCTATGCTCCATATAACCATGTCAAGAGTTTTCTCTTTAATACCTTAAGAAATTCTATTTATATTAGGCAGGTCCTGACTATGAACATAAAGGGAGCATGAAGTTTGTAGAATTATTTCATGTCCCCATTTTACATTACTTCAGGACTTGTCCCTATAGAAGGTAAGAAGGGAAAGACAATAAAGTCAAGGTAAAAATAAATAAATAAACCTTAATTTCCTAATTACTCAACTATCCTTTGCCTCTGCAAGTCCCTTAACAAAATGTAAAATGCGATCTTTTTCTAAAATTATTATTAAAATTATTATTAAAAAAATTTTTTTAAATAATGAGCCAGAAATATCACTGTCTTTGGAATGTCCTCTGGGTTAGAACTCTCTAAAAAGAAAACATTACTTCAGGGACATGAAAAGAAATAATGCCCAAAGAATGTAACACCACAAGGGAAATGAGACAAAGCAAAGAATTATGGAATATATTTTTTGCAAAGATGTCCCTTTTTAGTCCACAGCTAGGAGGAGAAGTTTAAATAATTACTGAAGTTTAGATAAAGGGAGAAAAATATATAAAAAGGAGCACTATTACTCACTCAAAGGTCTATTCCAGCTTAATAGTCCATGAGGCACATATTGATGACATTCTCACCTGTCTCAATCCAGTTACTCAACAGATATACTGAATTCTCAGTATATGTGCGAGGCAGAGAAGAATGAGGAATGGAAAGGATTGAGTATAGGAGGCAGAGGGGAATGAGGAATAAGAACAGTGAATACTACCCCCACAATGTGCAAAGTATGAAGGGATTACACAGGTAACAACTAGGCCAGGTTAAGGGGTGGAACCAAACATCAGAAGAGTAAAGCCTTGAACCCACGTTGGGCCAGGAGGGAGGCAGATGCCAGCAGAGTTGGGGACCTTGTTTCATCTGGTCCCTCAAATTTAGCTGTGTATCTATCAAACCATTCTGAACACATATGAATTCAAACTGAGATGTAAGAAGATTTATCTAGATCCCACAAACAGAAAAATGACTACTTTTTGCAAGTAGGAGGTATGGACCCTTGAATCTTTGAGGGAAATATGTCAAGGTAAACAGAGTGGGGAGGGAGCTTCCATAAGCTGGCCACCGGAAAGTGATACAGCACTGGAGCAAAAAATTGGGACCCTTGGAAATATGCTCCAGTGAAAGTCACCCACCTTCTGAAAAGGGCACAAAGGATGAATAGGGCAGAATTCTAGGTGGATATTGTGGTCTCAGGATTCTAGGAGACTCAGAATGAACAAAGGAGCCTGAACTGATAGAATGCCCAAGCAGTGGAGCAGGGAGACTAGTTATGGTCAGTGAGCCCAAAAGGGACTCTTAGTTCCAGTCACCATAAACTGTGAGCAGAGTTAATAGAGAGACTGCCCTCTGCCTGACCACCCTGAAAAGGATGAGAAGGTGTGGGCTGTTTAACATCCTAGAGAAGATATTAAAACAGCTTGCCCTCATGGCAGGGAGAGCTCTCAGGATAATGTGGCCCATGAAAGGACACTGCAGCAGCCCTCAACATGACCAGGGAGCTGTGGAAGAGGGTGCATGAGCAAGCCCATAGCCACTAGGAGTCGTGGAGTTACAAAGCACAGAGACACTCACAGGTCCCTGTAACTCCCCCAGAAGAAGCACAGCCGGCAGGAGCTTCAGGATTCGGCAGTTTGGCACACAAAGAGCACCCACAACTGGGCAACAATTCTCAGAGCATTGTGACCCCCAAAGTGACACTGGGGTAGCACCCAGCATGACCTGGGAGCTGTTGAACAGGGTGCATGTGCAAGCTCATAGTCGCTAACCACTGCAAAGTCATAAAGCGCAGAGATACTCATGGGTCCGCATGACTCCCCTGGGAGAGGTGTGGCAGGCACAAATTGCATGAATCCGTGGAGTTTGTTACGTGCAGAGGTGGAGATGGTTTGACCTGGAGGATTTGTTGAAGGAGGGGAGATAGCGACACTGCAGCTCTAGGCCAGAGATTCCCACACAGCCATATTTGCTCTGACCCTCTAAAGAGAAGTGGAAAGACACCAGGGAACAAAATCCACACAGCTAATCAGCTCATATTAAGTCTATCCCTCTGACAAGGAGTGGGAGCAACTCTGCACAGGCAAAGACACCTGAGAAGGAAAGGAGCAGGCCCCTTTCCTAGAAGATAGACTGAAAGAACAGGTGAATGATGAGCTTATTTTCCAAAGGACAGTTAAACTCCAATACCAGGGAGAAATAATATAGGGAGAGCCAGGTGTTCCCTCACAACAAGTTTATACTTTAGGCTAAAATTTTACATTTATTTTTTAGTTTCTTCTGTTTTTTCCTTTTTTCCCCTTTTTTCTCTTTACCTTGTTCCCGTTTGAAATATTATTTCCCAACCTATTTTTTAAGTTCCTTAACTTGTATTTTTTGACATGTTATGTTTTATAGATTTATGCCCCATACTAGCTCACTCTTCACGCTATTCAATTTTATCAGGGTATATATTTAAGTTCTGTTTTCTCTGCAATTTGGTGTATACTGTATTCTAACACACAGACCAAAAATCAATCAGGAATAGGAAGATCACCCTGCTTTGTCTACCCTGAGAGATTATAATCTCTTGCTCCACCCCCCTTTTTAAATTTTTTTAAATTTTATTTATTATTTATTATTCATTACTTATTATATTTATGTTTAATTTATTATTTTTATTTTATTATTTATTATTATTTTATTTTTATTTTTTAATTTTTATTGTTTTATTGTTTTGGATCATCTTGGCTTTGGTGGCATATCTGTGGTAACTTTTGACCACTTCGGATTTTTTCTAAGGAGCATTTTGCGTGGGCTATGGTTAATATTTTAGACTCTGTCCATTTGCTCAATCATCCCTCAACAGAATGACTAGGAGGAACTCCCAACAAAGAAAAGAACCAGAGACAACGTCCTCTGCCACAGAACTAATGGATATGGATATAAGCAAGATGTGAGAGATAGACTTCAGGATAGCAATCATGAAGTCAATAGCTAGGTCTGAAAAAAGTACTAGTGACAATATAGAATTTCAAAGGGCAGAAGTGAGATCTAATCAGGCCAAACCTAAAAATGCTATGAAAGAGATGCAGTCTAAACTGGATACTATAACAGCCAGAGTAAATGAGGCAGAAGAATGAATCAGTGATCTAGAAGATAAGTTGATAGGAAGGAAGGAAGCTGAGGAAGATAGGGATAGGCAGCTAGTAGCCCATGAAAACACTTAGACAACGATGCCATGAAACATTCCAATACCAGAATTATCGGGATCCCCGAGGGAGTGGGAGAGGGGATTAGAAGGTATATTTGAGCAAATCATAGCTGAGAACTTTCCTAATCTGGGGAAGGAAACAAGTATTCATGTCCAAGAGGTTGAGAGGAACTCTCCCACAATCAATAAAAATAGATCAACACCCCAACATATATTAGTGAAACTTGCAAAATCTTAGAGCCAAGGAAGCTATCCTGAGAGTAATTAGGGGGAATAGAATTCTACAGAGGGAAAACATCAGAATAACATCAGACCTACTCACAGAGACCTGGCAAGCCAGAAAGGGCTGACAAGACATATTCAGAGTACTAAATGAAAAGAACATGCAGCCAAGAATACTTTATCCAGCAAGGTTGTCATTCAGAATATATAGATAGATAAAGAGCTTCCAGGACAGGCAGAAACTGAAAGAATATGTGACCACCAAGCATATCTGCAAGAAATATTAAGGGGGATTCTGTAAGCGAAGAGAGATTCCAAGAGTAATATAGCCCAGAAATTAACAGAGACAACCTATAAAAACAGGCAATACAATGGCACTAAATTCATATCTTTCAATAGCTACTCTCAAAATGAACAGGCCCCATGCTCCCCTCAAAAGACACAGGGTTTCAGACTGTGTCTAAAGGACCCATTCATATGCTGTCTACAAGAGACTAATTTTGAACCTAAAGACACCTCCAGATTAAAGTGAGGGGATGGAGAACCATCTACCGTGCCAACATACCCCAAAAGCAAGCTGAGGTAGCAATTCTCACATCAGACAAATTAGATTTTAAACCAAAGACTGCAGTAAGAGATGAAAAGGGACACTATATCATACTTAAAGGGTCTATCCAACAAGAAAATCTAACAACTGTAAATATCTATTCCCCCAACATGGGAGCAGCCAACTACAGAAACCAACTAATAACCAAAATAAAGAATCATATTGAAAAAAATAATAGTAGGAGACGTCAACACTCCACTCTCAGTAATAGACAGATCCTCTAAGCATATCAACAAAGAAACAAGAGCTTTGAAGAACACATTTGACCAGATGGACTTTGTAGATACATACAGAACATTCTATCCTAAAACAACAGAATACTCATTCTTATTCAATGAACACAGAACTTACTCCAGAATAGGTCACATACTGGGTCACAAATCAGGTCTCAACAGACCAAAAGACTAAGATTATTCCCTGCATATTTTCAGACCACTTTACTTTGAAACTGGAACTCACCACAAGGAAAAATTTGGAAGGAACACAAACACTTGGAGGTTAAAAAGCATCCTGTGAAAGAATGAATAGGTCAACCAGGAAATTACAGAGAAACTTAAACAATTCATACAAGCCAATGAAAATAAAAATACATTGGTTCAAAACCTATGAGATACTGCAACGGCAGTCCTTGGAGGGAAGAACTTAGTCATCCAAGCCTCTCTCAAAAGAAATCCCAAAATGCACAAGTTAATCTTACACCTAAAGGATCTGGAGGAAGAACAGCAAATAAAGCCTAAACCAAGCAGGAGAAGAGAATTAATAAAGATTAGAGCAGAAATCAATGATATAGAAACTAGAAGTGCAGTAGAACAGATCAACGAAACTAGAAGCTGGTTCTTTGAAAGAATAAGATTGATAAACCTCTAGCCATACTTACCAAAGGAAAGAGAAACTCATAAAATCATGAACGAAAGGGGAAGGAATCAGGACCAATACCAAGGAAATAGACAATTGTTAGAACTTATTACCAGCAACTATATGCCAACAAACTAGGCAATCTGGAAGAAATGGATGCATTCTAGATACTTATAAACTACCAAGATTGAACAAGAAGAAACAGACAATCTGAACAGACCAATAACCAGCAAGGAAACTAAAACAGTACTCAAAAACCTCCCAACAAACAGGAGTCAAGGGCTAGATGGCTTCCCAGGGGAATTCCAAAAAACATTTAAAGAAGGAATTACAGCTATTCTCTTGAAGCTGTTCCAAAAAATCAGAAATGGAGGGTAAATTTCCAAACTTGTTCTAGGAGGCCAGCATTACCCTGATCCCAGAACCAGACAAAGACCCCATCAAAAAGAAGAACTACAGACCAATATCCCTGATGAACATGGATGCAAAAATACTCAACAAGATCCTAGGCAATAGGATCCGACGGTACATTAAAAAGATTATTCACCACAACCAAGTGGGATTTATTCCTGGACTGCAAGCATGGTTCAACAACTGCAAATCAATAAACAATGTGATATACTATATAAATAAAAGAAAGGACAAGAACCATATGATACTCTCAGTAGGTGCAGAAAAAGCTTTTGACATAGTACCGAATCCTTTCTTGATTAAAACTCTTTACAGTATAAGGATAGACAGAATATATCTCAATGTCATAAAAGCCATCTATGAAAATCCCAAAGCAAATACTCACAATGGCAAAAAACAGAGCTTTTCTGCTATTGTCAGGAACATGAAAGGGATATCCACTATCATCACTGCTGTTCAACACAGTACTAAAGGTCCTAGCCTCAGCAACCAGACAATAAAAAGAAATAAAGTGCCTCCAAATCAGCAAAGTAGTAGTCAAACTCTCACTCTCTGGAGATGACATAACACTCTCTGTGGAAAACTCAAAAGACTCCACCTCAAAATTGCCAGAACTCATATAGGAATTCAGCAACGTGGCAGGATATAAAAGTAATGCACAGAAATCAGTGGCATTTCTATACAGTAGCAAAGAGACAGAAGAAAGAGATATTAAAAAGTCGGTCCCATTTACAATTGCACCAAAATCCATACTATACTTAGGAAACAAGTGAACCAAAGAGGCAAATGATCTGTACTCAGAAAACAATAGAATACTCACAAAAGAAATTGAGGAAGACACAAAGAAATGGGAAAACATTCCATGCTCATGGAACATTTGGAAAAACAAATATTGTGAAAATGTCTATGCTACCTAGAGCAATCTACACATTCAATGCAATCACTTTCAAAATACCATCCACTTTTTTCACAGAGCTGGAACAAATAATACTAAAGTTTGTATGGAACCAGAAAAAAAGACCTCAAATAACCTAAGGAAAGTTGATAAAGAAAACCAAAGCTGGTGGCTTCATAATTCTGGACATCAAGCTCTATTACAAAGCTATACTCATCAAATCAGTATGATACTGGCACAAAAACAGACACACATATCAATGGAACAGAATAGAGAACTCAGAAATGAACCCTCAACTCTATGATCAACTAATCTTCGACAAAGAAGGAAAGAATATCCACTAGAAAAAAGACAGTCTCTTCAACAAATAGTGTTGGGAAAACTGGACAGCCACAGGCAGAAGGATGAAACTGGACCATTTCTTTACACCATACATAGAAATAGATCCAAAATGGATGAAGAACCTAAATGTGAGACAGGAGTCCATCAAAATCCTAGAGGAGAACACAGGCAGCAACCTCCATGATCCTGGCCGCAGCAACTTCTTGCTAGACACATCAGCAAAGGCAAGGGAAACAAAGGCAAAAATGAACTCTTAGGAATTCATCAAGATAAAAAGCTTTTGCACAGCAAAGGAAACAATAAACCCAAAAGATAACCAACATAATGGGAGAAGATATTTGCAAATAAAATATCAGATAAAGGGTTAGTATGCAAAATCTGTAACTCATCAAACTCAGCACCCAAAAAACAATCAAGAAATGGGCAGAAGACATGAACAGACATTTCTGCAAAGAAGAGGTCCAAATGGCCAAGAGACACATGAAAAAATGCTCAATATCACCCAGTATCAGGGAAAGACAAATCAAAACCACAGTGAGATAACACCTCACACCAGTCAGAAAAGCTAAAATTAGTAAGTCAGGAAACAACAGATGTTGGCAAGGATATGAAGGAAGGAGAACCTTCCTATGCCGTTGGTGCGAGCACAAGCTGGTGCAGTCACTGTGGAAAACAGTATAGTGGTTCTTCAAAATTTGAAAAGAGACCTACTCCATGATCCAGCAATTGCACTACTGGGTATTTACCCTAAAGAGACAAATGTAGTGATCCAAAGGGGTACCTGCACTCCAATATTTATTGCAGCAATGTCCACAATAGCCAAAATATGGAGAGATCCTAGATGTCCATCAATAGATAGATAACAATAGATGAATGGATAAAGAAAATGTGATATATGTCTATAATGGAATATTACTCGGCCATCAAAAAGAACAAAATCTTGCCATTTGCATGATGTGGATGGAACTAGAGGTATTATGCTATAGAAGGACAATTATCACAGGATCTCATGGATATGTGGAATTTAAGAAACAAAACAGAGGATCATACGGTAGGAGAGGAAAAAATAAAAGACAGAACCACAGAGGGAGACAAACCACAAAAGACTCAACCATAGGAAACAAACTGAGGGTTGCTGGAGAGGAGGGAGGTAGAGGGATGGGTTAATTGGGTGATGGACATTAAGGAGGGCATATGATGTAATGAGCACTGAGTATTATATAAGACTGATGAATCATAAGCCTATACTGCTGAAACTAATAATACATTATATATGTTAATTAAACTTAAATAAAAAGTTTTTTTTTATTTCTTTTCAGCATAACAGTGTTCATTGTTTTTGCACCACACCCAGTGCTCCATGAAACATGTGCCCTCACTAATACCCACCACCTTGTTCCCCCAACCTCCCACCCCTCGCCCCTTCTAGACCCTCAGGTTGTTTTTCAGAGTCAATAGTCTCTCATGGTTCACCTCCCCTTCTAATTTCCCTCAACTCCCTTCTACTCTCCATCTCAAATGTTTTTAAAGAAGTATTTTTAAAAAGAGAGCAAGAGACAGCTGACTTTCCTAATATATAGAAACAGATACAGAAATTTAGAGAAAATGAGGAGATGGAAAAATATACACCAAATGAAAAAACAGGACAAAATCATAGCAAGAATGCCAAACAAAACAGAGACAAGTAACATGCTTGATAGTGAATTTAAAGCAATAGCCATAAAGATACTCACTGAACTTAAAAGTGGAAGATTTCAGTAAGACTTTCAACAGAGATAGAAAACATAAAAAATAACTGATCAGAGATAAAGAACTCAATAGCTGAAACTAAAAATACTAGAGGGACTAAATAACAGATTAAAGGAAGCAAAATAATGGACCAGCAACCTGGAAGACAGAGTAATAGAAAGCAATCAAACTAAACAAGATAAAAGAAAAAAAATATTAATAAAGAATGAGGATAGACTAAGGGAACTCAGTGACACCATCAAGAGTAACAACATTCACATTATAGGGATCCCAGGAGGAAGAGAGAGAAAGAGAAATGGAGGCAGAATATTTGAAGAAGTAACAGCTGAAAATTTTCCCTAATTTGGGGAAGGAAATAGAAATCCAGATTCAGGGCACAGAGAGTGCCCAACAAGCCAAGGAAGTCCATATCAATATGCATAGCAAATGAAATGGTAAAAATGAGTGATAATTTAGGGACAAATAAAAATAAAAGCCCAATGGTCCAAAATCTTTGGGATACAAAAAAGCAGCTCTAAGAAAGAAGTTTATAGTAATACAGGCCCATCTCAGGAAGCAAGAACTATCTCCAATAAACAACCTAACCTTTTACCCAAAGGAACTAGAAAAAGGAGAATAAATCCAATCCAAAATCAGAAGAAGAAATAATAAAGGTGAGAGGAGAAAAACAAAACAAACAAAATAAATAGAACAGATTGATGAAACCAGGAACTGGTTCTTTGAAAACATCAACAAAACTGATAAACTAGCCAGATTCATCAAAAGTGAAGGTGGAATCAAACAAAATCTTGAAAGAGGAGAAATAATCACCAGCACAACAGAAATACAAGCAATTATGAGAGAATATTATGAAAAATTATATGCCAAAAAATTGGACAACCTGGTTCCTGTTTGCTAGGATCTGGTTGAGAATCTTTGCATCCATATTCATCAGTGATATTGGTCTGAAATTCTCCTTTTTGGTAGGGTCTTTGCCTGGTTTGGGGATCAGGGTAAAGCTGGCTTCATAAAAAGAGTCTGGAAGTTTTCCTTCTGCTTCAATTTTTTGGAACAGCTTCAGGAGAATTGGTGTTATTTCTTCTTTGAAAGTTTGGTAGAATTCCCCAGGGAATCCTTCAGGTCCTGGGCTCTTGTTTTTTGGAAGGTTTTTGATCACTGCTTCAATCTCATTACTAGATATTGGTCTATTCAGGTTGTCAATTTCTTCCTGGTTCAATTTTGGGAGTTTATAGTTTTCCAGGAATTCACCCATTTCATCTAGGTTACTTAGCTTATTGGCATATAACTGTTGGTAATAATTTCTGATGATTGTTTCTATTTCCTTGGTATTAGTTGTGATCTCTCCCTTTTCATTCATAATTTTATTAATTTGGGCTTTCTCTCTTTTCTTTTGGATTAGTGTGGCCCATGGTTTATCGATCTTATTGATTCTTTCAAAAAACCAGCTTCTAGTTTCATCAATACGTTCTACTGTATCTCTGGTTTCTACCTCATTGATCTCTGCTCTAATCTTGATTATTTCCCTTCTTGCGTGTGGAGTTGGTTTGATTTGTCGGCAGGATACTAAGTCAATGTACAGAAATCAGTGGCTTTCTTATACACTAACAATGAAAATACAGAAAGGGAAATTAGAGAATCGATTCCGTTTACTATAGCACCAAGAACCATAAGATACCTGGGAATAAACCTAACCAAAGAGATAAAGGACCTGTACTTGAGGAACTACAGAACACTCATGAAAGAAATTGAAGAAGACACAAAAAGATGGAAGACTGTTCCATGCTCTTGGATTGGAAGAATAAACATTGTTAAAATGTCTATACTGCCTAGAGCAATCTATACTTTTTTAATTTTAAATTATTATTTTTTTTTTGGTAGTAAGTTGCATGGTTAATGGTATTGGTTTTTTTTTTTTAAGATTTTATTTATTTATTTGACAGAGAGAGATCACAAGTAGGCAGAGAGGCAGGCAGAGAAAGAGAGAGGAGGAAGCAGGCTCCCTGCCAAGCAGAGAGCCCGATGCGGGACTCGATCCCAGGACCCTGAGATCATGACCTGAACCGAAGGCAGAGGCTTAAACCACTGAGCCACCCAGGCGCCCGAGCAATCTATACTTTTAACGTCATTCCAATCAAAATTCCACTGGTATTTTTCAAAGAGCTGGAGCAAATAATCTTAAAATTTGTATGGAATCAGAAGAGACCCCGAATTGCTAAGGAAATGTTGAAAAGCAAAAACAAAACTGGCGGTATCACGTTACCTGATTTCAAGCTTTACTACAAAGCTGTGATCACCAAGACAGTGTGGCACTGGCATAAAAACAGACACATTGACCAGTGGAACAGAGTGGAGAGCCCAGATATGGACCCTCAACTCTATGGTCAAATAATCTTTGACAAAACAGGAAAAAATATACAATGGAAAAAAGACAGTCTCTTCAATAAATGGTGCTGGGAAAACTGGACAGCCATATGTAGAAGAATGAAACTCGACCATTCTCTTACACCATACACAAAGATAAACTCGAAATGGATAAAAGACCTCAACGTGAGACAGGAATCCATCAGAATACTAGAGGAGAACATAGGCAGTAACCTCTTCGATATCAGTCACAGCAACTTCTTTCAAGATATGTCTCCAAAGGCCAAGGAAACAAAAGCAAAAATGAACTTTTGGGACTTCATTAAGATCAAAAGCTTCTGCACAGCAAAGGAAACAGTCAACAAAACAAAAAGGCAACCCACGGAATGGGAGAAGATATTTGCAAATAACAGTATAGACAAAAGGTTGATATCCAGGATCTATAAAGAACTCCTCAAACTCAACACACACAAAACAGGTAATCATATCAAAAAATGGGCAGAAGATATGAAGACACTTCTCCAATGAAGACATACAAATGGCTATCAGACACATGAAAAAATGTTCATCATCACTAGCCATCAGGGAGATTCAAATTAAAACCACATTGAGATACCACCTGACACCAGTTAGAATGGCCAAAATTAGCAAGACAGGAAACAACGTGTGTTAGAGAGGATGTGGAGAAAGGGGAACCCTCTTACACTGTTGGTGGGAATGCAAGTTGGTGCAGCCACTCTGGAGAACAGTGTGGAGATTCCTCACGAAATTAAAAATAGAGCTTCCCTATGACCCTGCAATTGCACTGCTGGGTATTCACACCAAAGATACAGATGTAGTGAAAAGAAGAGCCATCTGTACCCCAATGTTTATAGCAGCAAAGGCCACGGTCGCCAAACTGTGGAAAGAACCAAGATGCCCTTCAACGGATGAATGGATAAGGAAGATGAGGATAGAATACACATAATACACAATGGAGTATTATGCCTCCATCAGAAAGGATGAATACCCAACTTTTGTAGCAACATGGACGGGACTGGAAGAGATTATGCTGAGCAAAATAAGTCAAGCAGAGAGAGTCAAGTATCATATGGTCTCACTTATTTGTAGAGCATAACAAAGAACACGGTGGACATGGGGAGATGGAGAGGAGAGGGAGTTGAGGGAAACTGGAAGGGGAGATGAACCATGAGAGACTATGGACTCTGAAAAACAACCAGAGGGTTATGAAGGGGCGGGGGGTGAGAGGTTGAGGAACCAGGTGGTGGGTAATAGGGAGGGCACGTACTACATGGAGCACTGGGTGTGGTGCAAAAACAATGAACACTGTTACGTTGAAAATAAACAAATAAAAAAAAAGGAAGGAGTTAAATTTACTTGCAGATGACATGATACTACATATAGAAAACCCTAAAGACTCCACTAAAAACTACTAAAACTGATAAATGGACTCAGTGAAGTCACAGGATAGAAAATCAACATACAGAAATCTATATTTTTATACACTAATTCTATATATTAATAATGTGTACACTGGGATGCCTGGGTAGCTCAGTCGGTTAACTATCTGCCTTTGGTTCAGGTCATGATCCCGGTCCTGCTTCTCCCTCTGCCTGCTGCTCCCCCTGCTTGTGCTCTGCCAAATAAATAAAAAAACCTTAAAAAAATAATGTATACACTAATTCTATATGTCAATAATGTATACACTAATAATGAAGCACCAGAAAGAGAAATTAAGGAAACAATCCCACTTATAATTACACCAAAACCATAAAATACCTAGGGATAAACTCAAAGAGTTAAGTACTCTGAAAACTATAAAACACTGATGAAAGAAATTTCAGACAATACAAAAAAAATGGAAAGACATTCCAAGCTCATGGGTTGCAAGAACAAATATTGGTAAAATGTCTACCCAAAGCAATCTACAGATTTAATGCAAGGTCTATCAAAGTAACAATAGCATTTTATAGAATTACAACAAAGAATCCTAAACTTAGTATGGAACCATAAAAGACCCTGAATAGACAAGGCAATCTTGAAAAAGAAGACCAAAACTAGAAATATCACAATTCTAGACTTCAGGTTATATATTAAAAAGTTGTAGTGATCAAAACAGTATGACACTGGCAGAAAAACAGACACATAGATTAATAGAACAGAACAGGGAACTCAGAAAATAAACCCACAATTATATAGGCAACCCTTGACCAAAAAAAGCAAGAATGTGCAATGGGAAAAAGTCTCTTCAACAAAAGGTGTTGGAAAAACTGGACAGCTATATGCACCTCACATCCCATCAGATTGGCTAAAATAAACACAAGAAATAAGAGATGTTGATGAGGATGTAAAGAAAAAGGAGACTTCTTGCACTCTTGGTTGGAATGCAAACGGGTATAGCATCCAGAAAACA
Organism: Meles meles; assembly: GCF_922984935.1. Classification (NCBI taxonomy): domain Eukaryota; kingdom Metazoa; phylum Chordata; class Mammalia; order Carnivora; family Mustelidae; genus Meles; species Meles meles. The sequence goes on from NC_060069.1 coordinate 8,134,461, forward strand.
GAGTGGAGGTTCCTCAAAAAATTAAAAGTTGAACTACCTATGATCCAGCAATCACACTACTGTTATTTACCAAAGAATACAAGAACACTACTGAAAGGGATACTTGCACACCTATGTTTACAGCAGCATTATTTATAATAACCAAAGATACGGAAGCAGCTCAAGTGTCTGTTGATTGATGAATGGGTAAAGAAGACATTGTATATATGTACAATAGAATATTATTCAGCCATAAAAAAAATGAAGTCTTGCCATTTGCAACTAGAGAGTATAATGCTAAGTGAAATAAGTCAAAGACAAATATCATACGATCTCACTTATATGTGGAATTTAAGAAACAAAGGGAAAAAAAATTTAAACAGACTCTTAACTATAGAGAACTGATTGCTACCAGAGCGGGTGGGGGGGAGTGAATTAAATAGGGGTTGGTGATTAAGAAATACACTTGTTGTAATGAGCACAGGGTGATACATGGAAGATTTGAATCACTATACTGTACACCGAAAACTAATATAACACTTTGGGTTAACTGGAATTAAAAACAAAGTGATATTATCCTTGATTTGATATTTTGCTGATAAGTTTTTAATTTTTTAAATTTTTTAATTAATTATAATTATGTTCAGTTAGCCACTGTATAGTACATCATTAGTTTTTGATGTAGTGTTCAATGATTTATTAGTTACATATAACACCCAGTGCATATCATAACACATGCCCTCTTAATACCCATCACCTTGTTGATGAGTTTTTAAATACTGGCATCTTTGCTCTCTTGAAAACCCTTAAATAGAGCTTCTGATTTCTGGTCAGCATGTAAAGAGTTTGGAAGTAACCACCCACATCCTCTCAAGAAATCTCTGAACGAAGTGAAAATCAACTCTTTAGATGTGTTAGAGAACTGAGGTCACGGGGCAAGCTGATGCCCTGGAAAATTGGAGATGGACAAGTATTAGGACAGAAGCATGACTTACTGGAAGAGATACCTGCAAGCAGTTGTTAGGACTTCTAGTACTATGTTGAACAATAGTGATGAGAGTGGGCATCCTTGTACCATTCCTGATCTTAATGGGAAGGCTCTAAGCTTTTCCCCCAATGAGAATGGTATTTGCTGTAGGCTTTTCATAAATGGTTTTTATGAAATTGATGAATGTTCCCTCTATCCCTATACTCTGCAGAGTTTTAATCATGAAAGGATGCTGTATTTTGTCAAATGCTTTTTCTGCATCAACTGAGAGGACCATATGGTTCTTCTCTTTTCTATTATTGATTTGTTCTATCACATTGATTGATTTGCAAATGTGGAACCACCCTTGCATCTCAGGGATAAATCCCACCTGGTCATGATGGATAATCCTTTTCATGTACTGTTGGATCCTATCAGCTAGGATCTTGTTGAGAATTTTGCCATCCCTATTCATCATGGGTATTGGTCTGAAACTCTCCTTTTTGATGGGATCTTTGGTTTTGGGATCAAGGTAATGCTGGCCTCATAGAAGGAGTCTGGAAGTTTTCCTTCTATTTTTTGAAACAGCTTTAGGAGAATAGGTATTACTTCTTTGAATGTTTGGTAGAATTCCCTAGGGAATCCATCAGGTCCTTGACTCTTGTTTTTTGGTATATTGTTGAGAGTGGAGTGTTGAGATCTCTAACAACTAATGTATTATTACCAATATGTCTATTTTAACAGTTGGCTTATGTACTTGGCTGCTCCCATGTTGAACCATAGATATATACAGATAGATCAATGGAACAGAATAGAGAGCCCAGATAAGGACTCTCAACTCTATGGTCAACTAATCTTTGAGAAAGAAGGAAAAAATATCCAATGGAAAAAAGGCAGTCCCCTGCTTCCTGAGATTAAGAGTCTTATGGTTTTAACTGACTCTTAATCTCACAAAACAAACTGGGGGTTTCTGGGGGGAGTTGGGGTTGGGAGGGGGGAGGGGGTTAAGGACATTGGGGAGGGTATGTGCTATCGTGAGTGCTGTGAAGTGTGTAAACCTGTGAAGTGTGTGAAGATATAGTGATTCACAGACCTGTACCCCTGGGGATAAAAATACATTATATGTTTATTAAAAAAATTTTTTAAAAAGCAGGTTTAATAAAAAAAAAAAGAGTCTTATGGTTTGTCTCACAAACTGAGGATTGCTGGATGGGAGGGGGCTAAGTGGGATGGGGTGGCTGGGTGATAGACCTTGGGGAAGGAATGTGCTATGAGGAGTGCTGTGAATTGTGCAAGACTGATGAATCACAGAACTGTACTCTTGAAACAAATAAAACATTATATGCTAATAAATAAATAGGAAAAAAAGATAGTCTCTTCAATAAATGGTGCTGGGAAACTGGACAGTTATATACAGAAGAATGAAACTGGACAGTTATATACAGAAGAATGAAATTCTCTTACACCATACACAAAGATAAACTCTAAATGGATGAAAGACCTCAATGTGAAGCAGGAATCCATTAAAACCCTAGAAGAGAACTTAGGTAGTAACCTCTACGACATCGGCCACAACAACTTCTTTCAAGACATGTCTCTAAAGGCAAGGGGAACAAAAGCAAAAATGAACTTTGGGACTTCATCAAGATAAAAAGTTTCTGCACAGCAAAAGAAATAGTCAACAAAACAAAGAAGCAACCCACAGAATAGGAGAAGATATTTGCAAACGACACTACAGAAAGAGGGCTGATATCCAAGATCTATTGAACAGGTGGTGGGTAATGGGGAGGGCACGTTTTGCATGGAGCACTGGGTGTTGTGCAAAAAGAATGAATACTGTTACGCTGAAAAAATAAATAAAATGGAAGAAATTAAAAAATAAAAAAAAATACTCAAAAAAAAAATTATGTGTAGCTTTTTACCCTTCTACCAAAAAAAAAAAAAAAAGAACTTCTCAACACCGAAAAAAAACAAATAATCCAGTAAAAAAATGGGCAGAAGACATGAACAGACACTTCTCCAAAGAAGATATAAAATGGCTAACAGACAGATGAAAAAAATATTCATCATCATTAGCCATCAGGGAAATTCAAATCAAAACCACACTGAGATACCACCTTATACCAGTTAGAATGGCAAAAATTGACAAGGCAAGAAACAACAAATGTTGGAGAGGTTGTGGAGAAAGTGGAACCCTCTTACACTGTTAGTGGGAATGCAAGTTGGTACAGCCACTTTGGAAAACAGTGTGGAGGTTCTTTAGAAAGTTAAAAATAGAGCTACCCTATGACCCAGCAATTGCACTACTAGTAATTTACCCCAAAGATACAGATATAGTGAAAAGAAGGGCCACATGCACCCAATGGTCATAGCAGCAATGTCTACAATAGCTAAAATGGGGAAGGAGCCCAAATGTCCTTCAACAGATGAATGGATAAAGAAGATGTGGTCCATATATTCAGCCATTAGAAAGGATGAATACCCAACTTTTGCACCAATAGGGTTGGGACTGGAGGAGATTATGCTAAGTGAAATAAGTCAAGCAAAGAAAGTCAATTATCATATGGTTCCACTTATTTGTGGAACGTAAGGATTAGCATGGAGGACATTAGGAGAAGGAAGGGGAAAATGAGGTGGGATGGGGAGGGGGAGACGAACCATGAGAAACTATGGACTCTAGGAAACAAACTGAGGATTGTAAAGGTGGGGATGGGTTAGCCTGGTGATGGGTATTAAGGAGGGTATGTATTGCATGGAGGACTCAGTGTTATATACAAACAATGCATCATGGAACACTACATCAAAAACTAATGTACGATATGGTAACTAACAACAACAACAGCAACAAAAAATATACCTGCAAGCAGAGATCTCCAGGGGGAACCAGTACCAAGGTAAGCAAACCGAAACTGTACCTAATGAATTGTTGGGGGTTCACTATAGTGGTCTGCTAGAGTTGGTTGCAGGGATTGACTACAAATGGGCACAAGGTATCTTTTTGTGGTAAATGTAATGTTTTGAAGCTGGATTGTAGAGATGTTTGCACAATTCTGTAAGTTTACTAAAAATCAATGAAGTGTTACTTAACTGGTGATTTTTATCACACGTAAATTCTATGTCAATAAGGCTGTATTTTTATTTTTTTTAAAGATTTTATTTATTTATTTGAGAGAGCATAAGTAGGCAGAGCAGCAGACAGAGCAGGCAGAAGGAGAAGTAGGCTCCCTGCTGAGCAAGGAGCATGACATGGGACTCCATCCCAGGACCCTGGGATCATGACCTGAGCTGTAGGCAGATTCTGACTGAGAGAGCCACCTAGGCATCCCAAAGCTGTATTTGAAAAAACTGATGTCATAGAAGACATAGAAAGGTTATGTGACTATTCTGGAGTAAAAGAAACTAGAGAGGCAGAAGCAAACGCAATAAATGACCCTAGACTGGGAAAAAAAAAAAAAAACCTGCTATAAAAAATACTGGGTCAATGGAATGTGGACAGTATATTAGATATAAGTATTTTATCAATATTAAATTTATCAAGGTTGGTAAAGTACTGTGGTCATGTATGAGAATATCCTTATTTATAGGATATACTAAAATGTTTAAAGACTCATGAGGTATACAACTCAATTTCAAATGGTTTCAGGAAAAAAAAACTATATACATATCTACATACAGGGGTTTGGAGTTTGATAGGGAGAGAAAGCATGTGTATATGAGCATGTAAATGGCACAAAATGTCAACAATAAATGAACGTGGATAATGGGTATGAGTATTTTCTGCAGTGTATTTCAGCTTTTCTATAAGTTTGAAATTATTCCCAAACTAAAAAAAGGGGGGGTGGTAAATCCCTACTGAGTACCTTTTGCATATAAGGCACTGTATAAAGTACTGGTAACAGAAAGAAGACAAATTCGTGAGCTCCTGCCTTCAAGATTAGATCTGCATTAGGTGGCTATGTCTCCATTTCCTCGATTTGATTTCCCTGAGGGCAGTAATTACTGAATAAATTTTTTAAAAGGGCAATAGAACATTCAGAGTTGCTACAATAGCCTGGTTTCCCGTGTACCCATCTCCAGTTCAGAACAATTCACTTCTGAAGACAAGTGGCTACTAAGTGAACAAGAATCAGAAATATTCATTGCAGAGTTTATATAGTCAGAACAACAAAAACTTATTCTGTGGGTCGCCTGCCAGGATGTGGACCTGGCTTTATGATAGAGAATGAGTCCTTATAATGAAATGTTATAATGAGATTTAAACCATGCTCCCTTCTTAATAAACATTATTCAGTGTTTATTACTTATTTTTGTCTTATATCTGCATTCACATCACTTTCTCATAAGATGCATCACAGTCCTAAGCCCTTTCCAGAGAAAAATCCAGTTTAACTCTCCTCAGCTTCTGCAGCTCACTACAAACAGCTGCAGGGAGAGGGAGGTAGTGGTAGTAGGTGCATCACAGTTCTGCCACTGCCCAGGCTGAGCTGAATAAAGGTGACTGACATCTTGGTGGTGCCAGTCTTGTGCTTTCCGCTCACTCCTCACTTTTTAAGCCCTCTTCTCCCAAGACAGTGGGCCTCCCAGAGGACAAGTGGAACGTCACACACTCTGGGAACTTAAGGAGTCCCTCTGAATCTGTGGCAGGCTATCAAAACGGCTCAAGTCATCTGAAAGGAGATGTGAGGAGGTTGGCAGGTACCCATGACATTTATTATACTGGTGGTGTCACTCAATGCCCCCCTAGGGCAGCACTTAATGAAGTATGACAGGTGGTTCTGAGCCAAAAGAGAAAAATGGCCAAAAAGGCACCGGGGGCTTTTAGAGGAAAATAGGCTTAGAAAAATTTGTTACGTGTGTAAGGTTCTGGATAGCATCATTCTGAGAAACCTATTATTCTGGACAAGGAACATTTATCAGGTTTGTGAATAAAAATATGACGTAGTGAATCAAATTCAAGAGAGTATCTATAGGTATACAAAACAATGGAAAAGCAGATGAAGAACGTACATATTCTCAGGAGCTTAAGACTGATGTCAACTACACAGCTAGACTCAGACTTTGACCAGGCAAAGACTGGACAGACCACATACCACTCCTGGCTACAGGCATGATGGCGTAAAGGTGAAGTCGCAGATGAAGGAAGCCAAATCCAGGGATATCACATGGTCTCACTATTTTTACCTTAAGAGTAGACTAGAGGGGAATTTAGAGCAGGCTAGAGAGGAATTTAGGCATTAAACAAAGGATGAAATATGGAGGGGGAAGGGCTTGGATTATACGTACTAGGATTTGTACCTAATTGGACCTTTAGTTTCTTGAAAACAACACTTGACTTGATCCTCCTTAATCCAAATAAATTCTGCAGATACATGTTGCCTTAATGATTTCTTCACACCACTGGTGAAATAAAGAAAGTCTTGAGTAAGGTAAATGACCACCACCCTCCATCTGTGTGTGTGTGTGTGTGTGTGTGTGCGCACGCGCGCGCACGTTTTTGTTTTAAGTAGAGCCCAGCATGGGGCTTGAACTCATGACCCTAGAATCAAGACCTGAGCGGAGATCCAGAGTTGGGCGCTTAACTCACTGAGCCACCCAGGTGCCCCTGCCCTTTTTTTTTTTTAACTAGACATATTACTTATTTAAAAAATAACTGGTTCTTCTATATGAAGACCCAATGACTAACTAGAAAAAAAAAAAATCAACCAGTGACTTAGTAAAATACCAAAAAGTAATCCAGGACCAACAAAATCAGCTTACAATAAAGGATGTCAGAAGCTCTTTGTAAGGAAACTGTATTCCTAGTGAAGTCTTCTAAACTAGGATTGTAAACTACATCCTCACAAAGATGTGAAATGTGTATCAATTTACCACTCCACCAGTGGTGACATATTTAGGGAAGAGAAGTCATTCAAAGTCTATCACAACCTGGCAAAGGCTTTCCCTCTAAATTCACCTCCCAGCCCTCCTCTGTTCTATCCAAACAGAGGTCTACACCATTTTTTCCTACTTGGAATGCTTTCCCCATTTCCCTATTTAACTTCTACTCATTCTTCCAGATCTATATTGAATCTGACAGCTGCCCAAGAAGCCTTTCCTAACTGCTCCTTTTCTGAACCTCTAAGGTATGTTTTCTTTGTACAGAAAACTGAACAGTTAGTACTATCAATTTTTAAAAAGATTTTATTTGATAGAGAGCACAAGTAAACAGAATGGCATGCAGAGGGAGAGGGAGAAGCAGGCTCCCGGCTTAACAGGGAGCCTGACACGGGGCTTGACCCCAGGACCCTGGGATCATGACCTGAGCTGAAGGAAAACGCTTAACCAACTGAGCCACACACGTGCCCCTACTACCAGTTTTTTAATGTGTTCTACTACCCCAAATAATTAACTTCTGAAGGAAGGACCTCCCCTTGTATCATCTTAGAGAACAGGTACCCCAAATATCTATAATTTTGTAATAATAACTCCTCCTGCACCTCAATCCATTCTTCATGTATCAGCAAGAGTTATCTTAAAATTTCAACTAGATCATGTCACCCTCTACCCTTTAGCCTCCTTTTCAAACCTTTCACCAGCTTTCATTGCAGTTAAGCATGAATCTATACTTGTCACCCTGCCTAGAAGGTTCTACATGATCTGGGTCTTTCTTAATCTTCATAGTCTTACCACAATACTCCAAACCAGCATCTTCCTTCCAGCCACATCTGCCTTCTTACAATTCCTAAACATGCTAGGTTTTATCCTGCTTTCAAATTTCTTGCATGTATTATTTGTTGTTGGCCTGAAATGCCTTCTCTATTCCCTTTACTCTCCCTAGCCTGCCCCACACATATTAGTCATAGTCACATGGCATAACTAATCCTTTCCTTTTCATCATGTCTCAACTAAAACCCACCTGCCTGAAAGGCCTGATGTACATTTCCCACATTACTCTCCATCTTAACATCTGATGTTTCCTTCATGGCACTTTTTATTATGTTCAGTTAGCCACTGTATATGTTCTACATATAAGTGAAACCATATGATATCTGTCTTTGCTTGACTTATTTCACTTAGCATAATCTCCTCCAGTTCTATCCACACTGATGCAAATAGTGGGTATTCATCCTTTCTGATGGCTGAATAATATCCCACTGTATATATGGATCACATTTTCTTTATCCATTCATCTGCTGAAGGGCATCTGGGCTCCTTCCACAGTTTGGCTATTATGGATATTGCTGCTAGGAACATTGGAGTGCATGTGCCCCTTCTTCTCATTATATCTATATCTTTGGGGTAAATACCTAGTAGTGCAATTGCTGGGTCATAGGGTGGCTCTATTCTTAACATCTTGAGGAACCTCCAGTGTGGCTGTACCAGCCTGCATTCCCACTAACAGTGTAAGAGGGTTCCCCTTTCTCCACATCTTTGCCAACATTTGTTTGTTTGGTTAATTTTTGCCATTGTAACTAGAGTAAGGTGGTATCTCATTGTGGTTTTGATTTGTATTTCCCTGATGGCTAGTGATGTTGAACATTTTTTCATGCATCTGTTGGCCATTTGTAGGTCTTTTTTTTTTAAGGAAGCATACAATTTTTTTTTAAAGATTTTATTTATTTATTTGACAGAGAGAGATCACAAGTAGGCAGAGAGGCAGGCAGAGAGAGAGGAGGAAGCAGGCTCCCTGCCAAGCAGAGAGCCCGATGCGGGACTCGATCTCAGGACCCTGGGATCATGACCTGAGCCGAAGGCAGAGGCTTAAACCACTGAGCCACCCAGGTGCCCCTGTATGTCTTCTTTGGAGAGACATATCTGTTCATGTCTTCTGCCCATTTTTTGACTGGATTATTTGGTTTTTGTGTGTTGAGTTTGAGAAGTTCTTTATAGATCTCAGATATCAGCCCTTTGTGTATAATGTCATTTGCAAATATCTTCTCCCATTCCAGGGGTTGCCTCTTAGTTTTGTTGACCATTTCTTTCACTGTGCAAAAGCTTTTTATCTTGATGAAGCACCAAAAGTTCATTTTTGCACTTTAATTTATAATTTGTTTATAGCTTTATTGGCCCTCACCCTCAAAACACATATAAGGCCTCTTGGAGCAGAGAACATATCTTGGCATAGACTAGGTAGAGTACCAAGTAATTATGTTGAATTAATTGAGAAAATCAAAACTGAAGACATCTGAAAGCATGTTCTAAATTTTCAATCTAGGTAGGTTATACCACATGAATGTTAGTAATTCAGGGAGCTAAAGCAAACAGGACACAGTGACGTTTGGGCCGGTAAAAAGGTAAACCCCAGGGACTAAAGACAAGTGGTCCAGAAGGGTCTGGTGGACCAAATAAACAGGATTTCACCTCTGATGCCAGGCTTCCCGTCTGGCAGGACCTTTAGAAAAAATACATCGATCACCCACCAAATGAGCAAACAGCACAAAGTCAGACAATTCCAAGTATTATGAGGATATGGAGCACAAGAGTTTCCATTACACTAGGAGGAGCATAAAATGGTGTAACTACTTTGGAAAACAATTTGGCATTATCCAGTGAAGCTGAATATTCACAATCCCTATGACACGACATTTGATAATTATATAGCCTAGAGAATGTCTTACACATGTGTATCTGTGTAAGACATACACAAGGGAAACATGAACCAAGAGATGTAAATAGGAAGACTGACAGCACTGTTGTTTATATGGGAATCAATAAATAGTACACATTCACGTAAGAGAAAAATGAATTAACTGTGGTACAAACTTAAACAGAGGAATGTCAAACAAGGCTAAGTATAAGAAGCAAAGGTCACAGAAAAATATTATGGTTTCATTTTTTTTGCTTAAAAATATGTAAACAGATGTTAAAACTTAAATGATAAGGCATAACTGCAAAGTTGGAGATACTAGTTACAGCCGGGGGGTGGGGGGGCGGAAGGAGGTGAATGTAATTGGAAACAAGCACAAGGGGGCTTCAAAAGACGTGATAATGTTCTGTTCTTTTAAGCGAGGTGAAGACTACACAGAAGGTACATGTTTTATTTTTCATACCTTACATATACATGATATCCACTATTCTATGTATATTAATTCTTTTGAAAAAATTATAGACTGATCAAAGTATAGAAGGGGTGAAGGTAAATGGTTTCTTCTTATACTTAATATGTAATAAAGCAGAGATCTCTTCAAAATGTCTGCTATAAACCCAAAGCCATAAAGTGTCCTCTAAAAATCAAAACTGTTAATTCCCATAACCTGCAATTTCCTTAACTTCATTCAACACTTTGTTACCCCATTTTTTCTTCTTTCACTTTTACTCTCAAAATTTAACCTGTTATATGTTGTGCATCTTTGTAAACCACTCTAAATCCTTTATAGAATAAGATGTGGTAATATATGAGATATTAGAAATAATATGGTAATACAAAACAGAATGAAGAGATCACCTTGTAACCAAACACACAAAATACTGAAGGGGCTTATACCAGAGAGAAAACAGGAATGAAACTAGTGGCTATCCCAGTATAACACCAATTACATTTCAAACTCCAAGAAAGTCCTTACTTCATGGAAAAGGCAAGTTTAATTAATGAAAATCCAGTGAGGAATGTCATGCTTGTACTACAAAACCTAGTAAGGTAATTGGAGTATAAGTACATGTGAAGAATTATAGTCACAGTAAAAACTCACAGACTACAGAAGAACCTCCAAAACAGTCTATTCCCTTGTTTACAGAACCAGAACTGCCATACATTAATAACCCTACAATTATTTTAAAATATTCAGATGTGTGATCCCACCCACTTTAAGCCTTGAAAGCAGCTGAACTATGTAGAAATAGGCACGTGCTGGTATTGCAATTTTCATTTTAAAATTATATTTTTATTCCTAGAATGCTATGTAAATACTCATAACCACATGAATACCATATGGACAAAAACAACTCTCTCATTTTAAAAATTGGCCCAGTTGTTAAAACTGTTAGAATCAAGATTGAGGAGCTATCAATTAAAAGTATGATAGAAGCTCTTCATTAAAGAATATGCACCCTAAGTTAAGGTCCTTTCACTTTTTCAGTAAGAAAAAATTTGTTTCTGGAGCATTAAAAAAAAAATGGATTTCTTCTGTACCAACTAGAACTTCAACGTGTCAAAACTAGGTCAGAGGTGGAGAGATCAGGCTTAAGCTACAAGATGTCACATTTCCCTTCCCAAGCTCTCTCATTTATGATTTCCTAAGACATATTTTTCTTAAACATGGTTGCTTCCTCTATGAGGCTAGAGATTAAAAAGCTGGCAAAGCGTAACTACATTTACAGTAAACTTACTGTATCTACCATAGCTAGGAAAGGCAACATTGTGGCTAATTAAAAATCATGTTAGCTAAGACTTAGAGTATCTCTGTATATCCAAGTTATCTGTACATATCCTTATACACACCCAAGCAATTGGATTGCTAGCACCCACAGAATTAGAAAATACACAGTATTTTAAAAATTACACAGACCACAATTCATTCAGCAAATATACACTAAATTCATTTATATTCAAGGATATCATTGTGGCTTTGGCATCTAGGACTTCTCAAAGGGTGAGATCATTTCCCCAAAGTCCCTGTATAAGACATAAAAGGCCTGGTTCTGCCCTCTAAAAGTTTACAGCTTGGCAAGAAGCTCATTTAACTTTGTTATTTCAGGACTTTCAGGGTCTTGCAGGGACTGCACTGTGTTCATGACTATATTGCAGATGTAAAGTGTCAATGCAAAATTGACACTTAGTACAATTAGCACAGTTTGGCTGCACTTTTTGTTTACACACTGCATAAGGGATCTGTAGGATACACTTCTTTTCAAGGAAAGAAAGGGTACCTTTAAAACCATGATTTCATCAGGGTGGTCTTCCCCTGCTTTACTCCATCTGACACTTCTACCACATTCCCACATTCTATAATTTAAACACAGGAAAAAAAGTGTTCCTTCTCAAACCAACCTTTATATTCACATTTGTCCCCTTTGTTTTGGAAATTCTGATTCATATATGAGAAGTCCCCTTACACACAAAATAGACATTTAGAAGTCAAATGCTAAAACTCCACAAATGTCTTATGAAATGTCATTTCTCTATGATATTCTTGTCAAGGTAGCAGGATTCCAGAAAGAGAAATTGGAATTAAAATTTGTTCCCTTTGGCAAATCTTTTTTGGATCTCTTTATAGAGTGTGTTTAGGGCTCAACAGACTGTGACACAGAGCAGACAGACACTAAAGACACTAGCATCTGTCCACAAGGACAGTAAGGACTTATCAAGAGTTCATTTTGAATTTTAAATACAGTGCTCACAAAGAGTAAATACATATTAACTTCTCCAAAATAGTTCAATTGAAAGTCAGTTCATACATTAAGTTTCTTTTGGCTTGTACTATGGGATCCTTCTGGATTGTCCAGAAGATAGAATTAAATGCCTTTTTGGTTGGTAAAAATGATCTCTAGTCTAAAATGACCAAATGCCTTCCTGCAGACAGTATCTTAATTGAGCTGGGCCCTGTAGTTGCTCTGCCCTCAGACCGGCCTACATTGTGGCTTTCATCTGTCCAACAGAAGTAAAACAGATGGATAAGTGGGAAGGAAAGGAGCAAGAAATGAAGGAGGGCTCTTCATCAAGCACAAAGTAATTAGCAGAAATATGCCACAGCCAAAGGGATGCAGTCTCTATGGTGAAATATGTGAAGTGATTCACAAAGTTAAATAAAGCAAGAGAACCTTCCATGACCCTCTTATTCTTTATACTTCCCTGGGCAGGGCTAAGGTTGAGCTCTGAGTGCTTAAAATTAAGACAGTCCCCCAGCTGGGGTTAAATGGGAGCCCTATGCACGCCGTCTAAGACTACTTCTCAAACAAGCAGCTGGAGACCCAGGACCCTGAGTGCTCCAATGTCCACACTGCCTGACTCCCACCCAATTTCCTACGCTCATAGTCTTGGGGATATTAAGATTAATTTCATCACACCTTTTATCCCTGTTAACAACAGACACTGTGAGAAACCCAGGTCATTTCTCATTCCTCCAAATTTTATGGTCATATAACCTCCTTCATTCATTTTCTTGATCCTATCTTCTAGACCCCTAGTGCGAAGCCCTTTCCTTGTGCCTCTGGAACTCACAGGCAGCCATCAGCTAAATCCCCTACTATATCCTTGGCCACCTCTCTGAATGCTTCATCTTCCTACTCTGTCACCTCGCTCTTCCCAGAGGGCACTACTTCTCCCCCCACCCACCCTCTTAAGTGGTGGCTATTTCCCTCCCAACATTCCTTGAACCCCAGGTATTAGAGGTGGGGTGGGTGTCCTTATTGCTTCTCTTTACATCTAGACCATTGTCCTTTCTTTTCTGTACAAATGCTGAGCTTGGAGTCACACAAAATCAGACCACTATCCACTCCTCATTCAGCAAAGACCTGGGTTCCTGGCTCTCTGTCACTCCCAATCACTACTATGGCCATGATTCCAGGTGAATTCAGTATTCACACAGGTGATCCAGTATTCTAGATTCTCAGCCTTTGTCCTCCACCCTAACTCCAAGGTCAGACACCAGTTTTAAACTGCAATTACTCCTTGTTACCCTCTAACCACTACCATCTCCTTTGTCAGTTCTTCTCCTCTGGTGAGACGTTCTTCACCAACTTCAGTAAGACCAAGTTCAGGGACTCCAGTGAAACCTAGAAGCCACTGACACTACCACTTTTCACCATCCCTCAACCTCCTCATATCTGGCCTCAACTCCTTAACCAGTTTAAATTCCACCATCAGTTATGACCACTCCCTTTTTGAGTGAGAAAGATGTATACCCTGAACTCCCTCCCACTCTCACATGGACCTGCCCACTTGGCAAAACTACATTTAGTTAACTTCACCCCTCCACTCATGCATATACCGGCCTAGAGAAGAGAAACATGCACAACCTGTTGAATGCTCTCACTGTAAAGCTGTGATCTCCAGTAAGCCCCTACCTACCATTCCTCAGGCAATTGGCAAAAGTCCCCTAAAGTGCTACCTCCAATCCTTCTCCTCCCATTCTCTTGAATCCATAGGGGCTTGATAAATTTTTGTAGCTATTATCAAGCCCCTATGGATTAAATTATGTCACCAGGCTTTAGACTGAAATTTAACTCTGTGAAAGTAAATTTTATATGAGATTTACTTCAAGTTATCCTGAGTTAGAATATGTTTCTGAATATTCCCCTTAGTACAACTTAAGATAAAACTAAAAGCAGATTGACTTATTTCACTAAGCATGATACGCTCTAGTTCCATCCACGTCGTCGCAAATGGCAAGATTTCATTTCTTTTGATGGCTGCATAGTATTCCATTGTGTATATATACCACATCTTCTTGATCCATTCATCTCGGAGAAAGACAACTATCATATGATCTCCCTGATATGAGGACATGGAGAAGCAACATGGGGGGGTAGGGGGATAGGAGAAGAATAAATGAAACAAGATGGGATTGGGAGGGAGACAAACCATAAATGACTCTTAATCTCACAAAACAAACTGGGGGTTGCTGGGGGGAGGTGGGATTGGGAGAGGGGGAGCGGGCTATGGACATTGGGGAGGGGAGGCGAACCATAAGAGACTATGGACTCTGAAAAACAACCTGAGGGTTTTGAAGGGTCAGGGGTGGGAGGTTGGGGGAACAGGTGGTGGGTGATGGGGAGGGCACGTTTTGCATGGAGCAGTGGGTGTTGTGCAAAAAGAATGAATACTGTTACGCTGAAAAAAAATAAATAAATAGAAAGCAAAAAAAAAAACAAAAAAACTAAAAGCAGAGGGCACTTAGGTGGCTCAGTGGGTTAAGCCTCTGCCTTTGGCTCAGGTCATGATCTCAGAGTTCTGGGATCGAGTTCCGCATCAGGCTCTCTGCTCTTTCTCTCTCTGCCTGCCTCTCTGCCTATTTCTGATCTCTCTCTGTCAAATAAACAAATAAGTTCTTAAAAAAAAAACAAAACTAAAAGCAGACAATGAATAGCAGAGTATATTAAAATTCAAGCTCACTAGCCAACTTCCTTTAAACCTACCCTGATTCTTTAGATCAGGGGCTCCTATCCTTCTGGCTCAAAAGAATGTCCGTTAGATGCAGGCTGATGTTTTTATTCTCAGCCTAAAAAAAATTGAGACAGTTTTAAATGAGAGGTTAATGGAGAATATAATTATCAATAACCCTCAAAATATTTCATGGCTATTTTTTGTGCATCAGGTCAACAGGCTAGGATTTTCCAAGGCCAAAAAATAATGTGACAAAGCTAAAGGAAAACATCCATATGAGGAATAAAAACTGGATTAAGGAATGACTAAGTACTTATTTTATTTGCAATGTGACCTTGTCTCCTAAAAAATGCATTCTGATTTTCCAGCACTGCCATAGAAAAGACTCCATGTCCATGCTACCACATTTAATTTGCAGGTGTTAAGGTAACTAATGAACTGCCAAAGAAATTACTAGTTCCTTTTAAAAATAACTGCCAAAACTGTTAGCAACACTCAATTAAATGGTTCTGTGGGTCCATAAAATTGTGCCAAAATACCTCCTTCAATGTGAAGCACTAACTGATTTTCCCTTCATATTTGGGCAAATTCTCAAGGTAAAATGATATATTTGAATACACCTGCTATTATAAAAGATGCCCTAGGGAGTCCTATTGCACTGTTTGTGGGAATGCAAACTGGTACAGCCACTCTGGAGAACAATACAAAAATTCCACAAAAACCTAAAAATAGAACCACCTTATGATCCAGCAATTGCACTACTAGGTACCCAAAGGGTACAAAAATACAGATTCGGAGTACATGCACCTTGATGTTTACAGCAGCATGATCAACAATAGCCAAGCTATGGAGAGAGCCCAAATGTTCATTAACCAAAGAATGGATAAAGAAGATACACACATAAATATATATGGGGATACTAGCCATCATCAAAAAGAAAAATCTTTGCCATTTGCAATGATGTGGATGGAGATAGAATGTATTATGCTAAGCAAAGTAAGTTAATCAGAGAAAAGAAATACCCTATGATTTCTCTCATATGTGGAATTTAAGAAACAAAACAGATGAACATGTGGGAAGAGGAAAAAGAAAAATAAAGGAGAGAGGGCAACAAACCATAAGAGGCTCAATGATAGAGAACAAACCAAGGGTTGACGGAGGGAGGTTCGGGGGATGGGGAGGCTAGATGGGTGATGGGTATTAAAAAGGGCACTTATAGTTGAGCACTGGGTATTATATGTAAGTGATGAATCACTGAATTCTACTCCTGACACGAATATTGCACCGTATACTAACTAAAATTTAAATAAAAATAAAGGCTGCCCTAGGAAGGCACTTACATATTCCATGCCACAAAGCTGCATACCTGATACCCAGTTGCCTTTAAATTTTTCTAGACTTTAAGCTCCTAGGAAACAAAGATACACCTCTGTATTCTTATTACCTAGTATTGTAACAATGTCCATTCTTTTTTACCCATTTAATATGCTGCCTTACTTAGATGATGTGGCAAACACCTTATCAGTAAAGCCAGGGATATTTTAAATATTATGATTTTTAAGGATGAGATGTACTTATTGCATAAACATTCAAATTATACAGCAAAATACCAAAACAAGAATAAAATCACTTAGAAAAAACACTACTAGGATTTTATGGAACATTCTTCATGTGTTCACACATATACATATATGGTATATGTCTACCATGGAATACTATGTAGCCATTAAAATAATGTGGCACTGAGCTCTCTGATGGGCATCTAGAGAGTATCAAGGACAGTTTTATATAATTTATAATTATATATAATAATGATATTATAATATTATATTATATATGATATATTATATAATATTATATTATATAATAATATATAATTAGTTTTATATAAATGGGTTGTGTTATCCTGTGATCAGAATTATTTTAACTTACCAATATGTCATGGACGCCTCTTCATAAAAACAAAGAACTGCCACATCTTTTTTGGGGCGGGGGGCAGAGTTTATTGCATTCACCTTAAAAATTGAAAGAATTTTCTCTTGTGTAATTTCAGTGTGGGGAAATAAAACACTGAGAGATTCTCTAGTTAACTGATACCTAAATGTATAATACATTAAAAACAAATACAGCTCATATGACATATTTCTTAACATAGAGAACTCCCTAACTGGAGTTAGGGTTGTTGATGCATTTATAACCGAATTTCAGAGCTGGTGAGGGGGGTACTTGGGAGGTTTTCTTATAGATCCCTCTGTTTCACAGACAAGGAAACTGAGGTAGGACTCTGACCCTTGGCACAAAGTTTTAGTGGTACAAGCAGAATTACGATTTTAATTGACCAAATCTGATTCAGTGCTGTTGATCCTTCTGCCATCTTGAACACTGAAGACCCTGCCTTGGAGAAGTGAGCCCTTGGATCCTCATACCCATTGTATCTGTCCTTGACACTCTCTAGATGCCCATCAGAGAGCTCAGTGCCACATTATTTTAATGGCTACATAGTATTCCATGGTAGACATATACCATTATTTAATAATGTCTCCTACTAATGGATATCTAGGATATCCTTAGTTTAATCTTACCAAACATAAAACTGCCATGGATATCTCTGTACAAGCATCTTGTAATAGTTGTACAACTGCTTTCTCTAGACAAATCTAGAAGTTGAACTATTAGAACGAAGTGTAAGCACACTTTACATTTTTCTGTTGTCAAACTGTGCTCCAGAAAGATTTAACAACACAGACCCAACCAACCATAGTATTCCAGAGATCCCCACACTCACCAACACCATTATGTCCAACTTCATAATCACTGACAATTTGATTTCTACTTTTTTTTTATTTTTTTATTTCTTTTCAGCATAACAGTATTCATTGTTTTTGCACCACACCCAGTGCTCCATGCAATACGTGCCCTCCCTAATACCCACCACCTTGTTCCCCCAACCTCCCAACCCCTGCCCCTTCTAGACCCTCAGGTTGTTTTTCAGAGTCCATAGACTCTCATGGTTCACCTCCCCTTCCAATTTCCCTCCACTCCCTTCTCCTCTCTATCTCCCCATGTCCTCCATGTTATTTCTTATGCTCCACAAATAAGTGAAACGATATGATACTTGACTCTCTCTGCTTGACTTATTTCACTCAGCATAATCTCTTCCAGTCCCATCCATGTTGCTACAAAAGTTGGGTATTCATCCTTTCTGATGGAGGCATAATACTGCATAGTGTATATGGACCACATCTTCCTTATCCATTCGTCCGTTGAAGGGCAACTTGGCTCTTTCCACAGTTTGGCGACCATGACCATTGCTGCTATAAACATTGGGGGTACAGATGGTCCTTCTTTTCACTATATCTGTATCTTTGGGGTAAATACCCAGCAGTGCAATTGCAGGGTCATAGGGAAGCTCTATTTTTAATTTCGTGAGGAATCTCCACACTGTTCTCCAGAGTGGCTGCACCAACTTGCATTCCCACCAACAGTGTAAGAGGGTTCCCCTTTCTCCACATCCTCTCCAACACACGTTGTTTCCTGTCTTGCTAATTTTGGCCATTCTAACTGGTGTCAGGTGGTATCTCAATGTGGTTTTAATTTGAATCTCCCTGATGGCTAGTGATGATGAACATTTTTTCATGTGTCTGATAGCCATTTGTATGTCTTCATTGGAGAAGTGTCTGTTCATATCTTCTGCCCATTTTTTGATATGATTACCTGTTTTGTGTGTGTTGAGTTTGAGGAGTTCTTTATAGATCCTGGATATCAACCTTTTGTCTGTACTGTCATTTGCAAATATCTTCTCCCATTCCGTGGGTTGCCTTTTTGTTTTGTTGACTGTTTCCTTTGCTGTGCAGAAGCTTTTGATCTTGATGAAGTCCCAAAAGTTCATTTTTGCTTTTGTTTCCTTGGCCTTTGGAGACATATCTTGAAAGAAGTTGCTGTGGCTGATATCGAAGAGGTTACTGCCTATGTTCTCCTCTAGGATTCTGATGGATTCCTGTCTCACGTTGAGGTCTTTTATCCATTTTGAGTTTATCTTTGTGTACGGTGTAAGAGAATGGGCGAGTTTCATTCTTCTACATAGAGCTGTCCAGTTTTCCCAGCACCATTTATTGAAGAGACTGTCTTTTTTCCACTGTGTATTTTTTCCTATTGTGTCAAAGATTATTTGACCATAGAGTTGAGGGTCCATATCTGGGCTCTCTATTCTGTTCCACTGGTCAGCACCATTTATTGAAGAGACTCATTTTTCCACTGTGTATTTTTTCCTGTTTTGTTGAAGATTATTTGACCATAGAGTTGAGGGTCCATATCTGGGCTCTCTACTCTGTTTCACTGGTCTATGTTTCTGATTTTATGCCAGTACCATGCTGTGTTGGTGATCACAGCTTTGTAGTAAAGCTTGAAATCAGGTAACGTGATACCACCAATTTTGTTTTTGTTTTTCAAATTTCCTTAGCAATTCGGGGTCTCTTCTGATTCCATACAAATTTTAGGATTATTTGCTCCAGCTCTTTGAAAAATACCGGTGGAATTTTGATCGGAATGGCATTAAAAGTATAGATTGCTCTAGGCAGTATAGACATTTTAACAATGTTTATTCTTCTGATCCAAGAGCATGGAATTGTCTTCCATCATTTTGTGTCTTCAATTTTTCATGATTGTTCTGTAGTTCCTCGAGTACAGATCCTTTACCTCTTTGGTTAGGTTTATTCCCAGGTATCTTATGGTTCTTGGTGCTATAGTAAATGGAATCAATTCTCTAATTTGCCTTTCTGTATTTTCATTGTTAGTGTATAAGAAAGCCACTGATTTCTGTACATTGACTTTGTATCCTGCCACGTTACTGAATTGATGTATGAGTTCTAGTAGTTTGGGGGTGGAGTCTTTTGGGTTTTCCATATAAAGAATCATGTCATCTGTGAAGAGACAGAGTTTGACTTCTTCATTACCAGTTTGGATACCTTTTATTTCTCTCTGTTGTCTGATTGCCATTGCTAGGACTTCTAATACTATGCTGAACAAGAGTGGTGAGAGTGGGCATCCTTGTCATGTTCCTGATCTCAGTGGGAAGGCTGCAAGCTTTTTCCCATTGAGGATGATTATTTGCTGTGGGTCTTTCATAGAGAGATTTTATGAAGTTCAGGAATGTTCCCTCTATCCCTATACTTTGAAGCATTTTAATCAGGAACAGATGCTGGATTTTGTCAAATGCTTTTTCTGCATCAATTGAGAGGACCATGTGGTTCTTCTCTCTTCTCTTATTGATTTGTTCTATCACATTGATTGATTTGTGGATGTTGAACCAACCTTGTAACCCAGGGATGAATCCCACTGGTCATGGTGGATAATCTTTTTAATGTTCTGTTGGATCCTGCTTGCTAGGATCTTGTTGAGAATCTTAGCATCCATATGCATCAGTGATATTGATCTGAAATTCTCCTTTTTGGTATGGTCTTTGCCTGGTTTGGGGATCAGAGTAAAGCTGGCTTCATAAAAAGAGTCGAAGTTTTCCTTCTGCTTCAATTTTTTGAAACAGCTTCAGGAGAACAGGTGTTATTTCTTCTTTGGAAGGTTGATAGAATTCCCCAGGGAATCCGTCAGGTCCTGGGCTCTTGTTTTTTGGGAGGTTTTTGATTTCTACTTTTATGTTAAGGATATTAATAACAACATGCTCTAAATATTTTGCAATTACATCTTTCAATCTTGTTTATAGTGATTTTCATTATGTAAGTTTTAAATTACATTATAAAACTTAGCAACTTTTTAAGTTTGATTTTCATGACACATAAGGAAAGATTCCATCAATCCAAACTTTTTAAGATTATCAGTATTTTATGCTGATATTATTCTTAACCTTTCTATCAGAAATGCCTTTGAGAACCTGATAAAACCAGAATCACCCACAAAAAATGCCCTTAACTATAAATTTTGTAGACAATTTCACAGTTCAAGAACTCATTAACTAGATGTGTGACCTTGCCCAAATTACATTTTCTGTATGTTATCCTTCTCGCAAGTTAATACAGAATGATACAATATTTTTCTATCATAGAGAAGATCATATCATATTTGTACAAGCATGATGCAGAATACCTACTATATCTACAGGTTAATAAGCAGGCTTCCTTATGATACTTCCTTTCTCAAAAAGTCTTTCCCCAATGTTTGGTTCCTCTTCCCATGTACATTACATGAATAATTTGTAAGTAAACATGTAAAGAGAAGTTCTCTTCACTTTTTGTCCATCAGCATTTCTGGCTGGGCCCACACATATGTACAGGTCTGATGAGTTAGGAAAGAATGCAAAAGGATTCCTTTACCATTCTCTACGCTCTGTGCTCATCTCAGAGAACCTCTTGAGTTTTTTCTGAAATTTTAAAATTTTTATTTAAAGTTCTTACTTGCTCATCACTGATCTTCTAGCCATTTTCAATTTCTATCAATCATAAGGCTTTCATATTTATCACTCTGTAGGATACAGCTTAAACTAGAACTCCAATGAATTAGGGAAAATTGAAAAAATGTAAAACTCATGAAGGCCATAAACTGTACAGTGTTGAGAGAAAGTAACAGAAGCCAATAACTATTCCAGAAGGAGTTGAAGTACTAAAACACAATATTCTGCTTCATAAGTTAACATTTCTTACTGTAAAATATAAATAGTAAGTACATTATCAAAATGTAAGCTATTCATGTAACAGCTAAGCCATGCAACCCAATGAAATTCAAGACCAAGGTACTTTAATCAGTGTTCCCATAGCATTCTCACAGAATTCAGAAGAAGGGTAGAAATCTAGGTTACAGGCCAAGCTCTGGTACACATGAGCTACTAACTGGCCTTGCACAAGTCACTTCCCTTCTTCGAGATTAAAAATTCTCAGATTAAACATCAAATCCTAACAAAGCCTCATTGGCTCTAAGGCTGCTCTTCATTGTAGACTTCTGTAGCTCTCAGTATCTAAAGCTCTAAGACTTTTAATTATTTGTTCAATGTCTATCCTCTCTATTTGGTGGTAAGCTCCATGTCTATATTCACCTCAGATCTGCTGTTCCTTACACAGTGCCTGGCACAGCAGGGAGGGAAGGAGGGATAAAGAAATAATTGAATCAATAAACTGGCAATCAAAAAACAAGGTGGTAAACCAGAAGACCTCTAGGGTGTATGGATGCTAATGTATTAAGGGCACTTTTTCCTCTTGAATTTTATAAATGCTTGGGTTTAATTAGGTTAATACATTTATGGATCAACTAATTTGAATGGAGTGTAATGCTTTGTCTCCAGGGAGAAAAAGGGTGGCCAAGGATACATGAGAATTAGGTCTTGTCCCTGCCCTTCAAAGAAATGGGTCTGGCTAGAAAAAAAAAAAAAAAGAATAAAACAACTAGGATGAAGGAACAGAACTTTAATGAAAATAATGACTTCACCAGAGAGATGGAGAACCAGTAATAGAATAAGTGGTCTAAGCAAGAGAAGCTGGGATGACTCTCAATTATGAGAATGCAAGACATAGAGAGGTGTGCTGACTCTTCCTCACCCACATAGACCAAGTGAGACCTGACAGAAAAGAACCTAGGTGTCTTCCACTTTCTGGTAGTGAAAGGAAAAAGAATCCCTATATGTTAAAACTAGGGCTCATGTTCCCGAGATTGAGACTGTAGGGTTACAAGAGAGGAAAAGGTAATGGTTTCACTTATTTGTGGAGCATAACAAATAACATGGAGGACATGGGGAGATGGAGAGGAGAAGGGAGTTGAGAGAAATTGGAAGGGGAGGGGAACCATGAGACTACAGACTCTGAAAAACAACCTGAGGGTCTAGAAGGGGCAGGGGGTGGGAGGTTGGGGGAACAAGGTGGTGGGTATTAGTGAGGGCACGTGTTGCATGGAGCACTGGGTGTGGTGCAAAAACAATGAACACTGTTATGATGAAAAGAAATTTTATAAAATGACCAAAAAAAAGATTTAGATCAACAGATAAACTCAGATATGGCTGAATCAGTCCTACTACAGACTGCTTTGGAGGCAAACAGAATTTGGACCTGTTTAGAAAATAAATGCTACTCCAGGGAGAACCAAGCAAGTGGTTATTGAACAGAAATATAGAAATGGTAAGTAAGTGAAGGTAAAGGGAATAAGAAACACGGACTACAGAAAGAAAATATTGATGCACCAAAACCCCCTATTCTGAGATCCTGTCACATGCTTCTCACAGTGCAGGCAATATAAATAATGGCATGGTCCATGCTTGTAGAGGCCTTATTATTGTCTAATTGTGGAGCAATTGAGGAAAAAATTCCATTAAGAAATAAAGCCTCATAGCCCGGGCTATGGACATTGGGGAGGGGAGGCGAACCATAAGAGACTATGGACTCTGAAAAACAACCTGAGGGTTTTGAAGGGTCAGGAGTGGGAGGTTGGGGCAACCTGAGGGTTTTGAAGGGTCGGGGGTGGGAGGTTGGGGGAACAGGTGGTGGGTAATGGGGAGGGCACGTTTTGCATGGAGCACTGGGTGTTGTGCAAAAAGAATGAATACTGTTACGCTGAAAAAATAAATAAAATGGAAAAAAAAAAAAAGAAATAAAGCCTCCCAGTAGCAAAAAAAAGGTGGTCTCAAACTATACTATCTAAAGATGCAAATCTAGGTAAACAAAAAGGCCTCGAGCAGTCTGTGAAATGGGGCTTTGCCTTGGCATTTCTGTTCTTGGACTTCTAACCCCTCAGGAGCATTCTTCCCCCATTTTGCCCACTCTGGGGAGGAGGGCTGGTAGGCACAAGAAAATAGCCACAACACTTAGCAGCCTGCTTGCAGCCAAACAAAAGAGGAAGGTAACCCCAAACAGACAAGATGGGGCAACAAGCCCACAACTGACTGCAGCAGTGATTCTAAGGGCAGAGCACAAGACAAGACGCAAGCCCCTTTTACTTCCTCTGAGGGAGCAAACCCTCAGAGGGTCCCGTCAGTTCTTCCTAGACAGGGCCTATCCCCATCAGCTCTTCTTCATAAAATTCTGAGGGAAGAGGAGAGAGCTTCCAGGAACAGCAGAAAGTTCTGATTAAGCTCACAGGACAAGACATTGAGAGGTTTATTAAAACTGAAGGTGGAGTAGGATCTCTGACCTAACTCAAGTCAACAAAGCAGTCACATATTTGAGCTGATAAACCTCTCTCCTTCCATTTGCTTTTCTTATCCTGCTGCCCATAGTTTAAAAAAAAAAAAAATCCACCTTGCTCAGAATTTGTATTTCTTGCTTCCTCCAACTATAAATATTTCTGTGAGGAAGAGCACATGGCTAAGGCCCTGGTATCTCCCTGCCCTTCAGAAGTATTAATGAGCCACTAAATACAAAGCAGTTACACAGTTTATTGTTCCCAGTCACCCTTTCTTCTCCCCTGAAACACACTCAGATATGGGCAGTCTCTCCATCAATGTCTATGGAGTGAAAATGTCAAGGGGCTCCTATTGCCCGCCTATAATAGGACATCATTCAAAGAAGTTACACTAGATCATCTTTCTCATTATGAGGGGGGAAAAATTCTCTTAATCCTCCAAAAGAGGGACCTGGAAAGAATGCAACACATCTTTCCATACCACAAATATTTTCGTGGCATTTTATATATTTCCTTCAAAAGCCTGAGGTAAAAAGAAACAAAACAACTGGTGAAGGTCCATTTAGCAATATACATGAATAAACAGAGTGCAGAAGAATCCAAGCAGCTGTACTCCTGTCTCTAACCAAAAAAAATTCAAGAACAAAAAAAGAGACAAAATTAATTCAATGAGAACTACACATCTATATGAAATTATGGTCCATTTTAGTAACTAAAAAAACCAAGAGATCCAACTAGAAAAGCAATTCAAGCATTTAAATTATCTTACCTTGGTAGAAAAAAAAATAAGTCTTATTTTGTGCATGAAACAGTAAGAAAAATTGTGAAAATGGAAGGAAAAAAAAGGGGGAGAGTTAGATTTTATGAAACCAAAATTTATAGACCTAACAGATGGCCTAAATCATTTGAACAACAAGTAGAAAACCATAATTTAAATAGAATGAACAAAGGAAACACTGATATGCTGTGGTTCCACAGTCAGAGAAGGGCAGAGCTGCCAGGAGAGCATCACCATCGTTTGAGAACACTGGCAGGTTTATTCATGCTAACACGTTATAATTGAGAATCAATACAGGGCAGAGTCTGCTTAAATGAACTCCAAGAGTTTGTCCAAGCAATCCTGTTAATGTCATGTTGCATTTTATTAAATGATGTTTGGAATAAGAAGTCTGTTGGTTGGGCCTTAGAAAACTTTGTTTTAAGCAGGTATACCTTACTTAATTTACAATGACAGCTATAATCATAGCATTTGGGCTTTATGATAAATCTCACTATATATGAGAGGAAATAAATGTGAAGAAAATTAATCCCTTATCAAGGTCATGTAGAGTGACCTTGAAGTTGCTGTCAATTTCTGACATGGGCAGATATACTAGGCCATCATGAATGTCCATGAACATAATTTTCACAGTCCCAAGGGGAGGGAGGAGAATATATCTTTAGGTGTGCGCTGTTAGGGCTAGGAATACTGGGGCTTTTATCAAAGAAAGATGTAGTTAGAGAAGGTATGGAAGTGGTAAGTATGGCTAATCAAGAATTGTGGTGAAGACCAGCTCTGCTAGGATGTTCTGTAACTTAATCAGCAAGCACGTATAATAAGCCTACATGTAGAAGTCTGTTAGAAAGGCAGAAAAGAGGACACAGGTGGGAAAGCACCCCAAGTACCATGCTCATAATCATACTGTAAGGTAGTATTATAAATATCATCCTAAAAGAAAATTGAGGCTAACAGAAATTAAGTATTTTGCACAAAGTCACATTTCTAAAAGCTGTTATGGACAGGATGGGTATACAGATTCAGTGCTAGGCCAAGGATCTATCAATACTACCAAACCAAATGGTCACTGAAGAGAAAAAAGGGCATTCTATGCAGAGGGGAGAGAAAGGGACTAAGGACCAGTTTGAATTAGGAGAAGTTTATGCATAGAGAGAGTAGAAAGAAAGAAAGTTGGAGTCAGACAGGGAAAGCCTTGATGCCTACTTAAGAAGCACCTTGTCCAGCAGCCAGCTGGGAACCATGGAACTCCGGAAAGCAGAGAAAAATCTAAGAAAGGGGAGCAAGAGTCTAAAGAATCTAAACAAGGCATTTGGAGAAACATCATAAAGAAAAAAATATTTAAAATCAAGCGCTGTACTAACATGGAATTTTAGTATCTCCAAGTAAAAACCTAATTTTCTAAGTTGGAAATCCCTAAATAATGTCCAACTGTTTAATGCTTTACCAGTGCAAATAATGAAAAATTTCAGAAGTGATCCAGTAAGTCTTCTTTCCCATAGAAAAGGGACAGCTTTTGATAGCTAAGCGAAAACAAGTGCCTGTCTTCTTCCTTGTTCACAAAGCCCCCTCTAAGGGGGTGTGCTGTAAACAATATGTTTGAAGACATTTACTTCAGCCACAGCTTTACTTCTTAGAAAGGTGAAGGCCAAGATGCAATGAGGGGCTCAAGAGGGAAAGGTAGAGAAGGATCAATTTCTGCGGACCATTTCTGTGGCTCACAGAAAGGATAGGGCAGTTCACCAAGACTAGAGGTTGCAATCCTGCCCTCAAGCATCTGCACCCACAGTCCTTACCCCTGTGCATATTTACCACTCACAAGGAGTAGTAGGACAAAAATCTCAGGACTCAGGATCCTGGCTCTTGGCCATCTTTCAAAATCTCCTAACACCCCACAGGGAGAGGGCTTTACTGTTGCTACAGAAGCTTCACGGAGGGGCTGCAAATTAATTCCTGATTCTATCCGAATTATGATTTAATTTTTGTAAAAAATTGCATATGCACAAATTTGAGTTACCTTAGCTTATACTCTAAGATTAGTACTTCTTTAAAATTAAAGATTTTGGGCGCCTGGGTGGTTCAGTGGGTTAAGCCGCTGCCTTAGGCTCAGGTCATGATCTCAGGGTCCTGGGATCGAGTCCCACATCGGGCTCTCTGCTCAGCAAGGAGCCTGCTTCCCTCTCTCTCTCTCTCTGCCTGCCTCTCTGCCTACTTGTGATCTCTCTCGCGCGCGCTGTCAAATAAATAAATAAATAAAATCTTAAAAAAAAAATTAAAGATTTTAATCTGGCAATATGTGGTTATCTAATATAAATCTTCCTGTTTAGAAAAAATGAGTCTGTGTTAAACCTCACTGGATATAATTCTATATTTTTCCCTTCTCCTTTCCATTAAAAAAATTTTTTTAATAGAGTGGATGGAGAGGGATCTTCATAGAGTTAGAAGAGGAGAAACTGCAGCAAATGATTCATCTTTGCTCTTTTTATCTCAGTAGTCAGCAGCTGGGTGAGAAACCTGATCCCGATCACCTTTCAATAATAGACCATATTCTTTTCTCGATCAACAGTTGCAGAATCTCTGCTGAACTCCTCTTGTGCTGCTTTCAACAAAAGTTGCATCTTTCTAAGGCAATACTGATTGTCCATGTGGTACCACCATGCTCTAGCTACTTGAGAGGTGTGAGCCTTAAATGAATTCCATGAACGAATGGTCTGTTTGTGCTGCCATAGATTGCTCACAGCTGTAGGGGTCCATGGAGCCAGGACCTTCATTATTACCCTGACACAGAACTTTCAGTAAGGACAGAGCCTTCTGTGATATGAGAACGCATTACCTTGTAGAGTCACAATCATTGGTTTGAATGAAATTAATTCTCCAAGATCAGTGGTAAAAGCACAAAACACAAAACATTAAGTCTGCTTTGTAAGGCCCCCCAAATGATACCATCTATATGGAATTTATTTTCAGAGTCATAAGCCAAGTCATTTTCCTTTGAAGAACTGGAATCTTACAAACTCAGCTGTTGAACAACAATTGTCAAAGATGTCAAAACGTCGTTCAACATTTAGACAGCCACCTAGCTATTATTCCTGTGGGATCCATGGGTGGCTGAGAAAATCACATTTGACAGATGCAAAAAATAAGATATCCATATGGAAAATACAACTCTTCATTTTCCAATCATCTAGCCCAGCAATTTCCCTACCTGTCTACACTGGGATGCAGCCAGTCTTCCCAGAAAAATGGATTCAGACTTTTTTCACAAGTTGCTACTGAACATGTAAGCTTCCCAAATAATCTTCCAATTCTTTATTATACACATAACCCACAAATACTATTTATCCTGATTCTAGAAGTTAGGAATTCAGGGTCCTAATGCTAGAGAGCTCATGTTCTATCACCCTATACCCCACCATTGCTCCTTTCTAGAGAAACTGCCAGGATCACCGTCATTACTGAGGCAAGCAGTCCAGGCTATAGCTGTTTGGACCAAGAGAGGGCATCAGTACCCCTAAGATTTCTGTAAAAGAGATTTAACCAGGAGGGATGATAGTTACTACAGAACTATCCTATTCCTTTTCTTCTTGGTCTGTACACAGATCACCAGTTAGGTTGTGGGGACAAAAAGGAAAAAACAAGAATAGAAATACATGAGGAGAGAAGCCAAAATTGAAATGTTGTACATGTTAAGGGTCAAGAAGTAGAATATGAATTGACCAACCACTGGTAGTACAGACACATCCTGGAGTTGCAATAGATCAGAAACAATCTTCCTTGTCCTGAGTTAGGTCCTACCTCTGTGAGAGCTGACCAAACTATACCTCCTTCTCATTCTGAAAGACCCCTGGAATTCTTCCCAACTTGATACATGTCTGACACTGTTTTATTTTCTCATGCATCCTTAAGCCTTCCATTATTTATTAAGGTAATTTATTTATTATTTATTTTATTAATTTATTAAGCCTTCCATTTATTAAGGTAATTTGAACAAGTTTCTGTTCTTATAATCAGAGACATTTATATGGGCCCCACAACAAAAGGACTCAAAGTGTTCCTTTTCCCTTTACTAACTATAACACAATCTCAGATATCCCATTTGATAGCCTACATATAACCTCACAAATTTAGGGACTACTTTGCCAATACCTGCCATCACTGAAAGAAAGGAAATGGCTAACAAAGTTTATCTCCCTTGGCTTGCTTTTGAATTACTGTTGTTGCATTTTTTTTTTCTGCTGCCACATGTAGACAATTTATTTTCAAGCAGATGTGGAAGATTTAGCTATAGTGAGTTGAGAATGAAAACCTGGTATCCTATGGGAGCTTCAGTAGTCTCTCCATTTTTGTGGCACAGACAGATTCTCCTGTGTGATTTCTGAGTTGATTTCAAGGCTCAAAAGTCAATTTTTGCATTGGCAAAATCTGATTCTTCCAATCCATACAGGATAAAGTTGACTCCCAAAGCTATTCCAGCACTGGGAAAAGGTCAGGTTATATCAAAAATTAATGAGCCAGCCCCCACAAAGGCCCTGTACCTTCCCAACTAATTACTC
This sequence comes from Meles meles, assembly GCF_922984935.1. NCBI lineage: Eukaryota > Metazoa > Chordata > Mammalia > Carnivora > Mustelidae > Meles > Meles meles. The sequence goes on from NC_060069.1 coordinate 8,163,866, forward strand.
CTCCCTCCCCCCAAAAAGACGCTCCTCTATCTAGCAGCCAGTTATTTTTAATCACAGGTATTTGGAAATGGGAGTGAAAGGACATGTTGGTTGACTCACTGACTTGGTTAGAGTAATATGAGCAGTTAGTGACCTGGGATACTAAACATCCTATAATGGACATGAATGGACAGAAAAGTTCCATACAGTGATGAATCATTCTATCAAAATGTTAATAGCACTTCCCTTGAGGAGCACTGAGCCCTCTCCAAAAAGCAGGAAAGAAAGGCAAACCAAAGAGAGAATGGCGATAAGAAACAAGCAATGCATTTCACCAGAAGTGAAGCATCAAGTAAGGGTTGTCTAAGGATCAATCTCAAGCCCTGTTGACCTCCTTCCCCTCACCTCCAACAATAATACTCATGGCACACTCCCCACTCTTATTCCCTCTACAAAACAATCTTGGGCTCAGTTAGATTTAAATTACATCTTTTTAAAAACTGTCTTTATTTCCACGTCTTTTCATTTGTTCTAATTATGATAGTTTCTGGGCAACTAATATTGGTAATAGTAACAGATAATATCAACTGAAAATTCTTCCACATTCCTAAAATTCATTATCAACTGAAAGTCCTTCCATGTTGCTACACGGTTTAAGTATTAAATTTGTGCTGTAATATGTCTGTTGAAAATTTGCTTTAGAGACTAATTCTTCAGGGCATAACTCCCTAGAGGTTCATCTTATGAAACACTTTTTTGAGGCACACTGGGGCTTGGCAGAAGCAAAGGTGAAAATTCTCTTGCCACCTCTCCCAGACTCTTTGTTAAGCTCTAGGCAGTATCAAAAGAGACATCCTACACAAACAAGCTTCACCACTGAGGGTCAGGATGTGGAGAGACCAAATGGGAAGAGACAGCTCAGAAACCTTGGATTAACGGGCAACTATATTAGAGGTAGTATACTCAATTATGTCAGAGAGACAAGGCCATGGCACTTTCTGTAAGAGAGATTAAACAGCAAGGTAAAAAAGTTCAGCAAGATACACTCACAGACTTAAAAGCTCCTCAAGATAAAGTCCAAAATGCAATTGTTTTAAATGAGGCAATGTCTTGTTATAACAAGAGCACACTATCACTAAAAATAAGGGTTTCCAACAAATAGGGTCCTTACAGATGAAAGCTCTATGCCCAGTAAAAATTCCTGGGATTATGGACATAGTCTGTGTCTGCACTGTCCAATATGGTATCAACTACATGTGGCAATGGAGCACTTGAAATGTGGCCAGTGCAAACGAAGGACTGAATGTCTAGTTTAATGTTAATTTAAATAAAAATAGATAACATGTTGTTGGTGGCTACTATATTGAACAAGGCAGGAAAAGGCTTAGACCATGATTTGGGAAAATGATCTAAGAGGTTATCTCACACACACACACAAATCTTACATATCTTCTGACCACCTGGAAAAATACTTTCTTGGCGTCCTCCCTGCCACACAGACACAGTTCATAAGATTTCACAACATCAGAAATGACAAGAGCAGTGCTTTTCAAATTTTAGCATCCATCAGAATCACCTGAAGGTCTTACTTGTAAATTCTGCGGTGTGTCTAACAATTACAGGGACCAGAAACACAGCAAGACTGAACTCAAAGCTGCCAGGACAGTCTACCCCTAATTCCTGCACTGACTCTATCTTAGAGTCAAAATAAGACTTTCTGTTAGAATAATGTAATTGCTTCAGGTCTAGGTGAGGGTTACTGCCTCTTTCATCTTTTCAACAAGAGTTCTAAAAGTAACAAAAGAACACGTTATATTAAAACCTTTTATTTATCACTCAAAAGGCATATGATTAAAGATAAATCCTTTCCATACTCCCAAAGAAACAGAAATAAAAAGGTTCTAGAATAAAAATGTTTCTCCGAACATTCTGTGGTCTTTATTGTATTACCAGCAAAATCTGTTCTAGGATCAGCAGTCAATTGGGAAGATAGATTTCTTTTGAGGGTTACTTTTTTTGTCAATTTAAATTCAAATTAGCTGACATATAATGTAGTATTGGTTTCAGGAATATATATATGGAATATATAGTGATTCAGGAGTTCCTGGATGGCTAAGCTGGTTAAGCATCTGCCTTTGGTCCAGGTCATGATCTCAGGGTCCTGGGATCGAGCCCTGCATGGGGCTCCCTCAGTAGGGAGCCTGCTTCTCCCTCTCCCTCTGCTGCTCTCCCTGCCTGTGCTCTCTCACGCTGTCAAGTGAATGAATAAAACCTTAAAATATAAATATAAATGTAAATGTAAATATAAATATAAATACACACACACACACACACAGTGATTCATCACTTACGTGTAACACTCAGGGCTCACCACAAGTGCCCTCCTTAATGACCATCACCCATTTATCCCATCCTCCCAGACATCTCTCCTCCAGTAACCCTCAGTTTGTTCTCTACTTAAGTCTTTTATGGTTTATCTCCCTTTGTTTTTTTAATTTTACTTGTCCTTCCCTTCCCCTATGCTCATGTTTTGTTTCTGAAACTCCACATAAGTTAATCATATGGTATTTGTCTGACTTACTTTGCTTAGCATAATACACTCTAGTTCCATCCACGTTGTTATAAAGGGCAAAATTTCATTCTTTTTGATGGCTGCATCATATTCCATCATACATACATACCACATCTTATCTATTCATCAGCCAATGGACATTTGGGCTTTTTCCATAATTTGGCTGTTGTTGATAGTGCTGCTATAAACATTGGGGTGCATGTGCCTGCTGCATCATCATTTTTGTATCCTTTGGATAGATACCTAGTAGTACAATTGCTGGGTCATAGGGCAGTTCTATTTTTAATGTTTTGAGGACTTTCCATACCATTTTCCAGAGTGGCTGCACCAGTTTGCATCCCCACCAGCAGTGCAAAAGGGGTTCCCTTTCTCCACATCCTCATAGACATTGCTGTTTCCTGAGTTATTAATTTTAGCCATTTTGGCAGATGTGAGGTGATTTCACATTATGGTTTTGATTTGTATTTCCTTTGAGGATTACTTATGTTCTTTGGTATACTTATACATCAGTCATTTTTTTTTTAAGATTTTATTTATTCATTTGACAGAGAGAGCACAAGTAGGCAGAGAGGCAGGCAGAGAGAGAGGAAGGGAAGCAGGCTCCCTGCGGAGCAGAGAGCCCGATGCGGGGCTCGATCCCAGGACCCCGAGATCACGACCCGAGCCGAAGGCAGCGGCTTAATCCACTGAGCCACCCAGGTGCCCCTACATCAGTCATTTTAACATTAAGAGATTATCCCCTCAAAAACAATTCCTTAGATGTGGTATGTGTACACACACACACACGGGAATATCACACAATCATAAAGGTGAAATCTTGCCACTCATGACAATATGGATTAATCTATGTTGAGCAAAATAAGTCAGACTAAGAAAGAAAAATGCCCTATGATTTCGCTCATACGTGAAATCTAAAAAACAAAACAAATGAATAAACAAAGCAGAACCAGACCTATAAACAAAGAGAACAAACTGCCAGAGGGGAAGGAGGTGGTTGGATGGGCATACATGGGTGAAGGGGAGAGGGAGGTACAGGCTTCTGGCTATGGAAAAAGTCACAGGAATAAAAGGCACAGCATAGGGAATATAGTCAGTGATATAGAAATAGCATTGTATGGTGACGGATGGGAGCTGCATTTGTGGTGAGCACAGCAGAACATATAAAGAAGTTGAATCAATATGTTGTACACCTGAAACTAACACAACATTCTGTGTCAATTATATTTAAACTTTTAAAAAAAAGCAATTTCCTTCACTTTTCTTCTCAATAACCTTCCCGATGCGGGACTCGATCCCAGAACCCTGAGATCATGACCTGAGCTGAAGGCAGCGGCTTAACCCACTGAGCCACCCAGGCGCCCGCCCCAGAGACATTAACTGTGGGGAATACTACTGGAATCTAAACGGTAGAAGCCAAGGACCCTGCCAAATAGGCTACAGTGCAAAGGACATCCCCCACCACAAAGAACTACCTGGCTCAGAATGGCAACAGTGCCAAGAATGAGAACCCCTGCTCCTCTGGGAAATCTAGCATGAATTTCTTTCGCCCCCTAATCAATAAAGAATGGTTCCCTCTACAGTTTGATCCTTGTATAGTATGTATTTACACAGAAACATGCCAATCAAGTGCTATTTCTGGCATTCTATATTTTTTAGTTATTTTTAAAATACAAAATATATGGGAGTCATAGAGGAAAATGAGGACAGCTAGCAAAGGCTGCCTTCTTTCCTTTAATGAGAAAACCTAGCAAATACCAGGTCCCTGCACTAACAACCTCCAGACCCTGAGCTATGATCTGTATCTGGCTGCTCACCTGGACTCTTCAGTTGTTCATGAGCTTTGCAGCTGCCTTTTCTCTGCTTTGCTTATCTCTAAGCATGTGCATCACTCCAGAGCAGTAATGATGTATGCTTATGGGAATCTCCAGAGATCTACAGTCCCTAATTGTCTATTTTGCTCAGTAAATTGTACTCATTACTGAGCCATGTGAGGCACTGAAGGACGTCAGCCTTTCTGGGTGCCCTCTGTATGAGCCTGGGTAATGGGACATTATCTGCCAAGGGCTCCACAATATTGAACTGAGATGCTTAAAACCCTCCATCCAGCTTTTCAACTGAGTACCATTTTTTTTTAATCTCTATCTCTCTTTCCTAACCATCCTTAGCTCTACTTAGATCCATATTAAATATGATTTTCTCTTCAAGGAGTCTGATTTTAGTTTAAGCTCTTAAAGCCAGGAAGCTCAGAAAGGTTATGATGTCCTTTCAACCCATCCTTCCTGGACCTCTACTTGCATTCTGACAAGTGCATTCCAAATAGTAAATTTCTCCCTCTGGTCTCAAAAATCTTCAGCACAAATGAAAATCCAAAGCCAGCTTTGATTATAATGCTCCCAATGCCCACATTCACTATACCAAGAACTGCAAATAGACAGGAGTGAACAGACATGTAGCTTCTAGTGACACTAGAAAAAATAAAATGGAACAGGCAGAATCAAGTTTGCTACTACTATTATCCACCAAAATGGGAACCAACTCTCTAGTAAGCTGTTTCCCTTGGAAAAATATCTAAATGATTAATGAAGGAAAAGTTAGGCAAAGTAAGCCATGGAAGAGGAAGATGCTGGGAGAGGGGAATGTATGCCAACAGAGCTAACAGTAAGATATGGCTACAGGAGAAATGCAGTCAGGCCTGATTCCCTTCTCTACTACATAATGTCAGAAAAGTCAACCAGCTCCTCTGTGTAAATCGAACCCATCCAAATTCACTGAAAATTCCTCTGTTGAGATTTCCACGCAGAGTTTCCATCCCATCACTGATGAATTTTCTCTTCAAAACTGTTAATTTGTATGGTGTCTATAAGTTGAATCAATAAAGGCATTGGGAAACTTTAAAAGACAGACAACTTTATTGCACTGACTCTAACAGGCTAGTGAGGCAAGAGCCTCTAGGACTTAGTAAAACCAGAAAAACAATGGCAGAGAATGCTTTTGACTTACCCTGGAGTAAAGGGTGTGAGAGCCTTCCAACGCACTTACATCCTCATGACCCATCAGCTCTGCTGCTTTTCACCACTCACTTCTGCATGTTGGACCACCACTGACCGATCACCAACTGCCAAAAACAAAAAATAAATGAATGAAGACCCACAACTTGAAGTCCAGAGGCACCGCTCAAGTGAATTTGTGTGTAGTCTAAGTGCTTGACACATAGACCCAAACACATATAATGGCTCAACCTCAATAAAAGTTTATTTCTGGCTCCCATATACATACTGAACAGGTAAACAGGTTGGTCAGTCAGTGGAGTGGTCCTCACTGACACAGTGATCCAGGTACCCAGGCTAATGTAAGTTTTGCCACCTTTCTTGAAACTTGATTTCTAAACTTGCCCTAGGAATCTTCTCCATTCCAACCAGCCAGAAGTGGAAAAGAGCATGGAAACTCACATGGTATTCCCCGTGTGTTTTTTTTCTGGAAGTGGCTTGCAACACCCTTCCACTTCCACTCACATTTTATTGGCTAGAATCAGTAACACCGCCAAACTAAGACCATGTGCTGCTGGGCAGCTAATAGTTATTATTTAGCATACAAGGCTGCTCCAACCCAACCAAGATGACAACATTATATTTGGTACAACGTTCTGGGTAAGACAGTAGCACAGTAACCTTGACTTAGTTACTTAACAAATAAATCTCGGTTCCCTGATTTTTTATCTGTAAAATACCTCTTCCCTCACAAGGTTAATGTGAAACTCCAAATGAGACTAAGCAGCACTTCAAGACTTTAATGTGCCCACATAGCACCTGGAAATCTTGATGAGATGCATTCTAATTCTGTAGAACCTGAGTGAAGCCTGAGAATCTGCATTTCTCACAAGCTCCCAGATGATACCAATGCTGCTGTTCTCTGACCACACACTGAGTAAAAAAGAAATAGAGAATATTTTTGTAAACCAGAAAGTAATTTTCAAATATAAAAAATCTTGGCACCAAATTTGATTATAATTCCCAACTAGCCAGCACTTTAAGGAAATACTTAGTCTAGGTACCATATAAAATTTCATATAGTCAGATTTCTAGAAATGGAAAGAATTTAAGTCTTGGTCACTCTTCTCTCTTATTTTCTAGACAAAGATATAAACTCAGATGTCAATAATGCCCCCAAAATCTCACAATAAATTAGTGTGAGGAATAGGAATAGAATGCAGAAATTTTGACTTTTTTTGTTATTGCATAAACTCAATTGACAGCCTTCTGAAAAGGATAATTTTCTTCTGCTAAAGCAAGAACAAATACTACTCTGGCCCATCCCAAAAGGGACCAGAAGATAGCATTCACCAGCTTGGGTCACTATGGTACCAAAGGTGACACAGAAAAGACATCAGGAGATTTTTAAGCAGATGTTCTTCATAATGTAGTGACTGCCATCAAAGTTGTGTTTCACATGTCCAAAAAGAACTTGAACATAAATTAACTTCTGTATATGCTGTGGCAAAACCAAAAATATTTTCAATATATAAAAACTTTGAGTTACTACTATTTGGGGGACAATTAGAAAAAGAAAAAGAAAAGAAAAAGAAAATAATTAACCAAGAAGCATTAGTTTCTATGATAAATCCTGAGGATAAAGAAAAGAACCTCAAGATTTTTATTCCTGACATGTATGCTATTTTTGCATCTCAGATTATTGGTGAATCCCAGGAGCTTACAAGTAAAAAACAGTGCAATGAAGAACCTCAGAAGTGAAAAACAGGAGTCAAGCCCCCAAATCACAAAACTTTGAGTTATTACTATTTGGGGGACAATTAGAAAAAGAAAGAAAAGTAAATTAACCAAGAAGCAGAAGTTTCTATGATAAATATTGAGGACAAAGAAAAGAACCTCAAGATTTTTAATCCCTGATATGTATGCTATTTTTGCATCTCAAATCATGGTGAGTCCTAGGAGCTTACAGTAAAAAACAGTGCAATGTAGGACCTCAGAAGTGAAAAACAGGAGTCAACTCCCCAAATCACAAGTCAAAAAAGCACTAAGTATCTGGAAATCAAAGCAGATTGGTGAAGAAAGGAGGCTCTTACAATGCATGTCATCTTCAGTGAAGGAACATGAATATGGAAGTGTTTTTGGTGAAATCATGAGGGAGTACTTACTGGGCAAGCAATGATAAATGGAAATCAATATTTGCACATCCATTATTAATTTAAAATGAATAAAATACTATTAGCATCTTCCTTTGGTGAGCAATTTTAAACATTTTAGTAAAAGTAAAAGGTTCTAAGAACTTTCATAGTTTTACTTCTATACTCTACCCCCACCCTCATGCACTATAGTGTCTTCAGCTCCTCAAAAACTCTCCCATCCTGGCAATTTTCCACAACCTACTCTAGACTCTAGAATTTCTACCCTATTTTTGTGCCACGAATTCTACTTCCCTCACCACCCCCCACCCAGCTTTGGCAGTCTGTTGAAGTCGAAGAAACTCCTCCTCCTCAGAATAATGTGTTAAATGTTATAGGATTACAAAAGAAGCCTATTATATAGACATCTTTCCATGCAGCACTGAGAGTTCCATGAACCTAATATAACAACATCTCATTGGGAAGGGACTCTTCTAGGATAATGAAAGTTGTTTTTTTTTTTTTCTTCTAGGAAACAGTATCCAAAAAGTTTTAAAACTCTAAGATGTACATAAAGAATTGTGTGCAGGATCAATGAAGAACATGCTGCAAAGAAAAGCCTGACCTTGAATCTCTAGCTAAACTCAACATTATTCGTGCTGTGGCTTTAAAATGATACATTAAGGAATTACTCAGAATTTTCTTGGCTCCAGCCCTATAGACACAGCATATTCTGAGTCCTGATGGCAAGTGGAGAAAGGCAGAATTGAAGAAGGAAAGATGGAGCTTGGGTCCTAGTTCTCTAATGAGTTCTCCACCACTAACTAGTTCTGTTAGCTTGGTCAATCAGTCAGTTCTGAGTTGAAACTGCCTATAAAATGAAAAAGTTGAGTTAAACCACCTATAGGGTTTCTTCCAACTCTGAATTTTTAGGATTCTTTTTTTCTTTTTTTAGATTTTTTTATTTCTTTATCTAACAGAGAAAGATCACAAATAGGCAGATAGGCGGGGGTGGGGAGCAGGCTCCCTGCTGAGCAGAGAGCCCGATGCGGGGTTCGATCCCAGGACCCTGAGATCATGACCTGAGCCGAAGGCAGAGGCTTAACCTACTGAGCCACCCAGGCGCCCCCAATTATTAGGATTCTAAGACAATACATAATCATTTCTCTGGAAAGAAATTATTGAGATTTCTTTTTGCCCTAGGCTCACAGTATGAAATTGCCTTCTAGATGAGAATTTTTCAGAGGCTTCAGAAATATCTTATAAGAGTCACCCTGCCACAGAATAAGACTTGAACGAGATTTTAATAGACATATCACATTAGCAATCCCAGTGATGAGGCAAGAAAACGGAGTTTCAGAAAGGCAAAGATTTATTTGAGGTCACATGATGAGGCAATATTAATGGACTGTGGTAACTACTGCCATCTAGCACCAGCAGAATTTTAGGATTCGGCATTGGTAGTAAAAAAAACAGCTCATCAGTTCTCTTGGAGACAGAAATAAACCTCAAATAAGCTGAGCCATAGGGAGTGAACTGCACGAGGAAGCAGGTGACTGGGGTAATGACACCCAGAGGCAGCATCCTGTAGCTCAGGCAGGGTCAAAACTGAGGTTCTCATATACATTATAACTTCACTGGCAATAGCACTCACCTTCAAATACCAGGGCTACAAATTGTATCTCAAAAAACATTCAATAACAGAAAGAATAGCTATTCCAAAAGAGGGGAATAGATAAGTAAACTCTGGCTAACAAACTTAATAAAACCAAAATTCAAGATTTTAAATACCATAATCTTGAAAGGACCGCATTAGCTAAGAAAACCTTAAAATACTTCTTGGTAATTTCCAAGTTTTAGAAGAAACTGATTCGGAAGAACTTTGACCTACCTGGACAGCCCTGCAGTACAGTAACAACAGGCACTGCTTTTACTAGTACTCTCACCACTACCTTCAGAGCATGTAATTACTGGATATTGATCGGGTTTAAAAGTCACACGTATATTTCCATAGTCCTGTCATGTGTAGACTAGCTTTACGTGCAAAGAATTAGAACTATGAAATTGTTGTGAATTTTGATTGAATCAGGATTTCAACCTCATGTTCAATTAACCAACAGGTATCCCAAGAGCTTTTAAAAACCTATGATATAATGCTTGTCAGTTTACCCCTCTGCCTTTTCCCCCTATACACAACCAGGAAAGTAATTGTACCCATTCTTCAACCCCCCAACACATATTATTTCTACGTAATATAAACAGTTCTGGCTTTAGAAGCTTTTTTTGTTGCGGGGGGGGGGGCTGATAGCCTTTCTAAATCTGGAGGCTACACACCACTGGTTTGCCAGCTCTGTTTTATCTCCTCCAGGAATTTCAGAGACAGCAATGCCATCTACTGGTAGGAAGGGCACAACTTATTTCTGGAAGCCTGTGGGTGACAGGAGCCAAAGAGGAAAGAATGGCAGGCTAGATTGTGTCTTTGTGAGCCTTTCTTTTCTAGAGCATATAACAAACAAAACCGATGCTTACAATCTGAGAAACGGAACTTCCGCAGGAGTCTCCACATGAAGGGCAGCTCCTATGGAAGCCATACAAGCCCAACCAGGCTAGCCAATAAAGAGCTCTGCCTGGAAATGCCTCCTTAAGTCTCCAAATGCAAGCAGCAGAACCTCACTGAATTAAACATTTCCTGGCTCTCCTCTTCCCCCAGTACTTCTGTATCAGATGATCTCACCCATGCCCCCACCTGTGGCAGCATTATCCAGCTTTATCTTATAGCATGCATCTCAGGGAAGGTGCTCAGACCCATCTCAATGTGAAGGCTCTTATATTTACACAATGTGACACAGATCCTGCTCAAAGGACACTATTGCTTAGGTATGCAGGTCGGACTCTAATCTCTCTCATTTGCTCTCCATCCTCCCTGTTCTTGACCCAGAGGACAGAAATGACAGAAAGGAAATTATTTCGTTGTTGTTTCAAAAGCAACACTAGTGGGCTTTCACTGAACCGGAAAATAAAACCTTGTCTTGTAGGTCACTGAGGTACACTGCCTCCCTCAAGATGAACTAAGCCAGTCAATCTTTCTCTTTTCCCTGGTATAAACCTACAAATTTAAAACCTATCTCTCTTCCAAAGGCTAAAGATAAATGTACTATGACCTTTACATAATTTATATAAAAATTTTTCTAAACATAAAAGCATATCTTTTCAAACTATACTACCTACCCCACCTTCAGAATTCCTTCTCCTTCCCATCACATGCCACCTTAAAAAAAAAATCATTGGTAAATTGAATTATTCCCACTAATTTACTTTACATTCCAATCTAGGAGGAAACAATCTATATTCACTTTAATAGGGTCATTTGTTACATTCCCAAAAAGCTTTGGAGCAACTTTACTTTCATTCACATCAGAAAACCATCAAAAGGTTGATTTGCTACAGCTGATAAATGTTCTGATTCCCCTAACAAAAAATTTAAGTGTTCCTTCTTCGATTTGTTTTAACTTGTCAAGTAAACTGTTGTCTTAGCAAGTGGAGGCATTTCATAGGCATGAGGTGTGCCTTGGATGTTTGAAAAATCACATTGTTTCCTAAGGAAACTAAACTTTGTATGTGGGAAGGTAAGAGTAATAAAAGGGCTTCGAAGGAATATCAGCAGGTCTCCAAGGAATCAGGTAGAAAGATTCTTCTCCATCTCACACCAGAATAAGTTCTAAATAGATTACAGTGAAACTCCAGCATATGGTAAAATCTTCCTAATGACAGACAAACCATTTCTTACCAAGTAAACTACCAGATACATCCAACAAATTGGTGGAAAACTGAAGGGACTTTTAACATTTTATTCTAAGATATACGGTATGCCCTTGCTATTATAGGTCTAGGGAAGTGGAGAAGAAAAGCAGATGTCTTGTACACAACTTCCCTTTTTAAACTATGACTTAAAGGAGACATCGTCCATCCCCAACACACAAACCGTTTTTGGCATCCAAATGGTCTTTAAACAACCACTTTTCAAAGAATTAAGGGAGTCTGAATAGGTGTTAATTTACACCACGCCTTCCCTCCTCCCTACAGGCCTTTAACAGGCTCAAAATAATGACTCTCTTCAGCAGCTCAAGAAGACCTCAGTTTACAGAGATAACGGCCACCCCACCCCCACTGGCACCCCTCAACCCCTATCTTCTTGAAGGAGAATCTGTGTGACGATCTGGGCTGCAGCTCACTGCAGGCATTTCCCTCCTCACAATTTACCAGTCATCGGTTTCGCTGTTAACTGTAATTCTTTATTGCAGCCTCTCATGTAGATCTGCTCCTTTAGACCAGTGCTCAACTGCTTAAAAAATTTTTTTTCACCTCCTAACGAAAATCTGGATTCCCTCGGCAGGCTAAAAGCCGTCAGTATGGATGCAACTCCGGGGCGAGAGCTCCCGTGCAGGTCCGGAGAAGCCTTCTACCGGCAACACTTGGGCTCGGTCCACCGGTTGTGCCCCCCGCCCCCGCCCGCACAGCTGCGCTAAGAATTCGGCGTCGCTCGCCGCCGGATTAGTTCGAGTCCCGCGGCTTGGCTAAAGTGACACATTTTTTTTTCTCCCTTCCTTCTCACATGTGACAGGTCCCACTGCATTAAAGCCATCCTCTCCCGGACCCCAGCCCAGGTCCGGAGCCCACTGATGTCCCCGCCACACCACGCTCACCCTTAACCTGAGGAGAGGGCCGATACCAGCATCCCTCCAGGCGGGAAACAAAGGCAGAGACGCGGCTGCCAGATGGGCAACTCCCTTCGGGCGGACTCGTCACCGTGGTGAGGATAGGAAGGTGCATTTAGAAGCTAGGAAAAGGGAAACCGAGGCACCCAACCAGGGTGGCTGAGTGCGAGTCTGCATCCTTCCCGAAGCAGAGCTCCCGGGGCGGACCCCAGACTTCCCCCTTCACCCTGCCCAGCCCTGCGCAACCGGCTAGTCCCCACCAGCCGCGCTAGGGGCAGAGGGCAGCCCCGCAGAGGCGCTTACCTCAGGAGAAGCGCTCCCGGCTCCCTCCGACGGCTCCGGAGAAAGCCCCGCCGCTCGCGCACGCGCACTCGCGCTCTCGTGGCTTCGCGCCCCCGCGCGCGCCTCTCCGACCGAGCTGCGGCCCGCCCCAGCCCTGTCCGTCAGAATCCACGAGAGCCAATCCGGTAACAAGAGAGGCCCGGCGCCGGTCACGTGGTCTGACCAGCCAATCACCAAATTGCCTTCAGCAACACCCGCTCCGATGTCCCTGGGGGTTCGGTTGCTACCGAGCCCAGCCAGTGCGAAGCGGGCACAAAGGGCTGAATCTGTTTTCCAGAGCTGTTTTTGCTCAGTGAATGAATAAATACGTCTATTGATTTCTGAAATGCTAAAGATTAATAGCAATCACCTGGGTATCTTTTTAAAAGGAGTATTCTGATCCAGTAAATCTGGAATGGAAACCCGAGATTCTGCCTCTCTAACAAGCTCCAACTGGTGATGATTCTCCTGATCTGGAGACCACGCTTTGAGTAGCAAGATTTTAAGGGCACCTGTCAGAAAATGGTTTAGCCCTTGTTCTATGTTATCTAAAAGTTTCATGACCTTTTCTTTTCCTTCCTTCGGTGATGGAAAGCATTCCAGGGACTGAGTAAACATGGGTTGTTTGGGCACCGGCTGAGGGAAAGTGCCTTTAATTCCCCCATCGCCTGCCCCTAGTTTATGGGGCAGTAATCTCTGCCAACTTGATGGTTGGAATGTGGAAACTAGAAGTAGTAGAGAACGCTAGATTTACTTTCGTTCTGAAGTATTTAGCATTTGTGTCTCAGTGGCACTGTGCTAGACCCTCGGTCAGAAAGCGATGTAAGTAATTTTTGCCTGGAAATTTACATTCTGTCATAGAACTATACAAGCAAGCCCAGGAGGAAACATATAGGAAAAACATGCCGGGAGATATATCCCTCTCAACATCTTGAACAATTCAGGCATGTCGGGAAGGTTGTAAAATAACCTAACTTAGGAACCTTTAAAATTGCCCAGACATCCTTCTGCCTGTAATACCAGCGTGCAGAAGTCAGGACGTCCATTGCCTCTGCCATCTCTCAGAACTTGACCTAACCCTACATCTGTTCAGACCTGCCAGCCAGAACCTTTGTTCTTCAGAATAGTCAAGTTCATATTACCTAGCCTGTAGTGTGTACCAAGGTGATTAAAATGCCTAATGCTAAATTCCCCAAAACCTTCTTTCCCCAGCTCTACTGACAAGGTGGTATGACAATGCTTCAAAGAGTTTTCTACCCTTTTCATCAATATGATCAAACTGCAACTTAGAGAAAACTTCACCTTTCAGTGTGTCTTGGGCCTCTCTGGCTTATCAACTCCAGAAGTAAAACCCCTTTAGCAGTCTTACACATTGCTTATCACAGTGTCTGTATCAGAGATGGCTTAGAACAAAATCCAGAGTTACAGCCAATACATTGAACCTAGCACAACAATGGTTGTGGGTATATCAGGAATAAAGAGATATCTAATCAAGAAGACTCTATTTAAAGCCTCAAAATTTCTTTTGCTATCATTAAACCACTGTATCTCAAGTCTGGCTGCACACTAAATCTTTCAAGGAAGTGGATTTTGGGCACTGTGCATAGAGATTCTGACTGGGGTAAGGAGCGTAGCCTCAACAATTCTAAGTTCTAAAAGATCTACAGGTGGTTTGTATCTAGCCTTGCTTGAGAAAACTGGCATAAGCTGCCAGGTTGATGGACTCATTTTTTAACAAGGAGGAGCCAAATCTACGACACAAATCACTACTGACATAAAGACTCTGACAAGAGGAATGTTGCCACATAATTTGTGAGACTAGATTCTTTTTATCACAGGTAATAGATACTCCAAGCCTATTGAGTGGAACAAATTGAAAAGCAATGTCCACAACTAGGTTTAATTCCGGTTGATTAACTAAATTTTTTTTAAAAAGAACCTATCACCTTTTAGCCACACTAAACTAATCAACTCTGTTAATATCGTCACATGTTTTATGCTCTTCTTAACTAAAAGCAAATTTCTCTGTGAGCATTACTGAGAGCTAATCTCTGAGGTTGTCCCAAAGTGCAACATAATCACCTGGAGTACTTGTTAAAATGCAGATTCCCAGCAGCCCCCATCCTGAACTTCCTTTAGCCTCTCCTGTAACAATTCTGAAGCTGCACTAAGTTACATTTGAGTCCAAGTAGTACCTCCTGATACAGAAAATATACATTATAGGCAAACCCTCAAGTAAAATAGATGTGCTATTAGTTTAGTTTGACATGCTAGCTAAATAAGTCTTATTTTATTTTAAAGAATTCCAAAAGATTCTTGATTCTTTTTCCTGGGTTTTTGCCAAATTCTGTCATTTTGTGAAATAAAGAGATTACTGACTGGATCTTAGAGAGCTGTAGTTGCACAGAGTTTTTCTCTGGAGTGATATTCACAGTAGTGGGGTATGACCTAGTTTTTAAAAGAATTAGTGAGAAAAAAAAAATAAAAGAATTAGTGAGGTGCCAAAAAGAACCACCTTGCTCAAAAGTGACTTTATTTGTCACATCAGAAAAATGGAAGCCTAATGTAGGGGCCCCCAAACTAGATTTCCTCCTGCTCTGACACTTCTAAAAATATATTTCACAGCATTCCAATGGAGGAGAAATTTTTCTCACCTTGTAAACTTGTAGCTCTATCTACTGAGTAAAATAAGGACAGTTTTCACTGATATTTAAATAGCGTGAATAATGTAAATTTTTGACAAGAAAAAAAGCATTTATTTTTCTCTTTGTGACTGTCATCATTACCCCCCCCCCAAAAAAAGGCAACAAGAAACAAATTCTTGCTTGAGGTTAAGAATTTGAAAAACGAACACTGAGGCTGTCATTCATTTTTCTGTTTCTCAGACTGCCTGCCTCACATACATAAACTGGCTATCCTATCTCAGGAAATGGATATGTGTTTATCTGATTTAAATCATGAGTTAACTTAAGTGTCCTCCCCATTATTCCCCAGAAACTGCTTGGAAAGAAATTTAGGTTTACCCGAAAAGAAATAATATGAAAACGTCCAAGTCTCTAGGAATCTACCCATGGCTCCATTAATGATCAGAACGCCTATAGACTACTTTATAACTGCTCATTATGTTTTTTAATATTTATTTATCTATTTGAGAGAGAGAGAGAGAGAGAAAGAGAGAATGAGAGAGGAGAGGGTCAGAGGGAGAAGCAGACTCCCTGCAGAGAGGGAGCCTGATGCATGACTCGATCCCAGGACTCCAGGATTATGACCTGAGCCAAAGTGAGCTGCTTAACCAACTGAGCCACCCAGGTGTCCCTGCTAATTATGTTTTAATCTCACTATCAATAGTTAGCGTCTCTAAACTTAATTGATTTAATTCATGAAGCCCCAATATTACCCAAGATTCTAGTTTCCATCTCTCTGACTGGGTAAGATAAGATCTAACTGGTAAGGATAACATTTTATATCTATTGTATCTGTGTTTTAATAACTGGTACCTTGTTGTTGTTGTTGTCGTTTCTCCATTCAGTGTAACTCTGTACAGATTTAACCTAACTTCCTGGACATTTTTTTAGACAAGTTCATTTTCTTTATATTCTTTATAGGATTTACTCTATAACTCATTCTATAATTTGTTATACATAAAGAACATATTCTTTTTAATTTTTTAAAAATAATCATACTTAAAACATGTGTATATAATAACATACACATTGATATGATATGCCTCTCCATACCACAACTTAAGAAATAAAAATCTTAATACAAAGTGCCCATGTATTGTTCCCAATAAATTGTTTTCGATGAAGGTATCACACTTAGCAAGCTTAGCTACAAAAGAGAGACAATGGTTTATGGAAAGAAATACCTTATTGTATGCATATAATAGAAAACAAATGTAAATGGGTAAAATTTTTACTGAATATTTGGAAGTTCCCAAACTTACAGAAGAAAAAGATAACAGAGCTGGAAATTTCAACTGGTCCAACACCTGTGTTTTATTTACAATTACAAAAATGAAACTGGGAAGAAGATAACTTTGACAGAACAATACCAACAGTTTGGAGCCAACAGGTGAAGGCATCAGGTTCTCATTCACTCAATGAAAACAATAAAAGTCCTCTTCTTTTAGCTAATTTTAAGAGAAATAAGCCATAACAATTCACAATAAAAAGTGTTATGTTGTAAGTGAGGCTCATAAAACTATGAGAAATCACATAGAAGGAGCACCAATTCTGATTGATGAAATCAGGGAAGATTTTCTGTAAGGAGTGATGCCTGACCAGAATTCCAAAGAACTAGTAGGAGTTAGCCTGCAAAGAGCTAGAGGCTGGGCACTCCAGGACTGGCGATAGCCCATACAAGAGTATAGAACACTGGTGATGAGAAAATAGTTTAATTTGACTAGATGTGAAAGGGGGAGGAGGATCACTGAAGGGGAAAAGACCAGAGGAAAAGACCAGAATGAGAGGGTGAAAATGCATGATATCCTATTCCTTCCTCCTGCAATCAATCATAGCATTCAACTGTATCTAGTGATTATGAGTAGAATCTAGGACCAAAACCCAGTTCTTTCACTTACTACTTGTGTAAACCTGGACAATTTGGTCCTTGGAAGGTATTCAAAAATGACTGCACAGTTTTCTCATCTGTAAAATGGAAATAATGGCAATACAAGTACTTATCTCTTACAAGTTAACGAGCTCATTAAATAATATAAAGTACTTAAGGAATGTTTGGTGTGTAGGAAGTGCTAAATAAATGTTAGCTATTAGTAATAATCTCCTGAACGTGGATGTGGCCTCAGATTCCTCAACAGTGTTACTAGTTTCCAACTTAAACTAATCAGAACGGCACCCAGAGGGATACCACTCTGCCCCTCCTAGTGCTTAACACAATTCTGATTCAGAGTTCTACAACCTAGTGCTGCTAACCTGTACTAATTCTTGTCCACATTTAAGCAAGTTCTCTATGAAAAAAAAGTCCCTCTCAGTCCAACACCAAGTCACACACACAAACACACACACCCAGCAGTTGACACAACTAAATATTTTCTTGAACATTTAAAGAGATTATTTTCACTGTTTTGGGGGGGCATTTTTAATAGAACACATCATACTCTAAAATGTTTGGATTTTTGTCCCTTATATATATTACTTCTCATTTGCTCACACTCAAGTTTATATGCCATTTCTATAGCTATACCTAACAGATTTCTGAACTGTATTTCCACCAGCTTTCCCTTCCTATGCAGAAGAGCTTAGCATCCTCTATGAAGACGCAATATTGGAGTAGTTTCTGCCAAAGGATTTCTAAAAATTCTCCAGATTAGTTCCTGGGCCTGGCATTGGTTCACACATGCATTCATTTCCACTCCGAAACATCTCTGGGGTTCTCTATGGTGAGTAAGAACTAAACTAGATAACAAGGAGACACAGAGCCAAGAGAACAGGGGTGGTTTCCAATTGGGGAAAGCTTACTATCCTCTGCCTATCCTTCAAGCCCTATCCTCTGGACTGAGAAGCCCATTAGCCCCAGGCTGGAGACACTTGATGCCCAATCAACATCCCCCTTGGATCCCTTCCACCAGCTCTGTGCTCTCATCCCCTAGCCTCCACTCCCTTTGCTATAATCTTTAGAGGATTACCTTTGACACTGGAGCCAGCTCACCTATATGGAGCCAAAAGTGCCTGAGAGTGACATCACCTTGTTGGGCAGCCCACAGCCAATGACTAGCAGGTATACACATAGAAAAATGCAGCTCCATTACTCCAAAGTGTGACACACTGTGCAGTGTAATTTACACTACAGAACTCCCTAGATCAGGCTGAATCTGTTGCTTGAAATCCCACACTTACCTGGTTCTTATGAGTTCCTTCTAAGAGCACTTCCTTATAAATCACTAGCACCCGAATGCGTGGCTCAGCGTCCACTTCTGGGAGTACTCAACCAATGGCCACTCATTTGCTTACTATTAAGGTATAGCATCATCCCGCTATATTTACTTAATCTAAGTCAAGTGGTATACTCTATATTGTACATTGCATGAGGACAGAGACCATGATTCATTCATCTTTGAAGACCCCAGGTCATGGCACATAGTTGGAGTTCAGTAAATCTCTGCTGAATTGACTAGTGCTAAATGTCTGTGGCGTATCTAACCATCTCCACCCATCACTAGCCACTTCGCTAATCTTATCCCCACCTCTCTGTCCCTTGATACCTTGCTCTAGCCACACTGACCTTCTTAACTGTTCCTCAAATATAATAAATCCACTCTTGTCTCTGGCTGGAGTACTCAGCTTTGGCTGTCCTCCTCCCCTCACCTTGCATCGACAGGGGACCTCTGTCCCTCATTGAATTGGGGTGTCTGCTCAAAAGCTTCTTGTCAGAAAACCCTTCCTTATAGTCAAGTAATCTCAAGCAGCACTCCCTCCTATAACTGATGCTCTCTAGCCTAGTCTTTCTCAACTAGGGTTCCATGACAGTGTAATCCTTACAGAAAATGATTTTGATAATGGTTTTTTCCATTTCCCAAGGATGGTTCACAGCTGGTATCACTCAAGCTGCATAGGAGAGAAGATAATTTATTGTATATAAAGTGTGCCTTCGGGTATTAGTGTTTAATTCTCTGGTAGAACTAATAGACAAGGGCTGCTCTGAACTTTCATCTGACTTGTTTTTTCTTCTTAGTTCTTATCAACACCTGACAGATTATTTCTTGTTGCCCCACTCCACCCCTCATTAGAATTTGAATTTTTATCCCAGTACTTGTTTATTCCCAGTGTGTAGAACTGGTACATAACAGTACTAAAAAAGTATTTGTTGAATAAACTTCACAGGATAGATTTATCTTATAACTTTTCAACTATAAAAACAATTCATGCTGGGGTGCCTGGGTGGCTCAGTCAGTTAAACGTCTACCTTTGGCTCAGGTCATGATCCCAGGGTCCTAAGGCTCTCTGCTCAGTGGGGAGCCTACTTCTCCCCCTCCTGTTGCCTGCTGCTCCTCCTGCTTGTTCTTTCTCTCTCTCTCTCTCCTTGTCAAATAAATAAATAAAATAATAATTTTTTAACAAACCCAATTTATGTTAAAACATCTATGTACATAAAAAATGTATATTATAGATTAACCAAGTGAAATGATGAGACAGAAAATGGAATTGGGAAAGCTGAAAAAAATTGTTCAGATAATAATAATAAAAGGTTCTAATTATCCATATGCAAAGTAGCCAGCTGCTCAATCAGGATAAAGATACGGGGACCTGGAGGTGGGGAGTGGGAAGCAGGTAGGGATGGGAGCTGGATGTTAATAAATTGAGTATGCTCTCTAAATCTCACAAGGAGGGCAAATAGAGGGAACTTTCATCCAAACAGGATCAGAAATGGACCCAAGAGATTGCTGTGGGTGAGCCACTAAGCAAAAATTAATAACATAATTGAATTCTGTATCCTCATAGGAACAGGGAAAACCAAGAAACCCATCCCATCCATACA
This sequence comes from Meles meles, assembly GCF_922984935.1. NCBI lineage: Eukaryota > Metazoa > Chordata > Mammalia > Carnivora > Mustelidae > Meles > Meles meles. The sequence goes on from NC_060069.1 coordinate 8,184,069, forward strand.
ATGTAAATTTTTTAAAGGGAAATATGATAAATAGAAGCCCCATTTAGAAGGCAACTGAAAGGAAGGACTTTGAAAAGTCAATAACCCACAAGAAAAGCCTATATACTTTTTTTTCCTTTCCATGAAAAGCATATACCAACGAATGAAAATAACAAGCATCCAAGGTAGAGCTAAAAAGAGAACTGCTAGCTAGAGCCATATAAATTATCAGAGAAAAAAGAAGGCATTTCCCCTAAATTGGTAAGGGAGTTCATGTGAGAAAAACAAAGAATAACAACTATAAGAAAAACACTCTGAAGAGCACCTGAAACCAATAAAAGATTATTTTAACATGTCAAAGAAAGGAAGTCACTCAAAGAGTAAGTGGAGTCCTTTGATCTTGTTGGGATAAAGGATTTGTTCAAGAATGGAAAGAGGCATGTGTCACAGGCTAAATTATTTGCTGTAAATTAAGATACTGAAACAATAATATAGAGACTTCCTTTCCTAGGATAGCCACAAAGATGGACTAGTTAGAATTATTTGATTATAACAGTTACCATGTACTCACGATACTTTGCAAGGTTTAACAAAATCAATGTGCACAAATCATTAAGACTGAGGTATGGAGAAGCTGCTGACTCACGTGGGTGACTCGTGTATACAAATGTGTAGCTGTTGACCATTCATGTTCAGGGGCTCAGAAGAGAACTGAAAAAAGATAATCCCAAAGATTATTCTGTTTAAATATTCAATGATTTTTACTTTTTAAATTTTTAGATCTTCTTTGTTTTTTTAATTTTATTTTTTCAGTGTTCCAAGATTCATTGTTTATGCGCCACACCTGGTGCTCCATGCACTACATGCCCTCCTTAATACCCACCATCAGGCTTATGCATCCCCCCACCACGCTCCCTTCCCAAACCCTCAGTTTGTTTCTGAGTCCACAGTCTCTCATGGTTCATCTCCCCCTCCGATTTAATGATTTTTAATCTCAATTATAGGTTCCATGACTTTGCCTAATTTAAAATAACTTAATGAAATGGCTATTTGAGTATACCTGATAAAAATTACACGTGGCCATGTTCTTTTTATTGCTTCTTATCTCCCTTGACAGTACCACCTGTGAATTTATTGGCCAATTACAGGAAGTTACAGGTTAAACATTCTGAAAGCCTAGCACAGAGTGAGAATTTAATAAATGTTACCTGCTTTAAAATTGTTTTTGTTTTTTTCTTTTCGGGGGCGCCTGGGTGGCTCTTTTGATTAAACTTCCCTCTTTCAGCTCAGGTCATGATTTCAGGGTCCTGAGATCAAGCCCTGCAGCAGGCTCCATGCTGAGCCCAGAGCCTGTTTGAGATTCTTTCTCTCCTTCTGCCCCTTGCCCCTACACACTCACTCTCTCTTTAAAAAAAAAAAAAAAAAAAAAAAAACAGGGGCGCCTGGGTGGCTCAGTGGGTTAAAGCCTCTGCCTTGGGCTCAGGTCATGATCCCAGAGTCCTGGGATCGAGCCCCGCATTGGGCTCTCTGCTTAGCGGGGAGTCTGCTTCCCCCTCTCTCTCTGCCTGCCTCTCTGCCTACTTGTGATCTCTGTCTGTCAAATAAATAAAATATTTAAAAACAACAACAAAAAACAAGAAAATTTTTTTTAGTTTTTTTAGTGAGTAAAAATATAAAAACCAAAAATAAAATAAAATAAATTATTTTGCTTCATCTTTATTTTTTTCCTTGTTTGTATTGAGCTCCTCCTGAAATTTCAAAGCCATCTCCTGCTACATCAGCAACAGTCCTCTGACAAAAGTTTCTACTAACAAAGGACCCAAAACATGGCCCTCATATATTCTTATAGCTATTTATGCTTAAGAGCTTTATGGTTATAATTCCTCCCAAGAGGACCTAGGGGTAGCTAAAGCCATATTCTCCCATTAGGAAGAATATTCAGAACTTCTGCTTTCAAAGATTAAAAAAAAAGATTAAAAAAAATCATGTTCTTTTGGCTAGAGCCCTTTCTGCATTGCTACAATTGCCTGTGTTTCTTAAGGTTAGAAGTGGTTTTAAAGAGGGCTCTGGATGGGTGCATCTGACAAAGGTTTTGATTTCCACAGTCCAAGATCTCTCCTTTGTCAAATAGCCTCATTGCACACACATTTTCTATTAAAACCACAAACTGGGACTAATGTTTCCCACCTCAAAGTGGGAAAGCTTATTAGAAATGAGCTTTAGAGAAGTACTTTACTAATTTCCTTCGGTTTACTCTTACAATATGTCTCTGCTCGAAATGTTACGAGGGCCATTACCAAGACACCCATCTCCCGAGTCTGGGTTCAGCACCTCTCCTCTGAGCCCTCATAGCTACCCTGCATGTCCTCTAACATGGCCTCTGTCACACCTTATTATAATTCACTGTTCAGTGATTCATAACACTCACTAGACTAAATCCTGTGAGGGCAGGGATCATTTCTATCTTGTCCTTCCCTGGACAAGAACAATGGCCCCTAGAGCAATGCCTGGTGTAAGCAGGTTCTCAGTAACCATTTGTTAAACGAATGGAAGCTCTCATTCTCAGAATCCCCCCCCCCCCCCTTCTGGGGGTGTCTCTGCTGATTCCACTCTGAACTGACAACCGCCATCACCTGTTACTAGGGTCTATCAATTACATTCCTTTATGTTTCTTTTCCTTGCTGCGCTGTATTCTCTCTGCTAATATGTGCATGTATAAATATTTAAATTCCCTCAGATTAAATTCTTTTCTCTAGTCTCACAGTTCTTCCTTTCCTCTTGCTAATTTTAGTAAGATCATCAGACCTAGGTAGTGTTACTTCAGATATGAACACTTGTACCTTGTACACATTGTCGGTGATTGTAGTATAGTAGTCATTCATTTAACAAGCAAAAAAAGCAATATAACAAGATACTCTCCATAGTCCATTCCTTTACATTCATTTTTACATAACATACATTGTATGTTATGTAATTTATGAAATTACCGTTCAAACATTATGTCAGTGGCTCTGAAACTTGAATGTGCATCAGAATTACCTAGAGGGCTTGTGGAAACAAAATTGTTGGACCTTACCCAGAATGTCTGATTTAGCAGGTTTCACGTGAGGGCTGAGAATGCATATTTTAACAGTTTCTAGTTGAGGCTGATGCCTGTGCCTAAGGACACTTTGGATATACTGTCATGTGTCATTAAGTGACAAACTCAAAAACAATATAAGCAAAAAATAATCAACAAATCAATCCAAAGTTTATGTACAAAAGGCATTGCTCTCTACAATCGATTATGACCAGAGGAGTATCCTCATTCTAGTAAAAGCTCAAAGACATCAAAGCCTCTAAGATTAGGAGTAGTATACAGAGGTTGATAACCTAATTCTGAAATCCTGGAATGCAGAGGGTCCTTTGAAACTTGACCTCAGGGTGGTTTATGAAGAAAGCACTACTTCATTCAATGGGTATAATTTCTAGTACTTATAGCCTCTGAATGGATATAAGGAAAATGAAGATAATCAAAATGTATTTTGTCAAGTATATAAATAATAAAACAATACATTGTCAGCTTTTCATGGTCCACAGGACGGACTGCTTATCTGCCCATCACATGGCTCCTGTGTTGCCTTTGGTAAAAGAATATGGTGAATACTCCCTGGGTTTTGCCTTATGACACAGTTTTAACACTTAAGGCCAGATGAGCAATTTAACGTTTAGACTTCATGTGGTCCACTTCACCTTGAAGTATCACCTGTGATTCAAGTTCAGGACCAGTAACTAAAAAAAATTTCTTTTAAGTAAACTCTGCACCCAGTGTGGGGCTTAAACTCATGACCCCATGACCAAGAATCACATGCTCTACCAAATGAGCCAGCCAGGCACCCCCAGTAACTAAAAGTATTTAGAGGAGTGAATAATAATTCCATTTATTCACACATGCTCCAGCTTTTAGAAAGTGTCACCTGGGCGTGGCAATTCAGGTAAATCTGATAATTGTGTGTTTGGGGACATATCTGTCACCTAGGGCTAAGGCACAGACAGATGAAACGTGGCAAGACACAGAAGAAAGAGTGAAAGAGATAAAGACCATGGCTTAAGAAAAGGTTTACAAAGCAAATACTTGCAAGGTGAGGTTGGTGGGAAAACGTGTAACTGAACCAACATGAGTTTGCTCCTTGGTGAGTCAGAATCTGCACTAGTTTGAGTTGTCCCACAAAGTAAACTGTATTTGCAGCAAATAAGGGAATCCTGGGGAACAACTTCTAGATCCATGACTCGCAGAACAAGGGGGAATGGGTTGCATTTATTTAGGGTTAGGATGAATACTTATGTAGGGAAGCCTGGTCCTTAGATGTAGAGCTATAAGGTCTTGCATGTGACTTATGGAAAACACCTAGACCCACATTGTATGTTATGTAAATAGGCTGACACTCCTACTCAGGCAGAGATTTTAGTATTATAATGAAGTAAATGTGGTTATGGTCATTCTAGAGGTCACTCCATGATCTGTCTGCACAGGTGCGAGTCAGGGATTAAGCTCAAAATGGTCTAGGTGGTCAGCTGGAGGTCTTGTCAGGGCGGCTGCTCATTGCTTCAAGAGTGATTTCACTTTCCATTTGCCTAAGTTAAAAGATAAGCTGGAAAGAAGAGATCAAGGAAAAATGTGGGACAAAGGTTGGTGAATGAGTGCATGCAGGTGAGCAGTAAAGGTCAGGTCTTGGGGTCTAGCTGGAGACACGTGGAGTACAGCAGGCAGGAAGACAGTAGGAAGAAGTGGACATGTTGTTATTAAGTTGCAGCCTATTATTGCAACATGGAAATGCAAGATGTATCACATTTCATGATTCTTAAAAAAGAATCTAGAAATCTGAGTTTTTAATGAGAATCTGTTCAATTCAATTTAAAAAGAAATTTCTGTGGGCCAAGCAAAACACATTTGATAAGGTCCTAGATATACCGTTTGGTTAAAAAGGTCCATTCCTCATCCTAAACTCTCCCAAACTCCTTCTCAGAACTGTCATGTGTCACTGCTGGGTGCAAGGGAAGCTGGGAAGTGTACTTTTTGTATATATATATTTTTAAAACAGGGTACCTTGTGGCCCTGGTGAAAATTGGGATTCTACTACTAAGCAAGAAAGGAGCCCACACATCCTAAGGAAGAAAGATGCCCATGCTTTGGAAAGCTAGGTCTAAGAGAATTCCACAGACATTCACTCTCTTAGCAACCCCTTTCTCCCTGTTTTTGTCCTTGAAGGTCTATGGACCAATCCGTTAGTCTGAGTATAAAGTGATTTGTACTATTTTATTATAGAACTACATTAAATTTAAGGACTACAATCATTGTGCCAAATGTGGTCATTTTTAATACAGTACAGGTCTGAGAAAGCAGACAAATGGGAAAGGAAAGACATACTTGAAGTTCCAGGTACACAAATTAAAACTTGAATTCCTGCTTTTGCTAGGACTTTCATGATATGATAGATGTACTTCTCCTGTCATTACCCTAGTCTCCAGACAAGCAAAAGTCTGAGAAGCCATTATACTTAAATTATTTTGGGAACTCTCTTTACAGTCAAAGGCTGCATGGACCAAGTATACACTTCTCATTTTCATGTCAATGACTGTCTTATTTGAAGAGTCAATTGCACTAATTAAAACACACACACACACACACACAGAAAAAGAAGATAGAAATCTACAAGTAATGATGCAATGACCATAGGTGAGGACTGACTAAGCCCTCAGACTGCCTTCTGATTTTTCTGATTTTAGATTTTTTAGCTTCACCTTAAACAACATAGGTATAATTCATCTAAATGAGACACTGGAAAGAATACTAATTTCAGGTTTTCTATAGTCTCAAGAGATCTTGAGTCACTGTTGGTTTCACCTATACTTCATTTTCTTTAAATTTTATGATGATTGAGGGTATACTTAATCTTATATTCCATTCACGGGGGAAAGAAGGGAAATCATTTCCTTCCATTTTTTTTCCATTAAAAAAATAGGACTGTATTGAGATATAATTCACATGGTATACAATTCACCCTTGTAAAATAGTTCAATGGTTTTAGTCTGTTCTGAGCTATGTGACCATCACCACTGTTCCACATTTTCATTAGCCCAAAAGGAAACTCCATGCCTGTTAGCACTTACCTTTCCCCCATTTGTCCCCTCATAGCCGCTGGCTTTCTGTCTCTGTAAATTTGTTTCTCTGGACATTTCATAGAAATGGAATCATACTGTGATGTGGTTTTGTGTCTACTTTCTTTCACTCAGCATAGTGATTTCAGACTTCATTCATGTAGTAGCAGGTGTTACTTCTTCATTCCTTCTTATTGTCAAATAATTTCCAGTAGTGTGGATTTACCATACTTTGTTTACCCATTTATCAGTGGATGGATATTTGAGTTGTTTCCACTTTTCAGGGCTATTACAAGTAATGCTGCTATGAACACTAAGATTTTGTGTGGATCTATTTTTAATTTCTGTTGGTTAGTAAAATGACCCCAAATGGTAGCTCTGTGTTTTGCCTTTTGGGAAACTGGCAGTCCAAAACAGCTGCACCGTTTCCCATTCCCATGAGAAGTGTATGAGTGGTCCAGTTACTGAACATCCTCGCTAACATTTGTTACTGTCTGTTTTGATTTTAGCCATCCTGGTGGGTGTGAAGTGCTATCTTACTGTGGTTCAGAGTTGTGTTTCCCTGGTGAATGATGATGCTGGTCTTCCTTTCATGGGCTCACTGTTTTGTCTCGATTTTTACTCTTTATTCATTTCTAGGTGTTTTTGTTTGATTTTTAGTTTTGTGTTTTGTTTTTGGTGCCTATGATAAAGTCTTCCTGATTTAACATCTCTTATCAAAATTTTCTGGAGCTAATGATGTCTGAGGAGTTTGTCAAGAGCAACACAAATCCATACTTGAACATTAAATCTTTAGTGCTGGAATAGTTTGCTCTGGGCTAGGCTGACCAACCCTTCTTGTACCTCCATTTAGTTTTGACAAAGAGGGCTACATGCTTCCATAGAGCTAATGTTTGTGTTTCAATCTAGCTAAGTCTCTTTAGAGTTCGTTCTTCATTACTCTTCCAGTGAGAGAGGTCAAGGCCCTGCCTTTTCCTGCAGTTTTAGGGAATGGCTTTTTCTCATTCTTATTCAAAAGGAGCAATCAGATGGGAGTAGTTTTTGTTTTTGTTTTTCTCCTCAATCCTTTGCCTTCAGCAACCCAAGGCAAGTATTTTGAACCAGTTCTTCATTTAGACTTTGAAGTCCACTTCAAGATATAAAATACCCCTCTGTTTTTGACAGGCATTGCTTTAGAGGGGATATTTGTGAAATACAGCTGCTGGGGCTTATCCAATTAATTAAACTATCTTGTTATCAAGAACTCCAGAGATAGGCTGGCATATAGTAGCTGTGCAATGTCATCATTGCAGTTCAGCTTCTCCTGAAGAGTGAATTCTGCTATGGAGACTGAATGGAGGAAGCTTATTGAGGAGTGTGCTTGGTACTAATACCTTTTGGGTAAGAAAGGCAGCAGAGTTAGGTTTAGAGGAAGAATTTGGATTGTGGTGTGGTCACAAAAAATTCTCAGCTGATCACATGGGAAATTCTGAAGCTGGCCCTTCAGAGCTTTTCCAAACTGGGGTCACAGAATGGGCCTTTCTACTTGTTCATCAATCAGTCATTGGATGCAGGCTGCCCAGCTGCAAGAAAGGGGCATGACCAGAGGTGAGATGTTTGTCTTCAGCTGAGGGCAATTCCCAGCAAGAGACCAGCTATCAACAGTCTCAGCAGCTGGGATCAAAGACTTCAGTCTTAAATGGGATGCAGGCAGGTGTAGAGCAATGCCTCCCACAGTTGTCAATGCCCCAGATGCCCTTTTCCTATATGATCTGCATTCAAGGCACATGGCTTTCATGTTCATGATGAACATAGATGACTATGCCACCACAGCCTTATTTCTGCTTATTTCTGCTCTGTGGGCAGAAACAAAGATGAAAAGGTAGCACCTGTATCAGAAAAGCAACTATTTCCCAGAAATGCACAATAATTTTCCATTATATATCATTGGCCAGGGTGACATATGGCTAAGCCAGCTGCAAAAGATGTTGGAAATGTGTCTTTTAGCCAGACACATTGCTGCCTTGACCAAAATCAGAGATCAAGGTTTTTAAAGAAAAAAGAGAGAATGGATATTGGCATTAGCAACTAGCAATTCTCCTAGACCATCTGATTTTTCAAAAAGAGTTAGCTCCCATTGACAGTATTGGGTGACTCTCTATAAACTTCAAGAATTTTTCCCTATTATAAGAAGTCACTTCCCTATCTTAATTGCATTCTAGTTATATTACTACCACTTTCTGCAGTCACTGACGGTTAGACTTCATTTTCAAAGCATGTTTATTTTAAAATAGTAACTCTTTTTTTAATATTTTATTTTTAAGTAATCTCTATACCCAATGTGGGACTTGAACTCACAACCCTGAGATCAAGAGCCACATTTTCTACTGACTGAGCCAGCTAAGTGTTCCTTAAGATAGTAATTCTTTTTCTAAGTTTTTATTTAAATTCCAGTTCCAAACAATATGTTAAGTAGCTAGAATTCCATACTTAAAATATGTAATATTAATTTCAGGCATAGAATTTAGTGATTCCTCACTTACATATAATAATACCCAGTGCTCATCACAAGTGCCCTCCTTAATCCCCATCACATATTTAACCCATCCCCCTGTCCACCTCCCTTCCAGGAACCCTCAGTTTGTTCTTTATAAGTCTGGGTTTTTAAAAATATTTTATTTATTTACTTAGGAGAGAGAGAGAAAGAGAGAACACATGCATGAGTGGGGGGAGGGGCAGAAGGAGACGTAGAAGCAGACTCTTTGCTGAGCAGCAAACCCAATGTGGGGCTCAATCCCAAGACCATGAGATCATGACCTGAGCTAAAGGCAGATGCTTAACTGACTGAGCCACCCAGGTGCCCCAAGAGTGTGTTTTTTTGGTTTGCCTCTCTCTCTCTTTTTTACATAATAGTGATTCTTTTTTTTTTTTTAATGTTTTATTTATGGGGCACCTGGGTGGCTCAGTGGGTTAAAGCCTCTGCCTTTGGCTCAGGGATGAAGACCCACATGGGGCTCTCTGCTCAGCAGGGAGCCTGCTTCCCTTCCCCTCTCTCTCTCTCTGCCTGCCTCTCTGCCTGCTTGTGATCTATCTGTCAAATAAATAAAATCTTTTAAAAATATTTTTTATTTATTTATTTGACAGAGAGAGAGACAGTAAGAGAGGGAACACAAGCAGGAGGAGTGGGAGAGGGAGAAGCAGGCTTCCCGTGGAGCTGGGAGCCCGATGTGGGGCTCGGTCCCAGGACTCCAGGATCATGACCTGAGCTGAAGGCAGACACTTAATGACCGAGCCACACAGGTGCTCCCCAAATAGTAATTTTTCAATCACTTCTGTTTCTCTTTCTCTCCCTCATGCATGTGCATACGCAGAGAATAGTGATATTCCTGTACTGTAAAGAGAGAGTGATGATAAAAACAAACATTACCAGGTTCTTGTCAGTGCTTGATCAAATTAAGGTACATCTAGAAATGAGGGAGAAGAAAGGCCTTTGTCAAGACGAACACACAGAGAACAGAAGAATAACAAGTCCAAGATGGAGAAACCTGCCAAAGTAGAAATGACCAGGAGTAGGATTGCTAGATTTGCCAAATCAAAGTAGAGAACATCCAGTTAAATTTGAACATCATATAAACAATGTTTATATTTATATATTATATATTTTATATTTATATTTATATATTATATTATGCATATATACTTATGCTAAAAACTAATAAATTATATATAAATACTTATGCTAAAAATTAATGTATTATATTATATAATGCTAATATAATATATTATATTAGTTTTTATATTATATATAAAATATATAATACTCTATTATATATATTATATTATATAATTTCGTGTTATATAATATAATATATTAAATTAGTTTTTAGCATAAGTCTATCAGTAACGGGCTGAATATTTGTTTCCCCCTGAAATGTACATGCCAAATCCTAAAGACCTGTGTGATGGTGTTTAGAGGTGGGCCCTTTGGAGGCGATTAGGTCATGATGGTAGAGTCCCCATGAATGGAATGAGTGCTCTTATAAAAGTGACACCAGAGAGCTCCCTTAGTCCTTCCAGCATTTGAGGACATGGTGGGTAGATGTTCATGTATGAAGCAGAAAGCAAAAATAATCATATATGAAGCAGAAAGCAAAAATAATCATATATGAAGCAGAAAGCGAGCCCTCACCAGATACTGCATCCACAAGTGGCTTGATCTTGGGCTTCCCAGCCTCCAGAACTGTGAAACGTAAATGTCTGCTGTTTAAGCCACCCAGTCTCTGATATTCTGTTATAGCAGCTTAAAGGGACTAAGATAATATCCTAAATATTACATAGGACATACTGATCCTAAGAACTTGTTGTTTATCTGAAATTCAAATTTAACTGGTTATCTGGTGTTTTATCAGGCCACCTTACTTAGAAGACTAGTGTCGTAATCACAGAACTAGATACTACCATTATGCCCATTTCTACAGCTACTGACTTCACCCCTTCCTTGAAATTTTCACAAATCTCTAGCCTAAGAACCACTGTCCGTATTTCTGGGGATTCATCAATCAGTGCAGCTATAACCAAAGCTCTTTTTTGCAACAAATTACATTTTTAGTATTTTCTAGAGCACAGATCCCTTAGGGTACATGGGCAGGTTGCAGGTGGGTCTCTGAATTCACTAAAATTGTGTGGAAAATTGTGTGTGTGGGCTTATGTGCATTCTTCTGGGGAGGAGGCCCATAGCTTTTGCCTCATTCTAAAAGAAGTTATAGACTTGAAATAGTTCATTCCCAAGCAGAGGGCACAGAGAAAGCATCAGAAAGCCTGTTAATCTTTCTTGGTTGTTTTATATGGGGACAGAGGTAGAAATACCAGCTGTGGAACAAATGCTTTAGAACTTTTCTTTTAGGGAAATTTGGAGCAAATAGGAGAAACTTCCCATTCTTTACCAGTCCAAAATCAACTATAGAGGTAGACATTGGTTGGAAAGGATTTTCAGCAAATCCTCTTAGTCTCAGAAATCACTCACACTATGTTCTCAGTACTTCTGTGGGTGAGGCATCTCTCCGTTAACTGTTGAGCTGTTTCAAACAGGAGGGTACATATAAGAGGTCACCAAACTCCCTCCTTGACCCCTGTCTTTGGAGGGGCAGATTATAAGGTGTGTCTGTGGTTAGGTTTTGTAGACATTACCCTGTCATTAGTTCTTTCTCTTAAGTGTCTTGTCCATTCATGGTGCTTGACAGAGAAGACCTCCTATTATAATTATTTGCTTCTCATTTGGACTTCTGTTCCCCTACAGGAAATGCTACAAAGTAGCAAGCTTAGAAACCATCTTGGGACTCAGTCTAAGAAAGCAGAATATCCCATGCTTCATGCTCCCTTTAGTTCCCAGGATAATGGCATGGTCTAACCCTTGAAGCATGGTGCTGTCCTAATCAAATTGTTCTGAATTCATGAGTCCATAGATGACATACACACCGTACCATGGCAAATAAGCTCTCAGGAAAGCCCCCAGACGTATCTTCAAGATTCTCCAAGGGTAGCAACCTGTGTTCTGAGTAGAGAAACTCTATGTGCTATGGTCCAAGGATGAGAATCGTTTGGGACAGATCAGACAGAGTTTATAAAACAAATTAAGAAGTGCCTGTTATAGCAGCCTAAGGCATGGGCAAATTCAGTCAACACTCCCACCCCTATCCCCAACTGCCCTGTCCCCAGCTTGGGCTTATGCCTCAGGGGCTCTGTGCTTTGTAGGGCTTCCTTCAAAATTTTCTAAGCCCTGCTCTGGTGTTTCAGGCCAAACGGATATGAGAGTGCCAATCTGGCCACAGAGGCCAGATTGGGACCTGCACAGACTCTCTGTTTCTGTCCTTCAGAGTGTTCTCTATCTTCTATGTCATGTGTAAAGTTGACCATAAGCCACAAGACCCATACCATAGGCTTTTAGCTCCAAGGCCAAGCCTTGGTTTCAGAATGGCAGTCTGGCAAGCAGATTGCTCTTGCTGGCAGGTGCATTATTTCTTGTGTGGGATCACATGAGATTAGGTTGCCAGGATGGTGCCAACAAGCTGATTTTCAGTGATGCAAATTGTTTATATAGACAAGGGCCCTACAAAAAAAACATTTGCCCAGGTTCTGCACGTCCCATAGATGGCTTTGTTAAGGAATTTGGAGCCAAGAGAAAGTAGGAAAGATCAAACTGCAATACCCAAAAGGTCATTTCGTCTAAATCTGTTTTTCAATTGAAAAATATTTTTATTGCAGTACATATATGCAAAACATAAAATTGACCATTTTAACTATTTTAAGTGTACAGTTCAGTAGTATTAACATTGTTGTGCAGCCATTAAACCTGTCATTTAATATAAAAAGAAAGTAAAGCCCAAGAGGCCAACCTGCCCAATGCCACACGGGTGATTAGTGGAAAAACTCTACATTGTATAGTTAGTGCTTTTCTGGCTTTTCCTATTCATTCATTTTATGGATTAGGAAATCAAGTCCAGGAAGGCAAAGTGAACTTGACCACGTCAGAAGAACTAGTAACATCTACAGACCTCAAAGGTCAATGCTCTCTGCTTTCTTCACCTCACTACTTCAGACTGCCCCAACCTCCCTCACTACTTTCCTTCCACAGTTCTTTCCACAGAAATTCCAGGCCTCTGTGCACCAAAATGTGAGTTTCACACAGCCAATTATCACCTAAAAATGATTTTCTAAATTGGTGCTTGGCGGGTGTCAAATCCATTGGCTGCAATATGTCTTCACACCAGACTTCAGTAGTTTGTCAGTTATGGATTAAAGACACTACTTGCCACCACTTCCCACCACTGCTGAAGTTTTTCATGCATTGTTTTTGGCTGCAAATCAAGTTTAAGGAATTGGGAGAGTAATTTAGATTATTTGTAATACATTATATACATTGGGATTTGTTTGATTAAATATATCATCATTTAAGAGTATCCAGCACATAGTAGGTGATCGGTAAATATTGGTTGAAAAAGTGAACGCAGGTATATTCACTGATTTTTTCCCCCATTTAAAAAATTAAGGTAAAACATATATACAGTAAGATTCACCCTTTTAGGTATGCAGTCCTGTGAGATTTAACAAGTGTTTACAGTCAGGTAACCACCACAGCAATCAAGATACAGAACCCTTCAGGCATCCCCACAATTCTCCCAAGCCCCTTTGTAGTCAGGCTCTTCTACGCTCCTCAGTCCACTCACAGCCACCAATCTGATTTCTGTCCTTCTAGGTTGGCTTTTCTAACAATGTAATAAATGGAATCACACAGTAGGCAGCCTTTTCAGTCCGGCTTATTTCCTTTAGCATAAATGTTTTTGAAGTTCTTCTATGATAATGCATATATAAGTAGCTCTTTTCTATATATCATTGTATATTGTACCACAGTTTGCTTATCCATTTCCCACTTGAAAGGTATTTGGTCTATTTCCAGATTTCATTTCATGCTGAATTTTAATTTGTTTTTATTTGTTTAAAAGCCTATCAGCATCTGGGACTGTAAGAAGAAGGCATGCTCAAACCTTTAGCTCATATTAGCTTACATGTTTGTATGATCCAGTGTTGGAACTGATGAAGATATTTCAGTAAAGACAAAGTGTAAGTAGAATTTTCCTGAAAACGAAACAAGAAACATAATGCAAAGCATCATCTTAGATATTGCATGCTGTTTGACCCTCACCATGGACCTGCTTTGGAATCGTGGTAGGCATGTATCCTTTTTTTTGACCAGTATGCATCTTGTGAATGTCCTGCCCTCATACTGGGAAAAACCTACCATACGATGAGACAGGTCCCATTTTTCCCAAGTTTCTTTGCAGTGACAGTGACATGACCTCAGCTTCATCAGTTAAACAGTCATGCAGGATACTTTGGTTTCTAAGAGAACAAAGGGGATCTGTTTTCTGGGGAAGGTGGCCATGAAAGTGTCTGACTTCTGAGGATTGTAAGGTGGTAGTCTGGTACTACAGCTCAGCATTGCCAAGGCAATTTATGATGTCGTGATCAGGAGCAACTGTAGCTGAAGAGGTCATTTGTTACAGTGAAGAACACTACGATCTCAGCAGAAAGGGCCAGCAACTGAAGTTCTGTTATTGTTTTGTCTTCAATAAAATAGATCCAAATTTCCAAACTTTTCATGAATAACTATGGAAGGTATCCCTGTAATCCTATGTAGTATTCTCTTTTTAAAGAGCCACCCAAAAATTTGCACTGAAGTTTCACGAATTTCTGGGATTCTTCCATGATATATTCTTATCTTGCAGACACTATGAGTCATATAATTGATTTGATGGTATTTCCTTTCTTTTATTGGCTATGAGAAAGATCAGAGCTAAATGTGTGGTCACATGTCAGTAGTTACAGAGAGCTTAAGACATGTATTTTGTATTCAAAATTACTCACACTTTTATCTTATTTTTCTAACTTTTATTCCTGGTTTTCTCACTTTACAAAGTTTATATTATAAAGAAAAAAACAGAACATTACTTCACCATCTAGGTAACTCCAGTGATATGTAATATAACTATATCACTATATTCTATATAATATATATGTGGAGTTATTACTCTACTACATGTGATTGGTTAGAAAATTCAAACGGTTTAGAAAGGTATAAAACAAAAATAAAATTTCCCATTTATCCTAAAGTCCATTTCCCCTGAAGATAACTACATTTTCTTCAAAGAAAAAACATGCATCTGTGAACATTTATTTAAAGTTACATTTACTTATGTGAGACCTGAAACCATATAGATCCTAGGACAGAGCACAGACAGTAACTTCTTTGACACTGGCCCTAGCAACATTTTTCTATATATGTCTCCTGAAACAAGGGAAACTAAAGGAAAAATAAACTACTGAGACTATATCAACATTAAAGGCTTCTGCACGGAGCAGGAAACAATCAACAAATCTAAAGGGCAACCTAAGAATGGGAGAAGATATGTGTAAATGACATATGTGATAAAGGGCTAGTGTCCAAAATATATAAATAACTTACAGAATGCAACACCCAAAAAACAAATAGTCCAATTAAAAAATGGGCAGAAGACATGAACAGACATTTCTCCAAAGAAGACATCCAGATGGCCAATAGACACATGAAAAGATGCTCAACATCACTCATCATCAGGGAAACGCAAATCAAAACTACAATGAGCTATCACCTCACACCTGTCAGAATGGCTACCATCAACAACACAAGAAACAACAGGTGCCCCAACAATATATTTTAAACAATATACAATATATTTTAAAGAAAATATTTGGAATTTTGGCCACCCTCATTATTTTTTTAATATTTTATTTATTTATTTGAGAGAGACAGAGATAGTGAGAGAGAGCACAAGTGGGAAGGAGATGGAGCAGATTCCCTGCTGAGCAGGAAGCCTGACTTGTGACTCAACCCCAGGACCCTGGGATCATGACCTGAACTGAAGGCAGATGCTTAACGGATTGAACCACCCAGGTGCCCCCTTGGTTTCTCTTTTTAATTGACTTTAGTGTGTTATGAGTTAACTGCACATCTTTAAAGTGTGTAATTCATTGAATTTTAAACAGATACACTCCTGAAACCACCATGATTATGATAAAGACTTTTTTTTTATCACTCCCAAGAGTTTTCTTATGCACGTTTGCTGTCCTTCCTTCTACTTCTGGCCTCCAGATCACTTCCGATCTGCTTTCTGTCTCTATAGATTAGTAAGCATTTTCTTCTTATATGAATAAAATTACATACACAGTGTATTCTCTTTTTGCATTGCTTCTTTTGCTCAACATATCATCTGCAAAATATATCCAGGTATCTGGGCATATGAGTAATTCCTTCCTTTTTGTTGCAGGATATTGTTCCATTGCATAGATATACTCCAATTTGTTATTCATTCACCTGATGATGGGTTTTTGGCATTGTTTCTAGTCTTAGGCTATTGTGAGTAATGTTTCTATGAATATTCTTACACAAGCATTTGTATGGAAGTCAAAAACATATTTTTAAAATGTTAATGTCAATGTATATATAGTTTAAGTTCTAATGCACATATATAGTCTTGTTGATTTGTGAGGACATTTCATAAAACTCAAATACTACAATTCTCATGACCGATGAGATGGCTCTTTGCTCTCCAAGTCTTCTCTAAACAAAACTTCTTTCAGGTTGTACATACATAGCTCTACTGGGTGCCATTTTATATCAAATATGCCATCTGCTCAACTGCATGTGGCGATGGAAGTCTTTAACTAGTTCTCTTTCAATGAGGCCAGAATATTTTTCCTTTCCTGTCCATCATCAGATCTTAATTGTGATGGGCTCATCTTTCTAGAAGTCACTCCCATCATTAATCTGTGAGGTGCAGAATACTACGTGGCATCTTCTTGCCATTTTTCCATCTGGTATGTAAACTCCCCATGGATGGGTCTCCATATCTGGATAGCTAGTGTCATTTTTCCCAAACATAATCTAGCCATATAATTCTGGCCTCTCTGCCTTTTTCACATGCCATCATCACATTTCATGGGTGCTTTTCCCTACACTGTTCTTTCTGCCTGTCCAACCTTCTTCGAACCCCCTTCTGGTCTTCATTTCAGTCTCTGACGTTGTGGAGTTAATCCTTGTCTGAATCCCAAAGTCCTGTCACCCTGTGCTATACATCCAGCACTTGCTCTTTAATTATTCATATACATATATGAATTATTATGTATATATGAATTTTATATATATATATATATATATATATATATATATATATATATATTCAGGAGACATATGTATGTCTCCTGAATTATATTTCAATCTCCTTAAGGTCAGGGACTGTATCATTAATATAAAATGACAAATTTGCAAATATATTTGTGTGTGTGTCCTCTTAAACACTGAATACTATATAATTGTTGCAATAGTCACTGTCCAGACCATTTAGCCTTCCTTTTTAGCATGCAAATAATTCACTTCATATAATGTGAGATATCTTTGTTGTTCAGAGCTAGGTAAGCTGGACTAAAACTTAGCCACAAGCCAGAATCTGGCTCCTAACTTTGAATTATTAGAACCCTTTTTTGGATGAAAGAATAAGGTAATGGTTACCTCAAGAGTTTTGCAGAAGCCAAGGCCAACAATGGTAAGTCTTTGGAGAACTTGGTTGGCCTGGATCAAACACAGGTGCATCCCATATCCAGAGAGAGGCCAGCAAGGGGAAAGGAAAAGGGGGAAGATGCTGATATCAACAATTCCTTTCAGCAGAATGTATTGAGCCTGCATAGACTGAGAAGGTTATTTTTAAAAGTCCTTTACTTTGTGCCTGATTCATAGGCAGTCACTAAAAATATTAATAAGTAAAAATGGTGCTGATCCATGAACATGATGAGCTCTCAATTTCTGGAGCCACAAGGTGACAGACTGCTGTGAAGATGCTTGCATCTTCATAATATCCTGGAGGGATCCAACTTTAAAGAAGAAAACATTGGTATTTGAAATTCCAGTTTGGCATTTAACAGTGTTAAGTCATTCTGTTACATTGGCATTACTTAAATAGCCTTAAAAAAAGAATAAAAAAAAAACAGATTGTACTACACATCACAGAAGCTTTAATATAGATGCTTTAGGCCCAAAGGAAATTATTCCTATGCAAATTGTTTCCCTGATACTGGTTTTCTTCTTGGTGCCCTAATCCCAACATGCATATAGCTATACTGATACAGGTCAAAGGTTGATTAAAAAAATCACTGTATTATTATCATGGCAAAGGCAAGAGAAATTATGTCTGAAGTAGTGTACCCCTGGGGAAATTAATCAAGAAAAACAAAAATTGGCAGAAAAAAAATTGTTTCCAAACCAATTTACTAACCTATTCTTGCCAGGAAAACCAGGTGCATGTAGTCCTTAACCATGTACACCATAATAATAATTAAAAACAGAAAGGTCTAAGCATGGTATAACTACTTTGGAAAAGGTCTGGCAGTATTTAATAAAGATACACATACCTTAGTGACCCAGCAATTCCATACCTAGGTATATACCCTACAGAAATACATGTTTATGTGCCCCAAAAGACTTATGTAAGAATTCTCACAGCAGCGTTCCTTATGCAAGCAAGTCTTTGTGGAAATAACCCAATCAATTTACAGGAAAAGGGATAAACAAACTATGGCATAGTCTCACAATGGAATGCCACAAAACTATAACATTTTAGGCACATTTCAGTATGTTTGTTAAATTTCAAAATTTTTTAAAAAGAAGGAAAAATGGGAGTAACATATTTTAGTTACCTTCACAAGATTATTTTTGCCCTACACATTGTCAAGGGAATTTAATGATAAGTCCATTGTTGTATTTCTATGTGTATTTTTTTAAGTTGAACCCTTATATAGTTTTAATCCTTGAAAATACCTATTACTCCTGTTCTCTACACAACATGACTACATTTTCAAGTAAGAGTTAATAAGGCAAGAATTAGAACATGCAAATCTTTTTTTATGTAAACTCAGTTAGCCAACATATAGTGCAATCATTAGTTTCAGAGGTAGAGTTCAATAATTCGTCTGTTGCATTAACACCCAGTGCTCATCATGCTATGTGTCCTACTTAATGCCCACCACCCAATTACCCCATCCCCCAACCACCTCCCCTCCAGCAACCCTCAGTTCGTCCTGAGGGTTAAGAGTTTCTCTTAATAGTTAAGAGTTTCTTATGATTTTTCTCCCTGTCTGATGACTTTCCATTCAGTTTTTCCTTCTTTTCCCTATGATGCTCTGCACTGTTTCTTATATTCCACATATGAGTGAAACCATATGATTATTCTTTTTCTTTGATTGACTTATTTCACTCAGCATGTTTACTCTCCAGTTCCATCCATATTGATGTAAATGGTAAGTATTCAACCTTTCTGATGGTTGAGTTTAAAAATTCATGGAAACAAATAAAAATGAAAAACAACTGTTCAAAACCTTTGGGATATAGCAAAGGTGGTCCTAAGAGGGAAGTATAAAGCAATACAAACCTTTCTCAAGAAATTAGAAAGTCTCAAATATACAAACTAACTTTACACCTAAAGGAGCTGGAGAAAGGATGACAAATAAAGCCTAAACCCAACAGGATAAGAGAAATAATGAAGATTAGAGTGGAAATCAATTAAATAGAAACCAAAAGAACAGTGGAACAGATCAATGAAACTAGAAGCTGCTTCTTTGAAAGAATTAATAAGATCAATACACCCCTGGCCAGAGTTATCAAAAGGGAAAGAGACCTAAATTAATAAAATCATGAGTGAAAGAGGAGAGATCACAACCAACACCAAGGAAATACAATTTTAAGAACATATTATGAGCAACTATATGCCAACAAATTAGACAGTCTGGAAGAAATGGAAGCATTCCTAGAAACTTACAAATTACAAAACTGAAACAGGAAGAAATAGAAAACCCTAACAGACCCATAATCAGCAAGGAAATTGAAGTAGTAATAAAAAATCTCCTAACAAACAAGAGCCCAGGCTGGCTGGCTTTTCAGGGGAATTCTACCAAACTTTTAAAGAACTAATACCTATTCTTTTGAAGCATTTAAAAAAAACAGAAATGGAGGGAAAACTTCCAAACTCTTTCTATGAGGCGAGCATTACCTTGATCCCGAAACCAAAGACCCCACCAAAAAGGAGAATTACAGACCAACATCCCTGTTGGGGACATGGATGCCAAAATTCTCACCAAGATACTAGCCAATAGGATCCAACAGTACATTAAAAGGATTATTCACCACGACCAAGTGGATTTGGTCCTGGGCTGCAAGGGTGGTTCAAAATCTGCAAATCAAAGTGATACATCACATTTTTTTTAATATTCGAATTCAAGTTAGTTAATATATAGTGTATTATTAGTTTCAGGGAAAGATGGAAACCTTTTTAAAAATTAAAATGATCACTGTCCTTGATCTAAAAGGAGAGAAATAAAAGTCATGTTTGGAGCTTTCACCTGAAAGCTTTACAAGGATTTACATTTCTAGACTATTCAATAGAGACCAACTTGTGAGACCAAGAGCTCTTGTGTGCCTTTCTCCTTCTGGCTTACTATTCATCTTAAATCTCTTACTATCTTACTATCTGACCTTCCTATAATGGACACCAAGCATGAAAAGTGCATGGGTCATTGATCTAACCACAGGACTGTGAAAAGGACACTCTGAGTCCCAGATCCTGCCAGGCTGCCATCTTACTGAGTATCCACAGGCACCACTGATTCCATGTTTAACTCTTCGTTGAATTGAGGTCATAACCTTCTTAGTCTGCTTTGCTGTCTCAGCATGGGAAATCATTATTGCAAAGCCACAAAAATAATAATTTCAATTAAAATGTCTATTTTATGGGCAGATTGTAACACATTCACAAGAGAGTGTTTTATTTTTTTTAGCTTTCATGTTTTTGACATTTTCAAGGATTTTTGTTCTAGCATTCATTTTTAAAAACTGCACTGGCTCTTTCTCCTTATGGGTAGATTTCAACACTATCACAAGATAGTTTGATTTTTTAGCTTCTGCTGGGTTTTTGGCATTTTCAAGGATTTTCATTCTTTTATCCATGATCAAAGTGACTTCACTAGCTCTCCCCTTTTCCTCCTACATCCCCGGAATTTGGAATTATATTTGTTGGTGAGAGAGAGAGGGAGCAAGAGAGTATATACCTGAGCAAGAGGGAAGGATACAAAACAGGCACAGAGATATAGATTGTTTTATAGATGGATGTACTTTCAACTTGAAACCCTTGGCATGAGACATTATGAAGCCAGAAAATGATGTCACTTTACAACTTAAAATGAGACTTTCACTGTCTGTACCTTGTTTCAGTATATTTGTTTATGCATTAGACAGAGACACTTTCCCATTCTTTTAAGATGAAAGTAGTAATGTCAAGCTGGGGGAGATCCAAGGAAAATAAAGTCACACCGAATGGATTCAGAGAAATTTTAAGAAGCCCTAATATTTTAACACAGAGAGTCAAGATACTTGATCTATATAAAGAACTCACAATTCAAAACAAACAAGCCTAGATTTTCCACTCAAATTATAACCTCTTTTGGGTTACAGATGATTTAAAGTGTCTAAAGACATATATGAATGGAACCTCACCCCAGAAAAATATAAATAAGCAAAATTTTACGAATGCTGTCAGAGGATTCACAAAGATGCTGAAGCTCATCTGCCTATTGCAACCCATGGGCTAAAAACCTGAAGTTCTAGAATAATGCCCCAAATACTTCCAGCTGATAAGATGCAGATTTCAGGAAGCATCCCCTTTCCCTCCTGGACAATTGGGATATGTTTTATTACTTATATTATATATTATCATCATTATTAAGGCAGCAGTAAGAAGGGAGAACAGTCACCAGTTTTCCTGCTGTGTTTTCCAGTTGTGTGAGCTGGGCTATTCTCACAAGTAGCAGTTATACTGGTTATCACTCCAGGTGAGTTCATTGTGAAAATACGTGAGGAAATGAACAAAACAGGAATCTCAACTCTATGGGCAGCCTCACCCAGGGAAAACAGCACAGCTAAGCATCATGGTGACATGGCAATGGGGATTCATGTTTTGGGGCTGTGGAGGTCATTTAGAACTCAGAGAGTCTCCAGAAGTGGGGTCCTGTATCTGTTACCTTAGCATGAGCCTGCTTGTGTGACTCTGCTATTCTGTCAACCTCCATTTGGCTTCATGGGTCCATTTGTAGCATCAACTTGCTGACTCTCTGAATTATAGTTCAGCTCTCCAAATCCATTTGCTGCAGGCAATCACTACCCTTTGTAGATGGGCTCTCTTAGGGTCAAATTCTCTCCCCTGAGCTAATTGGCTTTGACCACGATGGATTTGGAAGAAGTGTTTCAGAAGGGGGCTGGGAAGAGCCAGGCTTTTGAAGTTTGTCCTGTCCATCATTTTGACCAAAGATCTCAGGATATAATATAAAAATAACTCTGAGTATATAGCTATGAGAAATGAAAAAGTTTGATTCCAGCTCCTAATGATTTGGGCCAGCATTTCCCGGAACGTGTGGTGGAATGAGATTCTTAGAGGAGAAAAGGGTTTCGTAGTTCAACAAGCTGGGAAGCATTGCGTATTCTAGTCCTCATCCTGAAGATTTATAACACCCACCAGCATATTTGAGGTACTTGGAAACTCTGAGATAAAGAAGCCTGCTTAACTGTATTTGACCCAGCATTTCTCAGTTCCCAAATATAGTGATCATAACCTTCTCATTTTTTTTCTAGCTGTGTAATAACTACTCATGGAAATAGTGCTTTATGGGAGAAACTTAGAGAAGTACTGATTTAGGCTAAAATGCATGTAACCCATCTTTGGAAAATTGCTACGTTAGTGAAAAAAATTATATTTTAAAGAAGTATGTACATAATGGAATTTTATTTTTTTAAAGATTTTGTTTGTTTATTTGACAGAGAGATAGATCACAAGCAGGCAGAGAGGCAGTCAGAGAGAGAAGGGGAAGCAGGCTCCCTGCTGAGCAGAGAGCCTGACGTGGAACTTGATCCCAGGACCCTGAGACTATGACCCGAGCTTAAGGCAGAGGCTTAACCCACTGAGTCACCCAGGTACCCTGGAATTTTATTTTTTTTAATTAATGTGCATTTAAAACTTTGAAGATAAAGAACAACATACCAGCTGCAGTTTCTCTGGGTTGTGGGTTATGGTGGCTTTTCTTTACTTTTTCTTTTTTTTTTTTTTCTTTGTCTCTTTGAAAGAGACAAAGATGCTACTTTGTCATAAGAAAGTATATTTTTAAAAGAACTTTTGGGGAGAATACTGTGTGTGTATAAGTGGAAGGTGAGTTCAGGAGAGGTGAGGGGGTAAAATGTTTTCTGCCTTTTCATCCTCAACCCCGTCCAGCCTGTACTTTGGCAAATGAGGTGAAAGTGGGAAAATGATGAAAGAGTAAAAGTTGGTTCAAGTATTTCTGAGTTTTTGCAACTGTTACACTGGAAGGAATGGAAAGTATGGCTGACACCTCACCTCAAACACTGCCTTGAGGAAACTCTTTAGGATCTTTAAGAAAGAGCCAAAATACAACTGCCTACTTCTAGGAAAGGGATTTGACAGGGTTCAGCAAGGAGCAAGATGGCAAAAAGGGTTAACAAAATCTTTTCAGACAAGAGAGCCATTGAGCCATCTTGTTATTATTGTTTGGGTCATTGCTTTTGACAACAAGTTATATGGTGACTTTACTTCAAATGTTATCACTACAGGTAAATGGCCCAGGCTAAACAACAAACTGAAATGAACAGAATTTCTCATGAAGTTAAGTTTTACAGCAGTGCCAGGCCCCAGGCAGAATTCTGAGGGCAGTGAGGCCAGCCTTCACCACCATCCTCATTTTCCCAAACCATAAATGTCTCCAACTTCATACCTGTCTTGGGACATCATTCCGAACTACGGCCCTAAGTTCATGGATTTTACACTTTCAAACAGTTGGAAACAATCCAAAGAAGAATAATACTTCATGACATGTGAAAATTATATGAATTCAAATTTCACTATCCCTAAAGGAACAGAGCCATGCTCTTTGTTTACCTATTGTCAAAGGCTCTGACTACAACAGCAGAGTTGAGTGGTTGTGCCAGAGACTGCATGGTCTGCCAATCCTAAATAAAGTATTTACTCTCAGGCCCAAACAGAAGAAGTTTGCAAACCTTGTCTAGACCACTGTTTGTCAAAATTTATTTATGGAACCCTGACAAACTCTGAGATGCCCTTAAAGACAGGGTCCCAGGTAGGAGATTCTTTGTATTATGTGCCCCACTTAGAGAGAGCCACTGCACGTTAGATTATTAAATCTCTGAACAGCACTATGGTTTAAAACATAAGTGGAAACTGGGGTTTCTCAACTTCTTTGAAGATGGATCCACTTTTTCCAAATAACACCCATAAATATACCTATAAATATCCCAAGAACACATCTTAGGAAATACTGCTCTAGATCAATTCTTATCCTTTCCCTATTGAAATGTATCTGTCCTGTGCTCCATTCCTTCAAGTTCACATGTGAAAGTTACCACGTTGGAAATAAGAGAAGGATCTTATCTTACAAACGGAGAACTGTATTTCTCAGGTCACATATCTTTTTTTTTTTTAATTTCTTTTCAGCGTAACAGTATTCATTGTTTTGTGCCACACCCAGTGCTCCATGCAATACGTACCCTCCCCAATACCCACCACCTGGCTCCCCCAACCTCCTGCCCCCTGCCCCTTCAAAACCTTCAGGTTGTTTTTCAGTGTCCATAGTCTCTCATGGTTCACTTCCCCTTCCAATTTCCCTCAACTCCCTTCTCCTCTCCATCTCTCCATGTCCTCCATGTTATTTCTTATGCTCCACAAATAAGTAAAACCATATGATACTTGACTCTCTCTGCTTGGCTTATTTCACTTAGCATAATCTCTTCCAGTCCCGTCCATGTTGCTACAAAAGTTGGGTATTCATCCTTTCTGATGGAGGCATAATACTCCATAGTGTATATGGACCACATCTTCCTTATTCAGGTCACATATTTTTTAAAAAGATTTTATTTATTTATTTGACAGAGAAAGAGAGATCACAAGTAGGCAGAGAAGCAGGCAGAGGGGGAGTAGGAAACAGGCTCTTTGCTGAGCAGAGATCCCGACTTGGGGCTTGATCCCAGGACCCTGAGATCATGACCTGAGCTGAAGGCAGAGGCTTAACCCACTGAGCCACCCAGGTGCCCCTACATATTTTCGTATAGCTTTTATCTATGAGCCTTCCTCAGATATAAAGTGGAGATAATGACAGTTCTCTTGCATATCACATGGCAGCGTTGTGGGGTGTACATGATGTGTTTTTAATTAGCAGAACATACTATGCTGAGATAAGACATTATCATTATTACCCCGAGTCAGGAGATCTGCAACAATCTGTTAGAATCTCTTCAACTCTATTTTTCCTTATTCAATTATTTTTGCATATTGCTTCCAAATTAATTTCCTAAAATTACACTTTAAAAAAATATCATTCCTCTACTCAATTACTCACAATTGCTCCTTACTGCTGAATACAGTATTTTAAAGTTGAATTCTATAGAGCCATAGAGTTCCATGTGGCTGACTTGGGTCTTTTAAGGATAGGGTAGGCCTAGACCATGGATCTCCCACTCACTCTTTAACTGTCTTATATATTGGAATTTCCAAATAACATTTCATTTAAAAAAGGATTCAGCTGCTAAAAATATGTTAAGAAACTAGTATGCTCAAGTTTATCTCTCCTGTGTGATTTTTAAAATTCCAGACCTAACTAAATTTCCCTTATCTTTGTGATAGTTATCTTCCTTTCCAGCTGGATATTGATAGGGTTGGCTCCCTGTGAGGGTTGATCACTGCTGCATCTGTGCACTATTCTGGGAGCACTGAGTAGGGAGAAGTCAACAGAGAGTGGGAGAATTATGCAGGACACACACATTGACAGAAGTGGTGCCCCCAGGAGGGGTCAGCCATCACCACTATATGTCACAACTATATATAACAGATATGTCCCTCCACCCTTCATTCAAACAGATCTCAGGTTGCAAGGAGAAGCTGATGCGGAGGAGAGGGAGTCTGTGTGTGTAAGAGATGAGGGGAGAGAAGCAAGACAGTAATGGATGGATTTTGAGACATATGGGTAATAGCAGACCTTTAATCTTGGTGTAATCTGGGCCATTAACTAACACCATTTTAAGTGAGTTATCACACAAAAATCATTTACAAATAACTGGAACATAGTATTATATGTGTTAAGTATTGTTAGTATTTAGTAGTACTGTTGTTTTTATTCAGTAAAGGGCACAGACAAAATAGGGATGTAGCCCCACAAAGTTAGATAGAATTAGACAAGATGCTGGGCCTGTTGCAGTTAATGCTTCCCCTGCTTGATCTTATCCCTCCACACCCTCTTTAGTTCTTTGAAAGTACCCACCAAAATTTGTAGTTATATATTATTTGGGTTTCTTGTCTGTTTCTGGTTTATTGTCTGCTTCATCCTTTAGATACTTATGAAGATAAGTATGAAGCCAAGGTCTGGGTATTTTTTATTCACCATCCTATATCCAGTATCTGGCACAATGCCTGACACAGTGAGCATTCTACACGTAATGATGACAGACTGACAGAGTCAATGCCAACCAAGTAAAGAACAGTCTTCATCCGAGGGCCTTAGCCTAAGTGGGTGAAGTTTGAAAAATCTTTGATGCCCAAATATTTCAGGTAACAGGGACCCAGAAAGTCAGGCTTAATTCCCTGTGTATTTGAATCCTAGACTAGGGAGGAGGGCAACACACAGCCCAATGACAGGTAGAGCTAGTACTCTGGACATACAGCTTGGGCAAACTGTTAGGGCTCCTGAGAAAGAGGGTCAGCAACATGTATGTATCTGGGGTCTTCTTGCCCATAGATAGGATGGGTCTAAGAGAAGGGTTTAAATTCCCAAGTTCTCAAGATACAACCTGCAAGTCTCTTCCTAACATGTCCTCCTCTTCGACACCAGCTCCAGAAGTCTCATCTTTCCTTTGTAGCCAACATCAAACTCCATTATCTTTAAGTGAGAGAGTAATCTTGAGCCATAGATCAAACATATATTTTGGAAGTTTAGGGATGCTAATTACATCCTTTATGTGGTCTGTGTTCTTAATCAATTGAGAAATAATACTAAGTAGCCACATTAAGTATTGACCAACATCTGCTTATTATTCATAAGGTTGGATTAAAGAATGTAGTAAATCCTCTCCCCTCTGCCCCCTTCTGATCTAGGGATCCACAGGACCCTAACTTACTCATGACGAGATATAGAGAATTTGGAAGATAGAGCCTGACAATCTAGGCTCCACTCAGTTCTCTTTCCACATGAAGACAAAAAGCACAAGCCCCAACTATATGTACAATAGTATATTTTGCCTCAGGCTTTCTTTTAAGGGAGAAATGCTCAGCCCCGTCTGAGTTTCAATGCAGTGGCCCTGGAAATACTTTGTTCCTTGGGGAGAAGAGAATGAGGGAGTTTGGAGTAAGGATGAGAAGTAATCCTTTAATACTCCCTCTTTCTGATGACTGACATTGAAATTCTAGGCTCTTCTCCACCTATATATTTCACACATACCTACACACATACATTTGTTTCATGAACATATTGCCACTCCTCTGGGTTAGCAACTGTTTCAACTTATGTGGCACATTGTATTTTCCAAATATGGCTACAACAATATCTCCCATCCCACATTTTCTTTTAGGACCTTGTCATTTCTTCAGCAAGAGATGGGGTCTACATATCCTCCTCTTGAATCTGAGTGCATCTTTTGACTATCTCAACCAATAGAGCATGGCAGAAGAGACATTCTGGCTCCCAAAACTAGATCATATGTCTTTCTATCTTGTCCTTTTGGGACAGTCTGTCTCAGACACCCAAGATTGAAGTCTAAGCAGCTTGTTGAGAGGACATGTGGAGGAAAACCGAGTTCTGTGACCTACAGTCCTGGCCGAGTTCCCACCAAACACCCAGCATTGACTTGCCTGTCATGTGAGTGGGCCATCTTGAAAGTGAGCATCCAACTTCCCATCAAGTTGCCCCAGCTGATGAGCCATCTCTGCCAAACTCTGCCTAAATTTCAGACTCATGAGCAAAATGAATGGTTGCTTTGGGGCTGTTTGTTACACAGCAACAGACAACTGACATAATATATAACCAATGTAAATCTTAAAGGCAGCAGCACCAAAGGTGAACTGTGAGAAGTAGGATGAGGCATCTTACTGGATAACATGAATGAGTTTGAGTATCAAAGAAAAGAT
Source organism: Meles meles (assembly GCF_922984935.1). Classification (NCBI taxonomy): domain Eukaryota; kingdom Metazoa; phylum Chordata; class Mammalia; order Carnivora; family Mustelidae; genus Meles; species Meles meles. The sequence continues at coordinate 8,211,992 of NC_060069.1, forward strand.
CTCTCCATAAAGCAGACCAACTGGTATTGGATTGTCGATATAATCAATACACTCTACTGTCCCAAGTTTCGTAATAAAAAAGGTGTAGGGGAACTGCTACACTAAGCTTCTGTAACTGGGAACTTTGTAAAGGGATTTCTCTCTGCTAGGGATAATAGATGAGGTGTAGGATGTCAGGCCTGAGCTTAAAATGTCTATTTTTTCCAGAGTGCTTCACAGTGGGAAATCAAACCACCTCCTTCAAACACCTTGTTCTTAGTCACCAAATCCTGCCTGGACAATGGTTTCAAAAGACTAGCTGTACTTTTTGACTTGTGAGACTTCTGAAAGGCATGCAGCTTCTCTCCTGGGCCATTTGTACACCTTCCTTCCTTGCTTTTAAAATAGCCTTTTGGAGTCCTAAAAGCTTTTGATAGATCAAAAAAGTCACAGAAATAGACTGTGTAAAAGCATCTCCAAGTGTACATTGGAAATGATGCTATGAATGATTAGAACAATAATGGGTCCAAGAGTTTATCGGGAATTCCAGAAGCTTCTCAGGTTCATCCCTCTGCATAGACCAGAGAGTTCAGAGAGGCCTAGGACCATTGAAAAGAAAAGAATATTTGCAAGCTCCCAGTATCAAATTTCAACCACTTTGAGGTTCATCAGAATAACTTTTTCTCTGGAACCAAGCTGAGAATTCCCCCTTCCAATTCCTACAACTAAAATGATCTTTTTCAATCTTTTGTTTTTATCCAGGTCTTTAGTCAGGTAAAGTGTCCAAATTCGCCTTAATAATTATCTATATAAAAGACCATATCTATCTATCTATCTATCTATCTATCTATCTTTCTCTGGGTTGGAATTTTTTGGTGAACTTTTAAATTCAAGTGTAACATATATAGAGAAAATATACAAATCATAAGTGAGAAGATAATTATGAGATGGGCAGAATTTCACAAAACACACCCATATAACCATAACCTAGATCAACAAGTAGCATTCTAGTACCCTAGAAGCTCCCTAGTATCCGCCCCCCATGTATTACCCAATCACCACCCGCAAAGGGTGAGCAATATTCTGATTCCATCAAACATCAGAATTTCATGTCCAATGTTGTTGCCTTCATGAAACATTCCAGTGCAGTATATGTTTTATTTTGCTCAGGTTTACACTGACTCTTGGCTTAGTTCCTCTCTCTTCCTGATTCATCCTCTTTATTCCCAGGTCATGAGATGTTGCCCTTAGATTTCTCCTAGAATTCGGTGGAGAATGATCTGACGAGCAAAATAAAGAATTCAATATCAGGCTGGAGGGACCTGAGTGATAGATCATCTGGTTCAAATACAATTTATCTCAATTTATAGAAGAGAATCTATCGTCCAGGATGACTAAGTAGGTTATTTTTTATCATACAACTAGTTAATGAAAGCTCAGGTCTATGCCTTTTTCTGCTACACAGCTACATATATCTAAAGAAGAGGAGAAAACCCAACTCACATGTTAAGCTGGGACATTGTCCCTATGAAAGGAAAGCAGACTACCCAATCTTTCTCAATGGAGTTATGCCTTTTTCCTTCATGGGTCTTTTTTGAAACATTTTAGCATGTCAGAAAAGCTTTTGAGCACAAGTTGACAGAATTTATTTTTTTCTCTCATTCATTCACTCTCTTCTTAATTCCCTCACTCACTTAACAATTATGGGTTAACTATCCAGTATGTTCTAAGTATTGTTCTATGTTCTAGAGATACAACAGTGAATAAAAAAGAGAAAATCCCCATCCCCATTCAGCTTACATTCTAATGCGAAAAGCATAAGCAATAAGACAAGAAAATGTACTGTGCATTAGGTGATGATTGGAATCACGGAAAAAGCAGTAGAGGATGAATATTGGAGGATAAGGTGAAATGAAATGTAGTATATATGGAAAAAGCTGAGCAAAGATTTCACCAAGGTGATATATAAATTGATTCCTGGGATGTCTGGGTGGCTCAGTTGGTTAAGAGTCTGCCTTCAGCTCAGGTCATAATCCCAGAGTCCTGGGATCAAGTCCCACATTGGGCTCCTTGCTCAGCAGGGAGCCTGCTTCTCCCTCTGCCTGCCACTCCTCCTGCTTTTGTGTGCTCTCTCTCTCTCCCTCTCTCTCTCAATCTCTGACAAATAAATTAATTAAAATCTAAAAATATATATAAATAAATAAATTGATTCCTAAAGGAAATGAAGGACTAAATCATGTAGATATCTGGGGGAGAGCAGTCTAGGCAGATGAAACAGTTAGTACAAAAGCCCTGAGATAGGATTGTATGTGTGTTCAAGGAACAGCAAAGAGGTTAGTTTGGCTGGAGCAGAAGGATCAAGGTACAAAGTAGTAGGACCAGAGGGCAGAGAGATAACAGGAACCCATATGTGCCAGCATAAGAACTTCTTCTATTAGAGAACAATGAAGAACCATCAAGGGTTTGAGCCAAGGAATGCCATGATATGACTAATGATGAATAGGGTCACTCCAGCAGCTGTTGAAAATAGTCTTTAGGGAAATGAATTAAAGGATTATTGACAAGCTATTATAATAGCTTTGGGGGAAAAATGTAGGAATCAGTGTGATGACAATGGAGGTGTAGGAAGCGGTTGGATTCAAGATATGTTTTAGAGTTCAGACCACTAAAGGATTCTCTCCTAGAGACTTTGGAGGGAGTCTTCCTGACACCTTGATTTTGAAACTCTGGCCTCCAGAACTATGAGAAACTAAATTTCCATTTTTTAAGCAAATAAAAATTTTTTTAAGCCAAAAAAAAAAAAGGATTTGGTTACCACAAAAAAAAAATGTGAGTCTGAGTGTGGTGGTTTAAAACAAAACAAAACAAAAACAGCTAAAAATTCTTTAATACTTCATTAATCTTGAGGGCCTATGTTGTCTTCCTTGAATCCAGGTGGGTTTATGACTGTTTTGATCATTAGTGTAGTGGAAGTGATGTTTGGTAACCTCTGAGGCTTGGCCATAAAGGCCATTCATTTTCTTCTTGGTCTTTTTGGCATGATACCTCCTCCTTTTTGGAACCCAGATGTCAGACTATAAGAAGTCCAAGCAACATGGAGAGGCTAAATTGCAGGTGCCTCAGCTGACAGTCCCAGATGAGCCTAGCCTTTGAGTGATCCTAGGCCAGGCACCAGGGAGAGTGAAGAAACTTCTGGATGATTCCCTTGAATCATTTGTGTTTTCTCAGCTGAGACCTCTGATATCATGTAGAAGAGACAAGCATTTCTCTTAGGGCCTTCTAAATTCCTGACCCACATAATCTATAAGCACAACAAATTGTTGTTTAGGTTACTAAGTTTAGTAACTTTGTTACATAGCAGTAGATAACCAAAACACAGACTCCAAGTAGAAACAATTTCAGTGCAGAACGTCAAGAACAATCTTCTCACCCAGATTATAGTTGATTACATTATTACACAAAACCTACTGGGCAGGTGCCCAAGTTCTAGGGACAGTAACTGTGCCATCATTATCCATGTGTAAGTATATTAGGAACGGGTAATGGCCCTGAATTCACTATCTCCCACTTACCAACGATGAAACCTCTGCCAAATACTCAAGAAGCCAGATTGAACAGATGCACTCAGCAATCTGTTTCCTCCCTTTATTAGCATTAATTACAATCATTTTGCTTTTACCGGCTTTATTTTTATTAATATCTCCTCAAACAAGCCAAAAAAAGAAAAGAACAAATGCCTTCATATATGGGCAAGCTTCCACAGGCTCAATGAGACAAATGAGGCATATCTCAAGAGAGACACAATTTTCTCTGCACACACCCAGCACTTGTGTCAGAATTTGGGAGGGACCACAGATTCCCACTGATTGAGGAACACTTCATGTGCGGACTCAAGATTGTCTACCAGACTATGTTTCAGTTTGGGATCTTGATTCTTGGCTCATTCCCCATCACTGAGCCCTGGAAGCAAGCTACTCACTAACTCTCTATGTCTCATGCTGAATGACAAATCTACTGAGTGACGGCAATCAGCATTGTCTTATGATCTCAGGGCCCAGAGGAAGACATCAGGCAACAGTTCTGCTATAAATAAAACAGATTGATTCTAGTCCTTTTGTGGTTCAGTAGTCATAGAGAGCTGCATTTCTACTTATCCATCCATCCCTCTATCTAATAAACACTTATCAAGTAAGTCCTCTCTGCCAGGCTCTTTGCTAAAGGCAATAAATACAGAGACGAAGTCAGGACAGACTCATTTTTCAAGGCTCAGCCCAAATACCTTTCCCTCTGTAAAGCTGGGGTAGCAACAATTTACTCAATTCATTTTCCTCTAGCTTCCCAGCTTCCCTTATGGCTATATTTGAATCATATGACTGAATTCTGGCCAATGGAGTGTCTGGCAAAGGTGATATTTGCATGATCACCTTAGCTTTGGTAGTTGCGCACATACCCTTTCCCCTTCTGTGGTGACCTTAGGGATCCTGTGTTGAAGATGGTCTCAGATGATGGAAGAAGAAGCCCGAGTCCCTGAATGCTGCATGGAGCAGAACCACCCTGGTGGCCACACCAAACTGTCACAGAATCGAACAATCAGCTTCTATTGTGTGAAGCCACTGTCATCTAAGTTGTTTGTTCCTTTACTTGTTCACTCCCTCCCTGCACCTGCCCCATGACTAAAACAAAGTTTCTCTAATTGTCACACGATTCAGGGTCCACTTAGAAGATAAAAATCATACCACTTTTTAAAAAATTGTGGTAAAATACACATCACATAAAGTTTATCATCTTGACCATTTTTAAGTGTACAGTTTGGTAGTAGGTATATTCATATCGCTCTACAACCAATCTCCAGAAATATTTCTTCTTGAAAAACTGAAAGCTATGTCCATTAAACACCAACTCCCATTCTTCTCTCCCCCAGTCCCTGAAAATCACCATTCTACTTTCCGTTTCTGAGTTTGACTACTCTAGATCTATTAGATAAGTAGAATTATGAGGTATTTGTCCTTTTGTGACTGACTTATTTCAGAGCATAAGTTCCTCAGGGTTCATCCATACTGTAGAATCCATCCGAATCTCCCTCCTTTTTAAGGCTGGATAGTATTCTATTGTATGTACATACCACATTTTGTTTATCCATTCATCTTGTCAGTGGACACTTGGGTTGCTCCCATCTCTTGGCTATCGTGAACAACGCTATGAACATGGGTGTGCAAACATCTCTTTGAGACCCTGTTTTCAATTCTTTTGAATATAAACCCAGAAGTGGGATTCCTGGATTACTTGATAAATCTATTTTTAGTTTTTTGGGGAAACATACTGTTTTGCCTAGTGGATGCACCATTTTACACTCTCACCAACAGTGAACAGGATCCCAATTTCACATCTCCACCAACATCACACCAGTTTTTTTGAACAGAGAAAATTTGATATAAAGAATTATTAGCGAGGTAACTGAAAGGGTAAAAAGGAAATACTAAGCTTTTAAGAAGGTGATAGCTGCAGGAGGAAGCTAACACTCCTGGGGCTGAGGGAGTGAAGGGAAGAGGCATGGATTATTAAAATTTAGAGGCTTCGAAGAGGTCCTGTGGGGCCAGGATCTAGACTTCTGAGGAGTGGGCACAAGTTGGCTAGTACTGATACCTCTGAGAGGGGTCAGTGAGGCTGGCTCTGTCCTGTTAGAGAGACTGCAAATTGGGTCCCACTGCTGCCACAGGAATGAATGTTGTTGTGAGAGTGCTGCCGCTAGGCTGAAACAGCACTGGTGGAGTGAAGAAAGGAAGAGAAAGCAAGCAGGTGAGGCAAATCCCTTTTCCCTTCTCAGCCCGGCAGTCTTCTCTAGTGCCCCCTATTAGCAGAGCCTAGGAGAGAGCAGCTGGAAAAGCTGAAACATGGTTTGCAAGTCCCAGCCTTAGCATCAGAAAACAGAGTACGGTTAGCATAATACCATTCAGTTCCATCCACATCATTGCAAATGGCAAGATTTCATTCTTTTGATGGCTGAGTAATATTCCAGTGTGTGTGTGTGTGTGTGTGTGTGTGTGTGTGTGTGTGTGTGTGTGTGTGACATCTTCTTTCTTGTGTGTATTTACCACATCTGGGCTCTTATGTTAAGTGAAACAAGTCAGTCAGAGAAAGACAAATACCTTATGATTTCACTTATATGGAATTTAAGAAACAAAACAGAGGATTATAAGGGAAGGGAAGGAAAAACAAAATAAGATAGACACAGAGAGGGAAACAAACCATAAGAAACTCTTAACTATAGGGAACACACTGAGAGTTGATGCGGGACATTGGTTGGGGGGTAACTGGATGACGTGCATTAAGGAGGGTTTGTGATGTAATGAGTGCTGGGTGTTATATGCAACTGATGACTCACTAAATTCTACTCCTGAAATTAATAATACCTTATATGTTCACTAAATTGAATTTCGATTAAAAAGAAAAGAAAACAATAAGAAAGGGCATGTTAAAGCTGCAAGACAATAATTTCATAACTGGCCCATCATACCAGGGAGTGACTTCTTGCTGCACAGCACTCAGTACTTGATCTGCTTTCTTATATGGCACATATCGCCTTCCGCCTGCACTGGGGGTTCTTTGAATACACCTTAACTCTCTGATTCAAATATAAATTCCTTTAAGAGCAAGATCAGTGGCTGATTCCTATCTGTATAACATCTGGATGACTGCCGAAGCTTTGCACAATAGTTATACACAGCTAACATACGGTAACTTTGTCAAATGAATGAAGTTGATCCCGGATGAGTAAAATGGCAGTAGTTGGAAGGAAGCAGGAAGTGAGCACAGGGGGCACCGAACTGTAATGAAAGTCATTGCAGATTTGTGGAGTGAATGGAATTGGGGCTGAAATACTTGTAAATGCTTGTGGAAGGCAGAATCACCGGAACTTTGTGGAGATGCTATAAGATTTAATGGGAGGTGTCCTGGAAACATGCAGTTATTTGGGTATTGGTTCCTCAGTTCTGGCAAGAAGAGAGGCGAAAAGCAGACCCAGTCCTCCCTGTGTCTCTTCATGCTCTAGGCAGACCATTCTTGGACTCTAAGCCGTAAGATCCGGGAGGGACTTTGGAGAGTTATTGGTTCTGTTATTAATTCTGCTTAATGAGTTATCCCCAGATTCAGTGGCATAAAACAACAATTTTGTTATGTTCATGGTTTCTGTGGGTCAGAAATTTAGAAAGAACACAGCGGAAATGGCTTTTCATCCTACTTGAGGATGTCCGGAGTTTCACCTGGGAAGACTGTGAATGCCGGAGATGTTTTGGGTGAAAACTAGAATAATCTGAGTGCATCCTCACTTACATGTCTGGTGATGGATGCTAACTGCTGGGACCTCATCTGCGGCTGGTGACCGGGGCACCTGCTTGTGGCCGCTTGCCATGGCCTGGCCTTCCTCCTAGCAGGGCAGCCTCAGCATAGTTAGGCTTTTACATGGTGGCTCAGAAGCCAAGCAGTGCGGCTTCTGCATCCTTCTATTGGATACAATTGACTCACAAGCTCACCCATATTCAAGGGGAGAGGGCCTAGTTTTAATGAGTATCAATATGATCAACTGTAGAAAAGCATGTAGGAGGAGAGGCACTTTTTCAGATGTCTCGAAAAACATAATCTGCCACAGCTGTTAAATCCAACCTCCACATTTTCCAGATGAGGATGCTGAGGACTGTAGAGCTTGGAAAGCAGCCTGCAGAGATCCATCAGTCCCTTCTCAGGGATAGTAGAGATCCCAGTTGCATTTGCTTGCTAAGCCCGCTGTAACAAGTTCTACAAACTGTGTGGTTTTAAACAACAGAAGTCAATTCTCTCATACTTCTGGAGGCTAGAAGTGTGAAATCCAGGCTTCAGCAGAGGCAGACTCTCACTGATGGTTCTAGGGGAGAATGGTTTCTCTCTTCCTCCTAACCTCCGGTGGGCCTCAGAAATCCTTGGAGTTGCTTAGCCTGAAAATACCTCACCCCCATCGCTGCCTCATCATCACCTCACAGCTTTCCTGAGCTTCTCAACTTCCCATTGTCCATGTCTATTTCTGTGTCCAGCTTTTCCCTTTTCATAAGGACACCAATTATCTTGGATTAGGACCCACCCCCAATGAGCTCATTTCAACTTGATTACTTCTTAAAGGCTCTATTTCCAAATAAGGTCCCATGATGAGAAGTCAGAACTTCAACATATGGGGTGTGGGGGTGAGGGGACACAATTCAACCCATAACACCACTCTTTATGAAACCTATGGGACAGGGAGGACTTAGAGGTTTATCCTGACTAAGGCTAAGAAGCAGCACCAGCAGCCATGCTGAGGGAATTTCTCTGCCAGGCATGCTTGGGCCAAAGTTCTGAAGTTATGTCAAAGAGAAAAGGGGTCCGGGATTATTTGAACATGTTGGCTTTATGTTACTGAAATACTCATTAAAAAAAAAAAAAAAAAGGTGGGCAGCAAGTGCTGTCAGAGAGGATCCCAGTGATTCCAGTAAGAGGTCAGACGCCAGAGCCAGTTCCCCCTCTCCTACATCTAAAGGGTAATGACCAAACCACAGAAGCAGCCTGGGTCCCAGTTGTGCCAGCTTGCTGACACACAATCCACTGACAGGCAGAGGGGGCTAGTGAAGGAGATGAAGAAAGCAAAAACTGTTCTTTCACCCCAGCTTGAAATTATGAAAATTGGCTTTCCCTTCCATCAAAACAATGATGTGAATCAGAGGACACGGGGATAATGGGGCCTGTGAGACTTTAACAAAGCTAGAAGGAGCCCTGGATATGAGGGAAATTGTATTTTACCTTATCTACCACTGGCCTCTCCTCCAGAATTTAGGGGAATACAAAATATTTTACATTATTCACCGATAATATCATCAAAAAGAAGAAAAAGAATTGTTGCTCTTTATTAAGCAGCTAACAATGACCACACACCCATGTTGTGTGGTTTATCTATCCCACCTGCAGCTTTGCTATTACTCCCTCCAGTTCCTTTTCCATTTTCTTGCACACCGGCTTAAGGTGTAGCTTTTACTCCCTAAAACTGCATCCTTTTGTTGGAGGGCTGCCTTAATGCTGTCAGGGCCCACTCTTCTGACCACAGGGGGAGCTGAAAGTGCTTGAGAATTTACATCCCCCTGGGGCAGCCTTTACCTAATGACTCACAGGCGTGGGAATGTAAATGTGTCGGGGTATAAATTCCCCAGCTCCCTCACTCCTCCTCTGTGTTGTTACTTATCCTCTCCTTCATATAAACTCTGTGGGATGGACTTGAAACTACCCTCTGTAAGATGTGAGTTGGCCTCCTTCCCCTACCTGTCTCACTGCCCTACTTCTCTGCTAGTTTTTACTGACAACATTCACTGATAAATAATTTTCATGTGCATTCTAATATCAAGGTTTGTTTCAGGGTCTGATTCTAAGATACCATCTTAAAGAAACTCCACCACCACTCCCACAGGGTAGCCAGGATCATCCCTATTCTGAAAACATGGAAACTCTGGCTGTGAGTGGATTGCCACCCCAGGCAGATCACGCATTAGTAGCTGTCTTGACTATCAAAATTTCTGGTTATCTTATAAATTATTTTCGCTGCTATAGAGCCCCAATACTTTGAGCTTAATGAGATAGTATGTCCTTATTGGAGGGGAAATCACAACTAAAGCCTGTGTTGCAATTTTAACCTTGCTACTTTGCCGCCTTGGGCAAGTCACAACCTCTCTGAGTTTCACTGCTTCATTTTCTTGCCTCTAAAATGAGATGGTTTTCTTGTAGAGCATTTTGTGGCCTTCCCGGGAGAATGATTCATTCCTATGGTGGAGTTTCTATCCACTCATACGTACTTGTCTTATAAATCATATCTCGTATATCACACACATGTTTTATTCACATGATAGAGATCTGGTGCACTGTGTAGATTGTGAGCTTCACAGTGAGACAGACCTGGGTTTGCCGTTTAGTAGCTGTGTGACCTTGGGCAAAATATGTACCTCTCAAACCCGAGTTTTACCTACATGCAAAATAAAGACTACCATACCTACCTCATATAGTTATACTGAGGATCAAGGTAAATAGTTAAGAAAAACAACACACAGAGAGGTAAGCATTCGAAAAATGCTGCTATCCTTATCATGAAAGCTTTTGCTGTATAAACAATTCATGATACTCTTCTGTTTATGTTTTACTTTCTGAAGCAAAAATTATGACTCTAATAACAGACAGCTTAAAGAATGCTATAAATTACAGATTCTAGAGTAAAAGGGCATGCCCACTTTTTTCTGTGAGTTCACTCAAAGTAAACATTCACCATGTCACAGGCAAAAGCACGTGTCACGTGCATACCTCCCCCCACCGAGCCCAGCCTGCCAAAGAAGACAAACATATTTCATGTAGACCCAGCAGGTCTTCCATCTTTAGCCTGAGGTCATCCTATCTGCCCTCAAAAGCTTTTGAAAAGAGAAGTGCAAAAGAGAAAGAAGTCCCAGCCATTTCCACAGTCCACTCAATAAGCCAGGGCAGTATTAAGCTACTTTCATCGTAGGAACCTTATGTGTGTCAGTCCGGAAAACAGCGGTCCTATGTCATCACCAGGAGACAGAGGGACCTGAGCCCTGGGCTAGCTCTGACCAGCACAGATGGCCTTAGGACTTCTGTCCTATTTTGGCTTTGAGTCTGCTCGGCACCTACACTTTTTTTTTAAACAATTTTTAAAAAGATTTTATTTATTTACTTGACAGACAGAGATCACAAGTAGGCAGAGAGGCAGGCAGAGAGAGAGGAGGAAGCAGGCTCCCTGCGGAGCAGAGAGCCAGATGCTTATGCGGGGCTCGATCCCAGGACCCTGAGATCATGACCTGAGCTGAAGTCAGAGGCTTTAACCCACTGAGCCACCCAGGCGCGCAACACCTACACTTTTGAGCTTGACTTCCTGCACCACTGAGAGGCATCTGTCCTTCACTTTCCCCATGTTGGGGCTGGTGGTGGGGTGCCAGAGTCCAGCCTTGCCAGTGCTGAATTCCCATCTCTGCGCACAACACTCAGACAACACTCAATCAAAGTGTATTGACCGAATGAGCGATTAAATGAATTGTTGTGTAAATTATACCAGCTGGGTTTTTTTGTTCTACCACATACACTGACCTCCACCTCTGACATTGTCATTCAGCACTTCTTAAATTTGGGCTGGAGAGCAGGGAGAAAATATCATTGATGAAGTCCCTACCACCCACATACTGCACTTTCTGTCCCTTCATTCTGCCAGCAATTTTTTTTTTTTATGATGACAAAGGGAAGTTAGGAAAAATTAAGTAATTCTCCTAAGCCCCCATAGATAATGGGTGACAATTTTAAGATTCAAACTCCAATTTTCTGACTTAAAAGTTCATGATCTCTCCACTATTCTATGACATTTCTCAGAGTTAGAAGAGGTGCTGGTTGGTAGAGAAGGAAAAAAAAGTCTACGGTGTCTGACCCTTGAGTTAAACTGTCTTTCTGTTGAATGGCATCCAAACTACTTTTGACAGATAGAGCCTCAATTCCTGTTACAGATATTCTGGAATGGGGACAACCATTCAGTCCACAAAACTTGACAGACCAGCCTCTACATTCTTGGCACCATCTGAGACAGATAAATTAGTCCCCAAGTCAGCTCTCAAGGAACTGCCCAGGAAACGCTCTTGATCTCTCTTTCAAGGGAATTATTAAAAATGAATCTGCATAATTTTTTTTTTTTTGGTAGCAGCAGCATCAGAAAAGCAGTAAGTCCTAAAGAAAATGGATTTCACTTTAGACTTCTAATTCACACTCGAGGAATATGCACAGGCCTAGAGATGGCTATCGTATGTACAGTAAGAAGGCTGGAATTCCTAAAAACAGTGTCAGATGCTGATGACGCATGCCCCTGTAAAGCCCCTGATTGCTGACCCACATGTGCCTTTGTGTGGCTTTTCCTCTGCATCCTCCTCACACAGGTCTATGCTTTTACCGGCCACACCCCAGCAGATTGCTGGCTGGAAGAAGTTTTAAGGTTCCTTGGCTGAAAGACACTAAATGCAAGTCTCAGCAAGGAATAGCACTTGAATGTGAGCAAGGACTCCTGGCCCCAAGTCATTTCCCTTCTCACCTAAGAAGGTTAAAACTGTCACAAGAAATACAGGCTGGAGTTAGGAGCAGTGCAGGAACTTTCACCCTGGGTACATTTCCCCCAAGCAGACTTGACTTCTCTGAAAAGGAGACATAAAGGCATGAAGCTTCTGGCCTTAAAGAAAATAATCCTAGAGTATAAAAGAATCAGAAATTCAATTTTCACCTGTCTTTGGACATGTCCCTGCCTCTTTGTCTCCATTTCTCCTGCCTGGGTTCCTGTCCTTACCTATCTAATGCCTGGGGTGAGACGTAAGTTTTATCCAGTGCTACTTGAGCTCTGAGAGAGAACATATACATGGACAGTGTATTTCTCAGCTCTCAATGTGTATGTCCTTTTTTCAAATGATTAGACAGGAACTCTCTATAATTTCTAAGAGTCATGAGGGTGGATATATCGCATAAATCTAATAGCCCAGTCTTACTCATCCAGACTATTCATGGTTATGCACAAATGCCATTCAATAGGGGATGCCCTGTTCTCAACTGGAATATTGCCCATTTAATTCCTGAGTAGAATACACTCCGCTTCTGTACCCACTTTCCTAAGACATACACAGAGGAATGGTGACAAGATGGGGGATAAAAGATTAAATACGGGATATTCACTGATGGGATAATGTGATAATGAGACCTTTCCTTGCATTTTTTTTTCTGGTGTAAAGACTTGCATATTTTACACATTCAGCTGACCATTGACTTTATCTCTACTACCTAGTAAAGAAATGGGATGAAGAAATTTTGCATGTGTTCCTAGAATCCAAATCACTCAGAGAGAAGAAGGGGAAGAAGAATAGGCCCCAGTCTCTGGTCTCCATATCTATGATCAGATGCCTTATTTCTCAAGTGTTCATTCACAGGGAGTTGAGCCAGGTAGAAACAAGCTTCCCACAAGATCTGTGTTGATGCATAGAACACTTACAAAATAGAGTAGATTTGAGTTGTGGTCTTGGCTTTTCCCAAACCTTGCTTAATAATCTGGGGTAAATTATTTAAGTGCTTGGCTTTCCCAAAGGTCAAATAAGATACTAGAGAAAACAAATGCAATGCTCTCTCTGGCAATGAAGCCAGAAAAGCAGGCTGGAGTTGGATTGTGAGGGAAATTTTGCTGAGAATTCTGGATTCTGTAAAGTGACAAGGGCAATGTTATCTTGCTCCAGTGGCTTACGCAAACCATCACCCTGGCTGTCACAGTTGTGATTCAACAAGGACAACCACCTTTTACCTCAGATGGTGTATATTCACTTTATAGGCTTCAAACCATATGGTTAGAGTTCACTTGCCCCAGTGCTGCCTCTGTTAATGGAATGATATCCTTTCCATGGATATCCAATTCCTTGGATATTCATTTCGTGATAACCGAAGACCCAGGGTAGAGATTTTGTAATCCAAAGACAATGATGAAGTGACAGGGGCTGCAACCAGTTTTCTCCATACCTGGGCATGGTAGACATAGTATTACTGTAGTAAGAAGAGTTATTGTAACAAGAACAGTGCAGTAATGAACAAAAAACAGGCAAATGGACTACTAGAAGAACAGAGAGAGAACTTATATATGTGGGAACATGATATGTGTTGGCATCTCAATTTTTAAAAAGATTTTATGTATTTATTTGATAGAGAAAGAGATAGCAAGAGAGAGCAGGAGCTGGGAGGAGAGGGAGAAGCAGGCTCCCCACTGAGTGGAGAGCCTGATGTGGGGCTCAGTCCCAGGACCCTGGGATCACGACTTGAGATGAAGACAGAGGCTTAACTGACTGAGCCTCCCAGGCACCCTGGCATCTCATTTTTTAATTAAAATTTTAGAATTGTAATTTATTCATATTATTTAGATAGATGATGCTGGGAAAACTGAGTTCACCACCTAGAGAGAATCCAAATTGGAATCATGCTTCCCACTCTATGAAAAAGAAAACAAAACAATACAAAAATGCTAAACAATTGAAGGCCTAGAAGGAAAGGTAAAATGGAGCAGCTACAGCAAATTGAAATGAAGGTAATGAAGGAAGTGGGGAATGATTTATTCAACACGAGCCTAACATTTCAAGTAATAAGGATCTTTAATTCTCATCTTAAACAAAATTGTGGCACAGACTTCCCTGTGTTCCTCAAAGCCTGCTTTCTTTCCCCCCTGCTATCACATAGAAATTCCCAGATTCCCTTGCAGTCCGCTGTGTCCATGGAAACCAGAGGAATGTGAGCAAAAAATGATATGTGCTACTTCTAGGACTGGCCCATATAAACTCTCCATAAACATTCTGCCATGTTCTTCCCTCTAGGTCACCGGAGAGGACTCTGTTGACCTAAGGAGAGTGCAGACTTGAGGTGGAATAGATCTGAGTCCTTGCAGTCCATGAGGAAGGCCGTCCAACTAACAACCTGCACTGGACTCTGATGTCCGTGACAAACAAACTCAATGTGTTGAACCAGTGAGATGCGTGGTTGTCTGTTACCATAGTTAGTGTCACCTTAACTAACAAGAATGACTTTAACATGGGTTAAAATATAAAATTATAAATACTCTAGAACACAATTTACAAGAAAGATTTCATGACGTTGAGGTAGGAAAGAATTTTCTAAGTATGGAAAAAAGCCAAAACATCATTAGCGTTCGATAGATTTGATTCACATAAAATCCTTTTAAACCCATCACTATTTATTTATGTACCTATTTAATTGTAGCAAGTACACTTACCATGAGATCTACCCTGTTAATAACTTTTTAAGTGTGTAGTCCAGTGTTATTAACTTTAGGCACAATTTGTACAGCGGACCTCTGGAACTTACTCATTGTGTGTAGTTTTAACTGTATACCCACTGAACAGCAACTCCTGATTTCCTTTCCCCCAACTCCCTAACAACCACCTTTCTACTTTCTGTTTCTATGAGTTAAACTATTTTATATACCTTACATAAGTGGACTCATGTAATATTTGTCCTTCTGTGACTGACTTATTTCACTTAGCATACTGTTCTCCAGGTGCATCCAGGTTGTTGCAAAGGTACAACTTCCTTCTTTTATTGGGGCTGAATAATATTATAATATATGTGGCACATTTTGTTTAATTATTCATCCCTTGATGGATGTTAAGGTTATTTCCATGTCTTGCCTATTGTGAATAATACTGCAATGAATGAAGGGGCGGGGGTGGGAGGTTGAGGAACCAGGTGGTGGGTAATAGGGAGGGCACGTACTGCATGGAGCACTGGGTATGGTGCAAAAACAATGAATACTGTTACGCTGAAAATAAAAAAAAAAAAAGAAAAAATACTGCAATGAATATGGGAGTGCAGATATCTCTTCAAGACGAAATCACCAATCACTATTTATTTAGATAGAAATCAACTTTTATATGTTTTATAACTTAACCAATACACTTCTGGGCAAACAAAAACCGTTTCGGACAATTCCTGTAGGAGCACCTGGGTGACTGAGTCGGTTAAGTGTCCAACTCTTGGTTTTGGCTCAGGTCATGATCTGCTGGTTTGGGGATCAAGCCCTGTGTCAGGCTCTCTATGTTCAGTGCAGAGTCTGCTTCAGATTCCCTCTCCCTCTCATTCACTCTCTCTCTCTTTCTCAAATAAATAAATAAAATCTTTAAAAAATAAAACAACTCCTGTATCTGAACTCTACACAAATTATTCCTATTATTGTTAAGATTATAGTAATTGTAATTAAAAACTAAAATATAGTTCTTATACTAATTAAAGGATAAAATAAATGGAAATATTACTCATAAGTTGGCATGATATAGTATTATCTTGAAAACATTGAGAATAACTGCTCCATCAAGTTTCAATGTGAGCAAAAATAAGTAACAGCATTTTATTAAGCCAATAATGAAAGATAAATCATTCCCAAACTATTTCTATAAACAGAGACAAAAGGAGGCCTCAATGCTTTCAGTATGATTCTAGAAGTTCTCTGTATGGTTCTGGAGTATTTGGTTTGTTTGAAGTTTGAGTTAATCTAGAATGAATCCTCTTTATTTTCAGGATGTGAAGGTGATGGTGGGGGGCAAATCTAGAGGAGGAAGGAGAGGAAGGGAAGGAGAAAAGAGTCCTCTTTGCAGAAATTTCTCCCTTGGACTCACAGGCAATAATGGATTCAGACTGGAGGAAGTGGTGGGTGAACATATTCTGGTAGCCAAGGTGAGACCCGAGTGTAGGGCAGAGAAAACTCTGTTTTCAAAATAAAGGCCCACCTGTTGTGAGGGGCCACGTGGGGGTTGGCTCTTGGCCTCATACTGTGTTGGAAAAGCTGCTTGTGATGTGATGACTTTTCATTCATCTTCTAGTAAATGGATCATTCTTATAATTTCAGCCTCCAACTTCTCTTGTTCTGTGCATTTAGAGCTTTCTTCATTCAAGTCCTGGTCTCAGGAAGTTAATTTCTCCTTAAACTTTTCAGTTTCCTCCAGGCTCCAGATTTCTGATGACTTTTTCTCTAGGCTAGAATTCTTCAAAGGTGACTCCAGTTTTTCATATCCCTTTTGAACAGAGTTAAGCCTGTCAAAGTGTTCACATTTTTTTCTGAATCAATGTTAGCATGCTATGGGGCAAGTTTTTCCCCCCCTTTTAATAAAAAGTGGATTTTATTTGACCTAAATATTCTGAACGAAATAGGAGACTGTACAAAATGTGACTCTCGCTCCCACAAGAAGCTATAGATGTCAAAGTGCAGGCCAGGCCATCAGGTAGAACAGCCACTGTCTCACACAGTTTTCCGAGGATTAGCTGGAAGTAAGGCTTTCTGGAGGTTCACAGCCCTTCCATGGCAGCAACACCCCCCACCCCAAATCCTCCTTCAGTGGCAATGGCTGTCCCAGGATGATGACTGCTCTGTGTATTCCCTAGTGTTGCACATGGAACCCAAACCCCCACCTGGCCACTGGGACAAACCATCAGTGGAGCTGATAGGGAGGAGAGTGGGTATGGCAAAGAATTTACCCTCTCCACAACTCTCCAGTGCTCTTTCTTCTCAGTCTCTTTTATAACTTTTTAATTAGGAAAAATTTCAAATAAAGAAAAGTAGAATATTAGTACAATGAATATCCATTTACCCACTACCTAGATTCAACATTATTAGCTGTTTATACTATTTCCCCTACCCCCTCTTTTTCACTCTTTAATTTTTTTGGATGAACCACTGGAAAACAAACCATAGACATTCTGATACTTCAGCAGGCATTTCCAAAAATAAGGACATCCTCCTACGTAACTGTATAGCCTTGTGGTACTATGTGGTACTGATGCCTGAAAATCTCTTTGACGAAGGCAAGGAAATAACATTTTAGCATATTTAACTGTTTAGGTGTGTAGGGTGAGGTGGTGAGTGGTCTGTAGACATGGGTGAGGATCTCCTCAAATAGCCTGAACTGACCTGGATGGAGGCATACATAAAAGTTTTTTGATTACTGTAAAAGGCACAAATATACCATAAACAAAGTGAAAGACAAGTGACAAACTTTAACAAACATATATGGTTTGTATCATGCAGATCAAAAGCTAATATTCTTAATATATAAAGAGCTCTTCTAAATCAATAAAGAGCTGAACACCTCATTTTTAAATGGAAAGAGCGTTTAAAAAGTGGTCATTTTGTTGTTGCTGCTGTTGTTTTTGCCTCTCCTTTGCATAATTTTGCTTTGGGAAAATACTGGTTACTACTTGATGGAAATGTAGAGTACGGCAGCACTCTCCCTGCACCAAGAATTAGCAGGTAACAAACCAACCAGACCACATCACCCCTCAGGCACACTGATTTGTCAGGGGCTGGCATGTTCCCAATCGGTGAATCTTTTGCAGATGCTTTAAGCTGTTACCTATGTTATAAAATAAAAGGAAACCCCTCATTTTCTTTTTCTGGAATCACTAGCTTGAGGACAATGTAAGCCTGGAGCCATCTTTGCTGCTACATGGGAGAAAGCCAGGCTAAGAAGATAGATCACTGGGGTAAGATGGCAGGGGGGAGGGGCGCCTGGGTGGCTCAGTGGGTTAAGCCGCTGCCTTCCGCTCAGGTCATGATCTCAGGGTCCTGGGATCGAGTCCCGCATCGGGCTCTCTGCTCAGCAGGGAGCCTGCTTCCCTCTCTCTCTCTCTATCTGTGCCTGCCTCGCTATCTACTTGTGATCTCTCTCTGTCAAATAAATAAATAAAATCTTTAAAAAAAAAAGTAGTTTGTAGACTGAGAATGCGTGGGGGGGCCGAGGGGGGGGGGCGGAATTCCCTGCAGGGCACCTGAGATCCATGCCATTCTGTGATCATTTTTCCATCCCTATTTGGATAGCAGATAAAATAAGAGGCTGTGACTGGCATATATATATATATATATACACACACATATATATGTATATATATGTACATATATACATATATATATGCGCGCATGTGTGTGTAATAAATAAAAATATATAATAAATTTATATATAAAATAAAGATATATAGAGAGCCTCCATATGTGTGTGTGTGTGTGTACGGAGGCTCTCTATATATCTTAATTTATTATATAGATGTATCTCCATAGGCTCTCAGTTTCCACAACAGAATGATGTGCTGGAGTGGCTTTGTGTGAATTCACCTAATAAACTTGATTACAAAACAATGATTTCGCCGTGTCCATAACACAGCACCTACCACGGAAGTCCAGCAACATTCATCCACAAAGCACACCAAGAATCAACTTGGAAGGTCATGTGAGAAACCATAGAGGGGAGAAAGGACACTGTGTGCTTGCACACATTAGGAAGGTCGTCGTTATTGGATCTGTGCCTCTGAGCTGATCCCGCACATCTGCTGTCTTTCATTCTTCTTCTGTTCTTTTTTGTTTTCTTTTCTTTTTCTCCCCCCCTCCTTTGGCTAAGTAACAGATTCCTTCACTTCCTAGCAACAGTCATCCCATTGTCTTGTCCTGACCAGGCATATAGAGGAGAAATCCTTCTGAGCTTGTAGATTAGAGACAACAAATTCCACCCTTCTCCCCCCCAACCCCATATTATTAGGCCTCTACATCTGTGAAGCTTGTATATAGGTGTGGTTTCTTACAAGGATAAAATCACTGACACCTTTAGTAATGCATGCATCCAGGTCAAAACTCACAGTGGAACTAAAAGGCACTTTCTAATTATCAACAAAGGGAATCTTTCTGTACATTTGGGAGACTTTAGTTTTGAAATGCAAGAGGTGCAAGAGATCTCAAAGGTCATCTTGTCCAACTCCTTCATTTAGCTGCAGGAAGTCCAGAAAGGAAACCCCATGTACCCACGGTCACATAGATAATGACAGCTTTTATCAGAACCAGAGGCTTCTGTTCCCTGAGTCAGTGACCTGTTTGCTTCAGAACAGCCTGTCTAATACCAGCTAGATGATTAAATTTCCCTTCTTTAGCTTTTGCTTAGGCATTTTCTCTGGTGGTTTTTTTTTTTTTTAAAGATTTATTTATTTATTTGACAGACAGAGATCACAATTAGGCAGAAAGGCAGGCAGAGAGAGAGAGAGGAGGAAGCAGGCTCCCTGCTGAGCAGAGAGCCCGATGCGGGGCTCGATCCCAGGACCCTGAGATCATGACCTGAGCTGAAGGCAGAGGCTTTAACCCACTGAGCCACCCAGGTGCCCCTCTCTGGTGGTTTTTAAAGTCTTGCATTGTTACCATTTCTCTGGGCCCTCCTGACTACAGGCCCACCCTCTATGCTGACATGTGTTCAGATAAGTGAGCTCATTTCAACAAACATTTAAGCAGATATAAGCACATGTAGTGATTTCAAAGCTGATTTGGCTAATTTATATCATTGTTCCACTTCATCAAAGCAAATCACCAGGAATGAATACTTGTGCACACTCATTGCAATGAAATACTCTTGGCGATCTCTGATCCTTGAAACTGGAGAGGACGTTAATTGTGGCCCAGTTACGCCCAGAGTTTTGTGTATTTTCCCTATTCAACACTCAGCCAGAATTCATTATTGGTTTGTGTCTTCTCTGATTGTTGTATCCTATAGCTTATCTTCAGGGTCATCCTCTTACTGAGTGACTGCTTTTTCCACAGGCTGGTCACTGAGGCAGGTGGTGTGGCCGATAAATGAAGGGAATTGGTTGTAAGGAAAGAGCAGAGAGGCCTTTGGAGAGAAATAGCATTGTTTACAGAATTGAACCTAAGAAACACAGCTCAATATATAAGTAGTCTGTTTTGATTATCTACCCAAAGGCATATGTTGTGAATGTAAAATGCATTGTATATATTCAGTATTTTTTGAGTGAACAAATGAAAAACAAATGGAACAATGAAACAAGAGCCCATCTAAGTTTCACCTCCACTCTACAGATACACTGCTTTGCCATCTGAAGCTAAGTCCAATCTTCCTATTTAAGTCCTCACCTGACTTGACTCATAAGCAGCATTTGACGAGTTGATTGTCCCCTCCTCTTTGACACATGCTCTTCTTTTGGCTTTGAGGATACCACACTCTGTTGATTTTCCTCTAACTTAACTTTTTGCCCTTCTCATTCGCAGGCTGATGTTCCTCATGATCCCAACGTCTAAATTTTTGAATGACCCAGGGCTCGGTATTTAATCCTTTTCTCTTATTTTATACATACTCATCCTCTAGTTGATTTTGTCCAGGTCCATGACTGCTCAAGTCATATCGAGAGCCTGGATGTGTCTTCTGAACTCCCAATCTGTTTATCTAACTACCTACTTATATTTCCGCCTGGATTACAAACTTAACATGACTATCAGCGATCTCACCTCTGCCCCCTAAACCTGCTCCTTCTGCCATCTTCCCATTTCAGTTAATGGCAACTTCATCCTCCCAGCTGTTCAGGTCAAATCCCTGGATTCATCCTGTCCTCATTAGTCAGGTGAAGATAATACTCCAGGGCATGGTGGAACCACAGGATAAAAGGAGCCTGTATTCTGGAAGGAACCACACTTGCTTTACAGTAAGGCTGACTACCTACTTATAGAATGTTACATGACAAGAGAGAAGTCCTAAATTATAAAAGCCACTATATTTTTGGATCTCTTTGTCATAGTGGCTTACTTAACCTGTGCCCTAACTAACACAGGAGGTGAGTAACTAGAAGTTGTGAATGTAGAAATCATTCTTTTGAGAAGTCTGAGTATGTGAGAAGGAAAGAGAACTAAATAGAACCATTGCTGGAATGTTTTATTGAAAAGATTATGAGGGGGAAGCTGCTGAAATTCCATCATTTTACTGAGATACAACCCTGTGCTCTAACATTGTAAGTTTGCTGAATGTTCCTCAGAAAATCCAGCTCGCTCAGGACTTTGAAAGCAAAGGTGGTTCTAGAGTGCTTAAATGTCTGAGCTTTGTCTACAACACCGCTCCTTCTTCTTGAGGTAATATACACAGTACATTTTAAAATAATGAAATTGATGACCCATAGTAGGAAGCATAGATTGAGCAAGTTACTTACATGGATGGGATTTTGTACTAAACCATTCATGCTCATATATCCCTCTTACAGCAAAAAGTATATATCTGAAGTATGGCTGGTCAAGGGTGATGAAAATAACAAAAGGAAATAAAAATACCAACGACTCTCAATTATTAAGCACCTAAAATACATCCTAGTGTATGTAGGTGCTGCCTGCAAAAATCTGCAAATCAGGTCTTACCACCTATAGCAATTAACCATAATACTCATACCATTAGTTGCTTCCTAAATTTTCCTCTGGTGGCCTGGATCACTATGTGACTTGGTCTGATACTGGTCTGAGTTTGCAGGCTTGCATTTTACTGGCCATTTCTTCAACTTTTAAAAAAGATTTTTAAATTTTTAAAAAGTAATCTCTATACCCAATGTGAGGCTCGAACTTGCAACCCTAAGATCAAGAGTTGCATGTTCCACTGACAGAGCCAGCCAGGTGGCCCTGGCCGTTTCCTCTATTGAGGCATATTAACGAAATCTAAAGTAGGCAGGAATTTTTTAATATAGCTGCAGAAGCCTATGGGCTTAGAAGTGGGCTTTCATTTATGGCAAGCATCAATCTATTCTTAATACATACCTCAGAATTCAATGGTTTGGATCCAAAAGATTTAATACAAGGGCAGCTTGAACTGTAAAGTTCTGAAAATAGGTAAGTCTAAGATTCAGAGGGAAACCTATGTTAGATTTTATAGCATATAAAATATTCTAAATGTTCATTCTATGGAGCCAATGAAGAATCCCTTATGCTTCCTGAAATTGGCAGACAGAAGTCATCTTCAGAGACTGAATACTAGGGACTTGGCAGTAGACTCCATTTGACCTGGAATGGGTAATCAGTGGACCTAGGTCAGAAGTTATATCTGTGATTCCCAGTAAGTATGCATGTCTAGCCTGGCAATGAAGACAAGGAAGGATGAAGGAGTAAAATGAAAGGTGTAGGACTGGTGGTGGAAGAGAAAGCACAAACTAGCCATGAAATAGTGGAAATCCTCTCGTGGTGAAGATATATTAGATATTTATGAATGTTGGGGAGCTTTTTTCACAAAATTTAGCCACACCAGCCATCAGCATACATGATAGAATATTAATTGAAGTCATTGTCTTTCACTGAAACTATAACACAGTCCAGATTAGAGACAGATGGAGAGCAGATGACCCTCCTGAGAAAAAGAGACACTCACAGCCTGTAGCCACATTTACAGAAGTGAAAGATGATATGTGCGGGTCCATTCATCTTTAAAGGAGGGATGTCTATTTCTCCAATTACTCTGTTTACCCACACGAGGGAGAGGATTCTATCTAATCCTTAAGTCACCAAAGTCGCAGGTGAGTATTTCACTGGAGGACATAGAGGACTTCACTCAGGAGCTCGAAGACTCACCTTGGCTCTAATATATCAGTAAGTTCCATAAGGAAAGGACATTTACCCAGATGCTTCAGATACCTTCCCAGGACCAAGAAGAGGCCCATACGTGGTCCCAAGTCGACCTCCCGATGTAATTGTTACAAAATTTTGAATCCTTGTACATATATTCACACATTTGTATATATTTAACTGAATCAAGTTTTTTTGTGCAATAATAATTTTTCTTAGTATGTGTAATGTACCTAATATTTTCCATTCTGTTCCATTTAATCATATTGTAAAATTGCTGGTTGGACTTACTATTGATTTCACAAAGTGCTAATGGCATGGTAACATGAAGTTTTAAAAACAACGCTTTTGATTAATAGAATGGAGAGATTCCTATAAATCAGTCCACTAACAAGTTAGATTTTTTTTCTTATTGGTTTATAGCCTTGGCTTCTTCTTCCTTAAATCTTATAAAGCAACAACCTTTTCTGTGACATCTCAAAGTATACAGCCTGTCTATAACTAAGTAGCTTGCAGCAGCCTGTATCTAGCTGGCTTGGGCCCAGCTCTGTAAAACACTCAGGAGATCAGAGATGAGGAAGGAGAAGTGGGTGTCAAGAAGGTAGAAATCTATCCTTATCATGAAAGCTTTCCCTTTATAAACTATTCTATCACTGGCATTGTGGGGCAGGCAGAGAAGTAAAATGGGCAAACTGACAGTAAGAATGAAGGAAACAAAGAATTTGGGGTAGGCAACCAACAACGTCTCCGGCAAAATCAACAATGTAAGGGACAATGGCTACTACCATACATTGCCCACCCGCAGTGTGCTAGGTACTGAGCTTTGTATATTCTATGTATTATCTCACTTATGTCTCACAAAACTCCTCTGAGGTAGATATTATTTTATTATTACTTTTTTCCCCTGCTTTAAATTTTGCCATCTTTTTTTTAATTGAAGTACAATTGCCGTACCATATTACATTAGACTCATATGGACAACATATAATTTGACACTTGTATACATTATGAATTGATCACCATAGAAACCACATAAACTTGACTACTTAAATAAAAATTTTACAAGGCTGACTGAAGACATGGATCCCTGTAGATTGATCTTTTCAGTTATATGTAGTTTATGACATAAAGTGGACCCAAATTATTGGTAGCTTGGGTACACTGGGACATTTGCCAAGTCCCATTAGTGAAGCTCACATAAAGTGAGCTGTGACAGAGCTTATGGGGTTAGCAAATGGGCAAAGAGTTCCTGAATGTTAGGTCAAGTTGGGAAAGAGAAAAGCAAAGTAGTGATTAGAGGTGAAGGGAGAGAGACAAAAACATACATAACACTTTAGGACAAGACAAAGTTGTAATGGAGAAGAAAAGTAGAAATGTTGGTGGCCAGTGAGCTGGAAGACAAGGCACAAGGCACAAAGGTCAGGTGTGGGTCAGGTAAGGGATCCAGTAATGATTCAGTGACTGAGGGTATAGACTGGAGGAGTATCTCACCTCAGCATGCACTGCAGGGCAGGATGTGGGAATCAGAGAGTCATACCAGAAAGCAAGGAGACTTTAGAAAAGAGGCTTGGGGGAAGGAGTTTTGAGGGGGATTTCACCCTTTCAAGTGACTCTCAGCTAATACGTCTCCTGGAGAAGAACATTTTCATGGAAAAATGTTTTATTCTCCACTCCATCCTTGCATCTCCACCTGCTGGTAAGGGACTTCATGTGGCTGAAGCTTCTTCATTTTTCCTTTGAAATACTGGGTTAGGGTTAAGGGCTCAAGAGAGTGACAGAGAGTAAAGCAATCAATAAGATCAAAGGATTTAGAGAAAGCCCTAGAAGACAGGTTATTAATTTAACTGAGTGGTAACACAGCTCACACCTCTTACCAACTTCCAACAAAGTATAAGATAGATATCCTTTAGAAGTTACATTCTTTCCTTTTATCACAACTCTTTCCTAAAATATGTGAATTTGTGATTGAATAATCAAGTATTGCAAGTCCCCTACATCTCATGGATGAATCTAGATTCTTTGACTCAAAAACTGAGCTGGAAAAATATTTATAATCGTGTAGTTGAATTGTTTCCTCAAACAACCTTAAACCACAGAATGCTTTCTCTCTTTCTTCTTCCTCCTCCTCCTTCTCCTCCTTCTATTTCTCCTAATTTAAATCTTACATGGGATCTCAAAACATTAAAAAAAAATAATAAAAACTGAGCTGCTCAAGTAGAGTAGTAGAGTAGTATAACTTTCCTTTGACTTCCCAAAGTGTCCCCTGAGTGATAACCACTGGTGTGGTTCAAGTCTCTCATTTTATAATAGAGTTTGAGGCTCGGAGAGGGAAGTGATATGTCCCCAAGCCACACATCTGGTTTTATAAATAGGTCTGGAGACAAGAGGGTTGTTAGAGCATCACAGTAGCATATTTCCTAAATTACTCAAAAACAAAAACCATTTTGTGTCTTGGTTAAAGCTATACTTTCTAAAATCACTGATTTTCAAATACTCAAATCCTACCAACCACCCAAAGAAACTCTCCTGGAGACACCATATATTCCCAACAGGTGCATAACAGCTTCTTATAGAGCTTGGGGCTCTATGGCTGTGGCTGCTCCTCCCCAGGCACCTTTATATATTCCAAACTTGAAATATGACGGAATTGGGAGAGTTTATAAAAAGACATCTGTGGGGACTCTGGAGGGCTGCACCTCACAGGCATAGCTGTCTGGGATTTCAACTGCAATAGTCTTGCATTTCAATACTTTACAACTAGGAGTGCATGTTTTTGCTTTCCTTAGGTTTGATCAGCAGTCACCAGAAGGAAATAACAGTGAACAGTAAAGAAGAGAAAACTGTACAGGAATGACAAAAAAGTAGCAAATATCTGACAGGTAGATCAAGGAGCAGGAGCCATCAGACCATGGAACTATGGTCCACCCCACACATACACACACAGATATGCAAACACCGCTTCCTAAGAGTTCAGGCCACAGGAGTAGCTCTGCCTTACCCCCGTGCATTGGCAATCTTGCTACACACACCTAAAGGGATATTATGGTCACATCCTAAACACTGATAAGCACCACTCTCTAACTTTTGCCTGCCCACCCCTCTAAAACCTCTCAACTCCTCTCAAAGGACGAGAGTAAGATGAAAATGACACTAGTCAAAGAGAAGATACAACTCTCATCTTTATTTGAAGTAAATCAAATTATGCCAACATCCAGGGTTACTTGTGTCATTTTGGTTCCTTTGCCAACACACTTACATAGTGGAATTAAGATTAGCATCATTTCCATGTGTTAAATTGAAATCTCCTCTGTGCCTCTCATACAATTTGGCACTGATACGAAAGACTCCAGTCAAAGAATGTGTAGCTGGGTAAGACACACAGTCAAGTGCTAAAGATAATCATTATTATTAGCATCATGCCAATTATCCATCATGAGATTACAGAAGTGAAAAGCATTTAGATTTCATCCTGAATCAAGTGTCTGTCTCTTCAACTAGACAAAGTGAGGACCAGTTCTCTCTAGAGCCCATGGTCCATCTCACCAGGACTATGCTGATGATCACAAAGGTATTAAGATGATGGGGTACCAGAGTGGCTCTAAACGGAGCATGGGATATGCAAAACATCTTTTTCAACAGTATGACAGTCAGTGTTAAAGATATTACCATGTGTTGAGATGAAAATTTTTAAAAAGAAAAAAACTTCTGAAATCCAGTAATCTTTTGCCAGCTTCTGGAGCATCACGACTGGAAAAACTTCAGTTGGCAAGCACACATATAGAAAGTAGGGGTTAGGAGAAAAACTATAAAAATGTATTAATATGCATTTTAAGCCCAAAATAAACAGAGAATGTTCCTTCTCAACCAGAGTTTGTAGCATAATCAGTTCTTTATTATTCAGAGAACATTGCCATGGCTCTGTGACCTGAAGAAGAGGGAGTGCCCTCAGATTTAAAGTTATGTGCATTCAACATCTTTGCTAAGTTTTAATGTCATCCCTTCCGGCTTGAAACTTCATGCCTTTGATACTTGCATTCTTTTTAGTTTTAGTTTTGCAGGTCTCAGCAAAATATGTTTGTAATCCCCAGGCAAAGCGACAAATTCTGGTACTGCCCAAGGACATATTTTCTGACTAACTTTTCTATCCATAAATTGACCATTGGAACTCAAAGAGACCTCACTTTATAGACTGTCTCATGTAGTTTATAGGATGGGACAGCATTATCTGTTGTCTTCTTTGGGGACTGTATTAGGGTTCTCCAAAGAAACAGAACTAGTAAGATCTATATCTACACATCTAATCTATAAGATAGGTTCACGGGGTTATAGAAGCTTAGAAGTCCCAGTCAGATCTCCACAAGCTGGAGACCCAGGAAGGCTAGCGATGTAATTCAATTTGAGTCCAAACCCCTGAGAATTGGGGGACTAATGGTGTAAGTCTCAATCTGACTCTGAGAACCAGGAGCACTCATGTTCAAGGTCAGAAGAAGACGAATGTCTCAGCTCAAGCAGAGAGAGAAAATTCACCTTTCCTCTGCCTTTTTGTTCTATTCAGGCTTTAGGTGGATTGGATGATGCCCATCTACATTAATGAAGGTTAGTCTCTTTATTCAGCCTATAGACTCAAATACTAATACCCTCACAGACACACCCAGAAATAATATTTTACTAGTTATCTGGGTATCCCAATTAAGTTGACACAAAAAGTGAATCTTTAAAGGAACTGAGGTAAAATACCCAAATGGTGGCTTGTCCACTTATATCATTAAAGTCATGTAGTTACAACTCAGAATTTCTACATTTGAGTCCAAAGATCGTTTTCTGAAATACCCAAGATGGCAAATACATTTCATACCAAGTGCCAAATGTGATTGATTGATTGGCAAGGACTGCCTGGACTCCTGTTAAGAAGGTGAATGGGGGTTTACCAGAAGAGGGTACTGTAATTGATTGGTGATGTCTGCGACAGTTGAGCGTTAGAGGCATGGCACTAGGAATGGGGCATATTTGCTGAACCTAAACAGCACTCCTCTATGAAAGTTATCTTTTCAATAAACCATCCCTAGAGAACAAGTAAACTATACTATTATTTACAGATAGCTTTCCACAAACTCATCTAGTTACCATAAACTCTTACTTCTATGGATTCAGTTCAAACATGACTTTTCAGGGAACTTTGCTCTTAATATTTTTAGGTCATTTTCTATTATACATGCTCATTTTACCAGCTTTCATCCTGTCCTCTCTTCAAACTCAGTTGAAATATCTATTCATTAGTTTAATCGTTGGATTGACAGCTGTGTGTTCCAACCTTCCAGCCAGTGCGCTCATGAGAGCAAAGGCATGTTCTGTTTGGCTCACCACGGCAACCCCAGTGTCTGTCATACTTCCTAACACTTAGTAGACACTCATTAAACATTTGCCAAATGAATTGAAGAGGAGGCATTTGTTTTTCTCTTAAGTTTCTCTGAGACTCAGGTCGGATTTGTTACCTTTCCAAAGCCTAAGGCATATGCATACATACCTATCAGATCAAGTTTACAAACTTAGAATATGTTGGAATTTGAAATCCTAGGCTTATGAGTGTCTAGATTTGTTCTCAACCATGCTTTCTTCCATACCTACAATATACACATTATCTACATTTTTATATGAAGATGTTCATTTGATGTTATGATAAATGCTGGCAGAGCCAGGAAGAGAAACAAAAATCTTTGTATTTGAATAGAGGAAATATGGTGTAGTGTATGGAGGACTAGACCAGGAGTCCTAGCCCTGCCACTTATTAGTGTAGAAACCTTGAAAAACTAAACTTAGCTCTTTTATCAGTAAAATTAAAAAGTAGAGTCAGTAGTTTTCAAAACTATTTTTTTTATAGTGGGACTGGTTTTGAATGTGAAATTTGAGAAATTTCATAAGGAAGCACAACCCTGAAAGAAATGAAATGGCACTGCTCTGAGTAAAGGTGGTAGAGGCTACATTTGGAATTTTGCTTCTACTGTCTCTCCAGTATTGCAAGGAAGCTCCTGAAGCTCACACAGGTATGCCGCTAAAACAAAAACAACAACAAAAGACAGGGAATAGAGTCAATGGTACTGTAATTGTTGGTATTGTGACAGACAGTACCTACACTTGTGGTGAGCATAAGCAAAATGTATAGAGCTGTTAAATCACTAAATTGTATGCTTGAAACTAATGTGTGTCAACTATACTTTAATTTTTTAAAAAAGGGGGAGAAAATTCTGATACAGGTTACAACATTGGCGAACTCTGAAGACATGCTCAGTGAAATAAACCTCATACAAAAGGACAAATAGTGGTATGATTCTACTTATATGAGATCCCTACAGTAGTGAAACTCGGAGAGAGAGAAAATAGAACGGTGGTTACCAGGAGCTAGAAGGAAAGAAAATGGGAAGTTGTTTAATGGGATACTGAATAGAAAAAAAAATAAAACCTTTAAATTTTGAAATAATTATAAATTTACAGGAAGTTGCAAAGATAATACAGAGAGGTACTGTATCTCTCCACTGACTTTCCCCCAGTGGGCCCATTAAAAAATAAAATATATATTTAATGTCACTGAAGTGTACACTTAAAAATGGTTCGAATGGCAAATTTTACATGATACACATTTTATTGTAATAAAGAAATATAAATTTAAAAAGTCTTTGGGGGCACCTGACTGGCTCAGTTGGTAGAGCATGTGACTCTTGATCTCAGGGTTGTGAGTTTGAGCCCCATGTTGGGCATACAGATTCCTTAAAAACAACATCTTAAAACAACAGCAATGATAACAAAAAAACAACCTTTAGACCCACTACTAGACAATCCTCTAATGACCACCCAGCTCCAAAATCCCATGATTGTATTAATTCTATATGTTAGCCCATCCCCATTGCATTTTGCAGTCATGGTTTTTAGAGCATGAATGTACCTTAGAAATCAGCCAATGTAAGATATAGTTCAAGTCTCCTGCTTCTCTTCAGGGCTTCTCTCTACCATGGAGTTTAACTAGAATCTTGAATTAGGCCTCGAACAAATGTTCTTCACAGTGGTGGTTTTTACTATTTTCTATTTTCATATTTTCCTACAAGTAATTCCCTGTTTCTTTCTTTCTTTCTTTTTTTTATGGTCTGCAGGAGCTGTTTCTTTGGGCTTACTTAACTCATTTTGATTTATCTGGTGTTGGAAGTGCATCCCTCTTCATGCTCCCTCATAATGGGTTTGGTGGTCCTGCCTTATATTATTTTCCATTTCTAATGTCATATTCCTGTGTTCTTTATGGATGCACCAAGACACATAGGCTGCACTGAAATGGCCAAGAGCTCAGTAAATCTCACTTCCCTTATTCTGCTTGTTATTTTTTCTTTTTAAATATTTATACATAAAACAGTTACACATAATTTTACATAAATTCAATATGTGTGATCATATAATACCTCTGTTTTTTTAAATGCAGTTTTTGTTTGGGTTTAGCTTTTCTCTTTCCATATGCTCCCCTCTCAACCCGCACTATGTCCTCATAGACACAAAATCATCCAGGTTAATAACCTGCTGCATATGCTTTCATGTTCTCTTTATGCTTATGAGTTCATAAATAAATGACCACACATAATGTACATACATATTCATAATGTGTATACACACACACACACAAAGAGGTTTTGTCACTATTGTGCAAAAATTGGAACATACACATATTTTTGGACCTTGCTTTTTCTCAACAATAACTCTCTGTAATGGCTGCATAACATTTCATACTACAGTGTGTCATGATTTATTCAACCATTCCCCTATTGATGGGCAGTCATTTGTTTCTACCTTTTTTCTCTCTTGTGCCTCTAAAATACTGCTGCAATAAACATTCTTGCATATATACTATATACTGCGCTTTTCCTTCTATGGAACAGATGCCCAGAAGAAGTATTTGTGGGTCAAAGTGTACATGCATTTTAAATTTTAACAGCGCACTGCGTTGCATTTCAAGAATAGCTAAGCAATTCACCTTCTTACCAGCCATGTACAGTAATACCCTTGCCCCACATTCCTATCAGCAATGGAAGTTGTCAATCTTTTCAACTTTTGCCAGTCTGAAGTGGTAACACTATGTGTTAGTTTGACAATATTTGCATATATTCCTTGGTTATTGGACCTTCCTGTTTTTCTATGATTTCATGCCCCCTTCTTGTTACTTTTTTGGAAATATTCTGCATTAGAAATATTAACCCTCATATGTTCCCTTATTGCAAATATTTTTTTGCATCTCTTATTGGTTGGGTGACGTTTAGTAGTATTTTTGCAATACCTACTATGTGCCAGACATTATTATATATATACTGAAGATTCAACAGTGAACAAAATAGACAAAAATCTCTTTCCTCTAGATCTCATATTTCAGAGATAAATACAAGAAATCAGTCAATATTATTCATAATATTTTAATATGATTTTTTACAAGTTATATGTAGTCAAGTAGGTTTGACTTTTCTCATAGCACTTCTGGGTTTCTAGTCTTAGGAAGGCTTCCCTCAGCCCTTTGTACATGTGGTCTCCTAGATGTTATTACCTTTTTTTAAAAACATGACTGTTTTTGTTTTTATTTTTTTCTTTTTTTTAATTTAAAGATTTCTATTTATTTGTTTGACAGATAGAGATACAGCGAGAGAAGGAACACAAGCAGGGGGAGTAGGAGAGGGAGAAGTAGGCTTCCCGCCGAGCAGGGAACCTGATGCAGGGCTTGATCCCAGGCTCCTGGGATCATGACCCTATCTGAAGGCAGACACCTAATGACTTAATGACCACCCAGGAGCCCCTATTTTTGTTTTTAAAACATAAATCCTATCCTTACATTAAAATTAGGCAATATTTTTAGTTTACAGAATTTCACTGAATTATTTTGTCATAATTATACCCAGCCTTCTCCTTCTGTTTCAATCTAGATTTACACATTCCCTTTATAATTCATTAAGGGTGCCACTAGATATCATAGTTATCACTAATTATGAGATTGAACCATAAGACACTTCCATTTTATAGATTAAAAAATTGTTGAATATAACTAAGTTCAGTATATAGACAAGGAATGGGAAAAAACCCACTAAGGTCAACTCCTTGCTTGATACTATGCAGACATTTATGTGCAATATTTCCTTTAATTTCCTCATTAGCACTTTGAAGAAGGTAATATTAGTTCCATCTTAAAAAAAGAAGAAACAGTCTTATAGAGATAAGATATTGCTGTCTTAAAATTATTACAAGATTCATCTCATTCAGTTGATAACAAACCTCAAATATATTTCTCTTTGGCATTAGAATTTAATTCAACAGAAATTTATAAGATACTCTACAGGATTCTGAATAATGCTGAGGACTTTAAAAAGTGCTAGATAAGTTCAGATCCTAGAACAGTGCACAATACAAAGAAATACTCAATAATTGTGGGTTAGATGGAACCCTCTACCCTACAGAGGTTATATCAAAAGGGAAAAATGAAACAAACACAGGAATCAGTGTGAGAGAAATTTCAGGTGTCCGATTATAGACGGTTATAGATAAAATGTGGGCTTCCTTTATTTTTTCTAATGATAAATATTACTTAGTGTACACACAGCATATAATCTAGCATATGATAGGCATATTGGTTTATGCAATTAATAAACCAATTCATTTTAAAAATAACTTGGAAAATATAGATTATAGAGAAGAAAAATTTGAAATAATCTATAATCCATCATTTATATGTGTCTTTTAAAACACATTCCTATCAATTTTTAATTCTATAATTTAGATAATAGAAATACTTTCTATTTATTTTAACTAGACATTAGATTTTAAGCAGTTCCCATGCCATTAAATTGGAATGAAATTGGAATTAAAAAATAATTTTTGCTAGCTGCAAATAATTTATTACATGGATGTGATTGATTTAATTACCCAACACCTTCTCTCCCCTAAACATCTAACCTGTTTTCAAATTCTTATTATCATAAATAATACCGCAATAAACTGTCTTGGACATAGATCTTTGTCTACATATCTGAATATTTCCTCAGGATAGGTTTATGAAACTGGAATGACTATGTCAGAATCTATGAACGTTGTTAAGGCTATTGATATATATCACCAATTTGCTCTCCAGAGATATGGTACCAAGAAGTGATCCACTTAAAATTATATTTAGATGCGGGTATGGTTAGTGTTCTGGAAACTCATTTTTAAACCAACCTGTGAATATTCAAATCTAGGGAAAACAAGAAGTCAAATCTAGGAAAAACAAGAAGTCATTTGATTTCTCCCTCATCTTGAATCTCAACCCAACTCCCTATATCTACTCCAAGGTAGAAATAATCATCCTCTTTTTCAACCAGTTGTTCTCAAGTTGGAGTCTAAAAATGTGCTCTGAGGAGTCCATGAACCCTTGGGTATTATATGCACATTTAGTGTGAGTCTGCAAATGTGTGGAGGTTTTTACCTAGAGAGAGAACTGATCCATGTCTTTTATTAAATTCTCAAAGGGGTTTGTGACTCAGAAAACATAAACAACTTTATGGATATGACGTGGATATAAACAACTGAGCTCTAATCTCACATTCCCCATAATTATTGCAGGAAGTGGGAAGATAAAAAAAAATGTCTGCCTTTGAACTGAAGACTGTGTTAAAACTAAAATAAACATGAGATAGTAATAAAGCATGGGAACAAACAGTGTGGGCACTAATTGGTGTTATCTGCTTGCAGACAAATTAAAACTTGGACAGCAGATTAGTGAAGTAGCCATGTTTCATGACCTTGTAATCTTTACTAAGCACAGTGCCACGGATTCTTCTACTTTTGTAGAAAGCATCCTTCTCAAGCCAGCACTTGGAAGCTACAGGCTTTTTTCTCATTTTTACCTCTAACTCAGACTAATTACAAAGAAATGAATATTTTATCATCTTTCTTATGATAACCTAAGGCTACTGAATTTTGGAGCCAAAGCCATTATTTAATTCCATCATTAAAATATACTATTGAAAATGACTTTCCTCATCCATAAAAATTCACATGAGCATTTGATAAAATTTTATGATATTTAAACTATGAAATATAATTTTCTTCTAGAGAACCAGCCACATTAGGACACAATTAAAAAGGATGAATCCCTTATAGTTATGTTGATTAAGATTCCATCCTCTCTCCTCTACTTTTAATTGGTTTGTACCCAAGTCTAAACTTGGCCTAAAATCCCCTCCTCTTCATTTGTCTGGAAAAAAACAATAACAAAACAAAACAAAATAAAAAACCTATTCAGCCTCATCTCTCTATGACACAATAGTACCCTTAAGGTGTTCTACAAAACCACAAATGTCCTTCAGGCACATGCCAGGGCAAGGCATCATGGTGGACCATCTTTCTTCTAGCACAGATGAGAGCCCTCTGAAAGTTAGACTGGTGTATCCCACTTGGAAAGATCTGCTCTTTTTTATGTCTTTAATAAGTAAACAGCAGCTTGGGTAAGGGCAGAAAGCACTCCAAAAAAAGAAAGGATGGAAAGAAGGAAGGAAGGAAGGAAAGAAGAAAGGAAAAATAAAAGAAAAAAAAAACAACCATGCAAGCATGTGGAAAATTTTCTCTGTTTAGCTTAGCAAATCAACTAGCTCAGAGGCATTCATCTTTCATGAAGCCTGGGTCCCAGCCTCATTTGTCATGTGACAGCAGAAGCAATTGTGTGGGTGATAGCAACTGCATATCCCTGTCGGTTTGGGGGCCGTTTCATCTCTTTACCTCCTCTGCTCTGAGCACGCGCCCCTCCCCTCTCCCCACAAATTTTCTTCTTAAATGATAATAAAGGTTGAGGTAAAGCTATCTGACCTGACGTTATTTGAGGGACATAAGGATTTCTTTAAAGTACATATTAGTGGATGATTTGGCTAATGTTTCTTTTTTTTTTTTTAAAGATTTTATTTATTTATTTGACAGAGAGAGAGATCACAAGTAGGCAGAGAGGCAGGCAGAGGAGAGGAGGAAGCAGGCTCCCTGCGGAGTAGAGAGCCCGATGCGGGGCTCGATCCCAGGACCCTGAGATCATGACCTGAGCCGAAGGCAGCGGCTTAATCCACTGAGCCACCCAGGCGCCCCTGGCTAATGTTTCTAATTCATTACCCAACAAAAGATATCTCTCTAATCCTCCCTGGAAAAATGATTACATCGATCGTTTTTATTTTAATAGTTGGGATTTATCTCTTTACTTTGCACCCCTTACAAGGCTAAGTGCTTGGTGTAACTTGGGTTCCTTCACATCTGACAACAACTATGTGAGATAGGTATTATCGTGTCTATTTTACAAATGAGAGAACGAAGTCTTGGGGAGGTTAAGGAGAGGCCCAAGTATGGCCAGGAAGTAGCCGATCTTGGGTTTAAACCTGGACCCCCTGATATTTCAGAGAGTACTCTTAGCTACAGCTGTTCAATACTGCTTTAAATATGACCTCATCTCTGGAACTGACCTTCTATGAGGGCAATAAACTGGTAATTTGCCTCAAAGTAAGATTATCTAGTAAAGTGAATTGTATGAAAAGGTTCTAGGTACAATGTTACACAGAAATGCATCAGTCGGGGTCCAATAGGGCAAGCAGCCCCACCATTCAGGATGCAGAATAAGAGAGTCATTTCAGGAATTTGGACTTAATGCCAGTTGTGGGATCTAGTAAGAAGTTTGTGAAAGGCCTCTGCGTCTGATGGTGGGCCTGAAGTACCTGCAGATCAGCACCACTAATCATAGGGGAAAAAACTGTCTGGGAAGCAGAAGAGAAGGACACACTGAAATCCACATCTCTTACTGCCTCCAACCCTGATGACAGAGGGATCTAAGGAAAATGCTGTTGTCCTTTGCTACATTACTGCCCATACACCTGACTCCAAGCTGGGAGGAAGCCAAGGAGGAGAGCTGGGGCAGAGCTGGCTTTGTCCCCATGCTGAGGCAAGGCAGCAGAGTCGTGAGGGTGTGTGTAGGCTGTAGGGGCACGTGGTGACCTAAACTGACCTTACTGCTTCGTTTCCATCTTCCAAATCTTAAGAAATTCCTCTATGGCCAACCTTAACCTGAAGCCATATAGAATAGGGAATTTGGGAAAATAAACTCTAGCTTAGCTGACACAAAACCACCACAAGGAAGTCCTGAAGGGACTGTGTACTTATAGCTGTTGTTGTTGAACACCTAGGAAACACATGTATTCCTTTTCATTTTTTTTAATTTTTAAAAAAGATTTTATTTATTTATTTACTTGAAAGAGAGACAGAGATAGCAAGAGAGCATGAGTGGGAGGATAGGGATAAGCAGGCCCCCTGCTGAGCAGGCCCTCTCTGGGCTCCATCCCAGGATGCTGGGCCCATGACCTTAGCCAAAGGCAGATGCTTAATCGACTGAGCCATCCAGGTGTTCTGCATGTATTCCTTTTTATAGAATGGATACTTTCCCTGAGAAGTTGTTCATAGCAAAAAATAAATAATAAAATCCATTTCCTCTCATTGTCATCACTTAGCAATATTTTATCTTAATTTCTCACTCATCTTCCTAACATTTCTCTGCTACCCTCCTCTCCAAAATTAATCAATCCTGAAAGCATGAGGGATTTTTCAATTGAAGGAATCGTTTTCTGTAAGTTGAGAGTGGTTTTAAAGTTTCTTAATTTATTTAAATTATTTACATATATTTTTCAATATTTATATTACATATAAACATATATTTACACATATACATATATATTTTTTAAGTCTTTGAAGTGATATTCTTTAATGGAAAACATCGAATCTCACATTTAAAAACCTATAAGTGGAATATTGTTGGGTAATAACATATTTATTCTAAATATAAGTATTTATATTCCACAAAGTTTGCTCATAAAGTAATTTTACAGGACTTCTGAGGTATGTTCCAACAATGCAAAATAATTATTACAAGAATATGACCAGTACCTTCTTGTCACTTTTCTACATAAATTCTTTGTAAAGTATGATGGTTAATTTTACATGTCAACTTGAGTAGGCCACAGGTGCTCACATTAGACATTGTTTCTGGTGTATCCATCAGGGTGTTTTAGGATGAGATTAGCACTTGATTCAGTAAAGCAGACTGCCCTTGATTCAGTAAAGCAGACTGCCCTTCACAATGTGGTTGGGTAGTATCTCATCCATTGGGGGTCTGAACAGAACGAAGTAAGAAGAAGGAAGAATTTTCCCCCTTTTCCTTCCACTGATAAATCTGGAATATCTCATCTCCTGGCCCTGCACTGGGGTATACATCATTATCTCCCCTGATTCTCAGCTTCTAGACTCAGAATAGCACCAGTTCCCCTGGGTCTCCAGCATGCAGACAACAGATCATAGAGATCTCAGCCTCCACAATCACATGAGTCAATTTCTCATGACAAATCTTCATTTCTGTATCGGTAGGTATAGATACATACATGTATCTTATTTGGTTCTGTTTCTCTGGAAACCCTAATATATAGCATAAAATATTATTTATGATATAACGGTACTGATTTAGAGAAAATTATGATATAATCAATGAAACCTCTCATGATCTGACCTGGCCTCCATTTCAGTCCCCTTCTGCATTGAGGCTGATCTGTATAATCTACGTTCTCACATAATGTCCTAGGCCATGCTCTCCCATTCTGGACCTCTTTCCACAGATTACAGCTGCGTCTGGGGAAAGAGGACTGTATTTCCATGTTAAGTTTGTGTGCCATTACTGCCCCTTACAATTTCACAATTGAATGCAAAAAAATTAAAAACTATAAGAAATCCCTGGCTTAATATTATCTGACCCACAAGTTTTACAAATTTACTTTTACTACATGGCTTTTTTTAAAAAAATGTCCTACTCCACCCCCACAGAACTAGAGTCCATGGTATTTACTATGAGGAGATGTGATCAAGATAGTGTATCCTTGATGGTTTCATGAAATCTCTGGCAGCACCAGAGACACCATTGGAAAAGAGCCCTGGCTCTTAGTACTCCCTGTCTTTTATCCCATCCACTTTTTCTTGGACATCCTCACATTCCTAATTCTGAGAAGAAATTCCACATTATGTCAACCAGAATATATTTATTCTCAGGCAGTGAGAAGAGAGATGAGGGAGTGATTCTCCAGACATATTGCAGGCAGGACTGGTAGATACAGTGTCAAATGGGATATGGGGGTTGCTGTAGACTAAATAGTTTATGTCCTCACCAAATTCATACATTGAAACCCAATCCCCAATGTGATGGTATTGGGAGTGGGGCCTTTGGGCAGTGATTAGGTCATGAAGGTGACCCACTCATCAATGGGATTAGTGCTGTTATAGGAGATCCCAGAGAGTTGCCTTGCCCTTTCCACCACAAGCAAAAAGACGGTTGTCTATCAAACCAGGAAGCAGGCTCTCACCAGATACTGCATCTACCAGGGCCTTAATCTTGAACTCCTCAGACTCCAGAACTATGAAAAATAAATTTCTGTTACTTCTAAACCTATGGTATTTTGTTATAGCAGCTCAGACAGATTAGCACAGGTGTGAAGGAAAAGATGAAGTCAAAGATGACTCTGGTGGTAAGTCCATTAAGAAAGAAAGAAAACAGAAAGAGGGATAGGATAAATCATGGTTGGCCATTATGTCAGGCACTGTTTGAAGCTTTGTGGATACAGCGAACAGAGATAATTTTTATTTGTTTATTTTCACCTGATGGGACTACGGTGCTATGGAATATCCGGTTGGAGCCATCTGAAAATTGGTAAATGGCCTTCAGGCACACAGAGGCACATGATCAAATACACTGAAAATTATTCTTATGAATTTACTTCCTGAACAATCCTTACAGCATAATAGTCTGTCCTTATTAAAGCACTTCCCCCTAATCTACTGTTAAAAAGACATGTGTTCTCTGCCCCGAGGAGCCCTACAAAGAAGCACAAATTAAAGAACATGCACTGGACAGAGGGAGGGATAAATTCTGAGCTCTACTTAAGTCTTGACAGCCACAACAGCACAAGAGAAAACTCCCCACCTGCCTAAGCTGCGCTGGAATGCTCTGCGAATATTATCAGCACTCAATACGCACCAAACACCTGCTAGGTGCAAGACTGTGCCTAATGCTTTCATATAGGCCATCTCATCCTCCCCCAAATACAGCATTTTCAACCCTGTAAATAACTGAAAATATGCCATCAGGTAGCTCTGTTCTGTCAGGGATAAAAATGTGTTTTTTGCAAAT
Source organism: Meles meles (assembly GCF_922984935.1). NCBI lineage: Eukaryota > Metazoa > Chordata > Mammalia > Carnivora > Mustelidae > Meles > Meles meles. The sequence goes on from NC_060069.1 coordinate 8,251,180, forward strand.
AAACCTGTAACAGACACATTTCAGTCTAGGAAGTTGAATGTAGTTTCAAAATCAACTTTTTTAAAGTGAATAGAGATACATTTCAACAAGAGGTTTACTAATTTTTTTTCTATGATCAGTTATCCTTACGATATAGAGAAATAAGGGCACCTGGGTGCCTCCGTCAGTTAAGCATCTGATTCTTGATTTTTGGCTCAGGTCATGATCTCCATGTTGTAAGATCAAGCCCATGCTGGGCTCTGCGCTGGGTGCAGAACCTGTTTAAGATTCTCTCTCCCTGTCCCTCTGCCTCTCCTCCCTCCTCTCTCTGAAAAAAAAAGATAGAGAGAAAAAAAAAATCGCAAACTAGAAACTGGTTGCAAACTGTCAGGAGGTCTTAGCTTTCTTAAGACAAGTATATTAACAAGTATTCAGTCTTTTATATAACATGAGTTCATTCTTAGCTAGACTATTTGGAAATCTATTTCTTACACTCAAACCAAAGGGAGAACGCTTATATGTAGTATGCTCTGTAATGGAACGGTGAGTCAAGAGGTCCTTTCTCCTGACATCAAGAAAGGAGATCAACAAAGGGGCATATTTCATTTTCTTCCTTTGCTCTTCTATGTTTTACAATTTTTCTACAATAAAAATGCACTACCTTTGTAGTGCAGGGGAAAAAGCAAGAAAAGGACAGGACTATGGAATTATTTTGGTAGTCTATTAAAACCTCAAATACAAAGACTTGCAAAAGCCAGTTACTAAAAATTAATATTGATTTTTTAATATGATAAAACAACCACAGCTATATCATGTCTGCTCTCCTTTTGTTCATTTAAGATGAAAAAATACTTCAGAGAGAGTTTGAGGTATTAGTCTTCCTTACTGTTAGCCTTCCCATCTCTTCTCAAATGGTGTTAATGAAGGTCAATTTATATGTTTAAGTGCATTCGGCCAGTACCTGTTCTTGACGTTAAGCCTTTTATACTTACAGTTTTTTAAAACAGCCATAAGCCTTGACAAGATTATTTCTTCCAGAAGCAAATTATCTATCTAATGCCTCCCCCAAAGACCCAGAACTCCGAATAGCTGATTCATTATCTTCATGAATAACGGATGGCAAGAAATAGCCAAGCTAGATAAAAACATAAAAACAAAACAAAACAAAACAAAAACCAGCCTGTGAAAGATCAATAGCCTAAGTAGGATTCGAATTCAGACGACTCAAAGGGGAAACCTCAAGGGGATTGAGAGAAATAACATAGACTTTGAAATCATACAGGCCTGAACTTGAATCCCAGCTTTGTCACTTACAGTTAAGTAATCATCAAGAATTTCTAAGCTCTTTGAACTTCAGTCTCTTCATTAGTGAAATGAAGCATATAACAAAGGGGCTTTAAGGATTAAGTGAGAAGGCATATATAACACAGACACCACATTTACATCAGCTGCAAGTGGAAACCTCACCCTTATCTTGCAGAGTGAATGGGGGGATTATTTGAAATAACATATGTAAGACACATCATGAAGCCTGGCACACAGTGAGTACTCAAAATGTGGTATAATGGTTATTATTCTCATTGCGTTCTTATGTCTTCACTCATCCAGAAGTGGGTAGGCTGAGCCCAAGGGAATACAAAAGGCTAATTTTAAAACCCAGAGTTATCGATAAATAAAGCTAATCTAGATCTGGCTAAAAACACCAAAACCCCCCAATCAGACAGAGAGGAGATACAGTGTCTTCATATTTCTCATATTTCTATTTCTGTGGGCCAACTATAGGGAGTATGTAAACAAATGCCCAAGAGCACTGTTAACATATGAGACCCAAAGTTGAATGTCATGTGTAGGTAATTATGTCCTACAAACTCTGCCATTTGCAACTGATGGTTATACCAGAGCACTATGAGTTCTAAACACTAAGGAGCACTTCGTTAGGACCAAATAGAATTGAACTATAGGCATCATCCACTCTTTCCCAGTAGAGAAGTGGGGGAGATGTTGAGAAATTCTATATTCATTCAAATTTACAATCTGCCTCCTCTGTGCCAGAATGCCAGAACAGGAAAGGTCAGGTCTTCTAATATAGGGAGGCTGGTGACTTACATTCTCCCCTGGGGGCCCTTTTAATATAAATGGATAGGTAATAATATATATGATATATATGACATGGTTATTGTTTATACATCGGAAAGTTAAAGTTCTGGAGGTGGATGGTAGCGATAGTTGCATAACAGTGCAAATGTACTTAATACTCTTGAACTGTACACTTAAAAATGGTTAAGATGGCAAAGTTTTAAAAAGATTTTATTTATTTATTTGACAGACAGAAATCACAAGTAGGCAGAGAGGTAGGCAGAGAGAGAGGGGGAAGCAGACTCCCTGCTGAGCAGAGAGCCCGATGCGGGGCTCAATCCCAGGATCCTGAGATCATGACGTGAGCCGAAGGCAGAGGCTTTAACCCAATGAGCCACCCAGGCACCCCAAGATGGCAAATTTTATACTATGTTTTTATCACAACTTTAAAAATAAACATTCATTTTTCCTTTTTTAACTTCATGTATTGCCCTTGACATCCACATAGAAAAAAATTGATACCAAAGCAATAGCCCTCTATAGCAACAATACAAAACAAATTTTACAAGGAAAAATGTGGCCATTTCTCAATTACAGTGAGAATGAAAAATAATAGGCATTGGAAAAATATGAATAAAACACTTTTTCCATCCCATGTTAATGATATCAGTAAATTTGGGCTTTACAAAGTCAAGTTAGTCTTCTCCAACATAATCAAAGCTAACATGACTCAAAGCTATAGAGAGAACATTACATACCAAACCATACTTTGCCAACTTTTGATTTACTCTTATTAACAAACTATAATTTTGAACGGATGCATTTATATTTACATAAGATAATTAGAGATTTCCATTTTAAATCACCAACACAAGCGGTGATCCTACTAGTAGTTCTTGGAAGTGCTAGAACATAATTTCTACTCATAGAGTAATTTTAAATTTCTGCCAACCCAACAGAACAGAGAATGCATGAAGGTTCAAATTCTATCTGTGGGACAGTACACTAAAGGCACAAAATAAGGACACAAACATTTCTCTGATTACTTGCTTGCCACCACCCAAATGAGTCTTAGAACCATTTCCCTTAACTATTATATTTCCTGGTGGCTTTTCTTCCAACGTACTGAGCCAGGGCCACATTCTCTGCTCCTGGCTTAGAGAAATTAGGCCAGCTTTTAAGGGGAATATGTGGAAGAGAGACAGGAAAAGTCATTTTTAGGTTATTCCCTAGAGAGCTGTCTTTTCCATTCCAATAGTATGTAGATTTGAAAGCTCCATGTCCATCTGGTTTAACTTCTAGAAATGTCAAAGTATATAAGATATATTGCATTTTATGTAAGAAGCTTTTCCTAAGAATTATAGGAAAACAGCAACCCACTATATGTGCTTGGTGGATTTCTAACAAGCAAAGAAGATGGTCTTACAGGATATAGTTATTATAATAACCCCTATCCATCATGAACACTGAGTCTTTCCTCAGATAGAGTCCTTTCTTCAAAACCCACCCACCACAATTCATCAGGAAGCTCTCTAAATCAGGCTCTAACTCTGTCCTTTGGCATCCATTCAGAACCAACGGTCTCTCTTTTCTGTCCCATTTGATCCCATTCAGAAAGTCATTGAAATCATTAATTTCGGAAATAGAAGAATATTTTGTTAGCATTTGGAAGACAGAGGAAGAACAAAATAGTTCAGTTTCCAGAAGCTGAATTTACTCCTTTTATGCACTTTGTAATTGCTCCTAGATTTCTTGTCCTTGGAGCCAAGGAAATTATGAGATAATTCCTTTAATGTTTAGCACCACGGAACTTAAACCAGACTTTTTGGGTTCAAATCCTGGCTCCTACCACTTAATAACTGTGTGATGTTGAGCAAGTTACTTAATATCTTTATACCTAGATTTTCCCATCTGTAAAATTGGGTTAATAATAGTATCTACTTCACACATCTGCTAACATTAAGTGAATTAAAGCCTATAAAATACTTAGAACAGTATTTAACAAATACTTATGTGGCACACAATAAGTGTTAGATAAAATAAATCCTCACTCTGCTCTCACACAAATCTATCATAGTCTATCAGTTACCAAGACTTATTAATTGATTTTGCTTTCTAAATACCACCCAAATATCTCCCACTCTTCTGACTCCCATTGTTTGGTCCAGGACATCATCATTTCTTGCCTGAATGACTGCAATCCTCTTCTAACTGGTCCTTTAGACCTATTAGAGACCCTTCCTCCCTCCTACTGACCATCAGGGATATCTTACAATCTAATCATGTCACTCTCATACCTCTAATGTGAGGTGAGGTTCAAGCCCATGGCATGGTATCCCAAACCTTTTACACTCCAGTCCCATGTGCTTTTTCCATCTCCTATCTTATTTCCTTCTATCATCCCTTTCGCCCCCATCATGTCATCTACTCCCACATGCTATGTTCTCTCACATAGCCATTCTTTCACATATGATGTTTTGTTTTGTCTTCAGTGTCAGCCCACAACACTCCTATGTTCTAAACTCCTACTTATCTCAACCCCCATCTAAAAGACCTTCTTATCAGTAATACCTTCTCTGACTCCCCTGGAAGTCAGAGATGGAATTACTTTCTCCATCTTCTATATTCTATAGCTTTCTCAGTATTCACTTGTTAAACCACTTATTATGTCGTAAAGTGATTATACATCAACTAGACTATTAGCTCCTTTTTATTCATTCATTTATTTAATCATAGTAGGGCTGGGAGCAAAATTATAAACAAGACACAATTGATCCTAATCTTTGTGGCACTTATAATCAAGTAGTAGATCCAGGAAATCAATAAGCAAACAAAAAAATTAAATAATTACAAAATACAGTGAGTTCCAAGAAGAAACAAGCATGCTTCTGTGATAGATAAAAACAGACAGTGATATTTCTCTATTCTCTGTGCTGATCATCATATCTGGCTCATAAGCCCTCACCAATGCAGTCAGATCAGAAGAGACCATTACAATTACTCATTTTGATTATCAAGTGATGGACTCCATTTTCAACTCTAATTCCAAGCCCTGTACAAATATATCCCTAAAATAAGACAGAATTACTATGGCAACCATTTACTTGCAGTGGTGAAACATTCATACAGCTTGGCCATTCATCACCCTAGATCAGGCAAACTGCTGATATAGAAGTAGAAGGAAAATTCAGTCCTTTTGGAAATGTGAGTCTATAGCAGAATCAGACAGCAATTTGTGAGTTCTAAATCCTGGCCCCAGACTAGCATGAGCTCTAAAGGAGATCTGCAGTGAGCATCGGTTCTTAAGAGTGTCATCCTTGGAGCAGCAGCAGCATCACCTGGGAAACTGAGAAATGCTAGTTGTCAAGGGCTGCCTTAGACCTACTAAATCAGAAACTCAGATGGGGTCTGGCAATCTGTTGTCTTAAAAAAGGCTCCAGATTGGGGCACCTGGCTGGCTCAGTCCGTAGAGCATGCAACTCTTGAGCTGTGAGTTTGGGTCATGACTTGGGCCCCACATCGGCTGTGGAGCCTACTTAATTCAAGAAAAAAAGGCTCCAGACAATGATGATGCACACTTAGATTTCAGAATTACGAATTTAGAGAATAAATCTAAATCTCGGATGACTATCACATTGATTGACTCAAAGTTTACTCCTTCTCTGACAGGATTACAATGAAAAGGGACATTCCAGGTATGTCATCCCAGTGTCCAGGCCTTAGGTTTCCAAGCTCTTTGGCAACATAATCCCATGAAAGTACTTGCCATTTCCTCATTAGCTCAGGTGTTTTTCTGCTCTGAGTCATTGTCTTGGCCTGAAAAATTCGTAAGTCCTACTTATCCTTTAAGACCAAGTTCAAATGCCACCAATCCCGTGATGGCTTGCTAACTTCCAGCAGAATTAATCACTCTCCTTTTGCCACTTTGTAGGGTGTTGTGTACAATTCCCCCATAGTCTTCATCATATTATGTAGTTATTATTAGTGAAATACATAAGTTTCATGGTTCCTTCCTTGCCCCCAGTTCCTAAAACAGCATACCTCTACACTGTATGTCTTAGACCCATGTCTTGTCACTAAGAGTGCATACTTTTATCCCAACATAGTCAATACTGGCTCATCTATAGCTTGAATGGCTTAGTTCAAATAAATAAGCTGGACTAATTAGTTATACCATTTGAGAATTTGAGCTAAAATACTATCAGTTGGCACAGGGACATAAAGCTGGGAAGGGGCCAATGTAGCTAGGGGCCAGGCGGGGAAGCTGTGAGGTCATATACAGATTGATGAGCACCCTAAAGAATTCTGTCTGCCATGTGAGCACAATGGAGCAGGCGTGCAAATGAGAACAGGAGATGTCCCTGAGAGATGGTAAGTGAGACTTCAGCTTCTAATGGTTTTCTACTGTCCTCTAAGTTCGTGAGAAGATCCTCCTCATAAACTTCATATTATTTGAGTAATCTTGTGGGGGCTTCTATCCCTTATAGTTAAAAGAATGCTGAGTGAACAATATGCTTTTATATAGCAGCATGAAACACCAATCATGCTGTTATATTCATAGATTCTGTGGTGAGGAATTCAGATTGGCTTCAGCAGGAGTGACTTATCCCTTTTCCATGCTCCATGAAGTCTTGGGCCTCAGGTGGGAATATTTGAATGACTAGAGAGTGGAGTCATCTGGTAGCCTCTTTACTCGCAAAAATGGGGCCCTGGCACCTGGGTGGCTCAGTGGGTTAAGCCGCTGCCTTCTGCTCAGGTCATGATCTCAGGGTCCTGGGATCGAGTTCCGCATCGGCCTCTCTGCTCAGCAGGGAGCCTGCTTCCCTCTCTCTCTCTCTGTCTGCCTCTCTGCCTACTTGTGATCTCTGTCTGTCAAATAAATAAAATCTTAAAAAAAATGGGGCTTTGGTTGGGACTGTCAATTGGAACGCTTACACACCATCTCTGCCTATGGCTTGGGTTTCCTCACAGCATAGCAGCAGTCTCAGAATAGATGGATATTTTACATGGGAGCTCCAGGGCTTCAAGAGCAAGTATTCCAACAAACAAGGCTGAATATGCCTGCCTTTTTACAACCTAAGCTTGGAAGTCATATAGCATTACTTCCATCAAACTCTGTTCTTCAAAGCACTTATAAGCCAGCACAAAATCTAGGGTAGGAGAGAAAGAATTCATCTCTAGATTGGAGGAATGTCAAAGAATTTGATGACATGTTTTAAAAACACCATATGGTGATAACAAGAGGCTTCTTTTAAAATGCAGGTTGTGGAGGGAGGAGTCAAGATGGCGGAGAAGTAGCAGCCTGAGACTACATCAGGTAGCAGGAGATCAGCTCGATAGCTTATCTAAACATTGCAAACACCTACAAATCCAACGGGAGAGCGAAGAGAAGAAGAACAGCAACTCTAGAAACAGAAAATCAACCACTTCCTGAAAGGTAGGACTGGCGGAGAAGTGAATCTAAAACGACGGGAAGATAGACCGCGGGGGGAGGGGCCGGCTCCCGGCAAGCGGCGGAGCAACGGAGCACAAAATCAGGACTTTTAAAAGTCTGTTCCACTGAGGGACATGGCTCCAGGGGCTAAACCGGGGTGAAGCCCACGGGGGCCAGCGTGGCCCTAGGCCCCACAGGGTCACAGAAGGATCGGGGGTGTCGGAGTGTCGGAGAGCTCGCAGGTATTAGAATGGAGAAGCCGGCTGCAGAGACAGAGCCGAGGACTGAACTCTCAGCTCGGGGTTACCTTGAACTGGTCGCGGGCTGGGTGAGCTCGGAGCGTGGCTAGAGGCTGGGGATACGGGAGTGATTGGGTGCTGTCCTCTGGGGGCGCACTGAGGAGTGGGGCCCCAGGCTCTCGGCTCCTCCGGGCCGGAGACTGGGAGGCCGCCATTTTCATTCCCGTCCTCCGGAGCTCTACGGAAAGCATTCAGGGAACAGAAGCTCCCAAAAGCGAACCCGAGCCGATTACTTAGTCCGGCCGCCGGTAAGGGCGGTGCAATCCCGCCTCGGGCAAAGACACTTGAGAGTCACTACAACAGGCCCCTCACCCAGAAGATCAACAAAATATCCAGCCAGGATGAAGTTCATCTATCAAGGAGAAAGCAGATTCAATTCCTAAGACAGCAGAGCAATTCCAGAGGAGGAGAAAGCAAAGCACAGAACTCATGGCTTTCTCCCCATGATTCTTTAGTCTTGCGGCTACTTCAATTTTTTTTTCTTTTTTCAATTTTTTTTTCTTTTTTCTTTTTTCTTCTTCTGCTAAATTTTTTAAAACTTTTACCCTTTTCTTTTTTAACATTTTTTGACTAGTTCATCTAAATATATATTTTTTTCTTTCTTTTTTATATTTTTTTATTTGTTTTATTTTTTAAATTTTTTTCTTTCTTTTTATTTTTCCTTTTTTTTCAGAAGCTGTTTTTATCCCCTTTCTCCCCCCCACAATTTGGGGTTTCTTCTGATTTGGTTACAGCGCATTTTTCCGGGGTCTTTGCCACCCTTTTAGTAGTTTATTTGCTCCTTCATATCCTCTTATCTGGACAAAATGACAAGGCGGAAAAAATCACCACAAACAAAAGAACAAGAGACAGTACCGAAGGCTAGGGACCTAATCAACACAGACATGGGTAATATGTCAGATCAAGAGTTCAGAATGACGATTCTGAACATTCTAGCCGGGCTCGAAAAAGGCATGGAAGATATTAGAGAAACCCTCTCTGGAGATATTAAAGCCCTTTCTGGAGAAATTAAAGAACTAAAATCTAACCAAGTTGAAATCAAAAAAGCTATTAATGAGGTGCAATCAAAAATGGAGGCTCTCACTGCTAGGATAAATGAGGCAGAAGAAAGAATTAGTGATATAGAAGACCAAATGACAGAGAATAAGGAAGCCGAGCAAAAGAGGGACAAACAGCTACTGGACCACGAGGGGAGAATTCGAGAGATAAGTGACACCATAAGATGAAACAACATTAGAATAATTGGGATTCCAGAAGAAGAAGAAACAGAGAGGGGAGCAGAAGGTCTATTGGAGAGAATCATTGGAGAGAATTTCCCTAATATGGCAAAGGGAACAAGCAGAAAAATCCAGGAGACGCAGAGAAACCTCCTCAAAGTCAACAAGAATAGGTCAACACCCCGTCACCTAATAGTAAAATTTACAAGTCTTAGTGACAAAGAGAAAATCCTGAAAGCAGCCCGAGAAAAGAAGTCTGTAACATACAATGGTAAAAATATTAGATTGGCGGCAGACTTATCCACAGAGACCTGGCAGGCCAGAAAGAGCTGGCATGATATATTCAGAGCACTCAACGAGAAAAACATGCAGCCAAGAATACTCTATCCAGCTAGGCTATCATTGAAAATAGAAGGAGAGATCAAAAGCTTCCAGGACAAACAAAAACTGAAAGAATTTGCAAACACCAAACCAGCTCTACAGGAAATATTGAAAGGGGTCCTCTAAGCAAAGAGAGAGCCTAAAAGTAGTAGATCAGAAAGGTACAGAGACAATATACAGTAACAGTCACCTTACAGGCTAATAATGGCACTAAATTCATATCTCTCAATAGTTACCCTGAATGTTAATGGGCTAAATGCCCCAATCAAAACACACAGGGTATCAGAATGGATAAAAAAACAAAACCCATCAGTATGTTGCCTACAAGAAACTCATTTTAGACACGAAGACACCTCCAGATTTAAAGTGAGGGGGTGGAAAACAATTTACCATGCTAATGGGCATCAGAAGAAAGCTGGGGTGGCAATCCTTATATCAGATCAATTAGATTTTAAGCCAAAGACTATAATAAGAGATGAGGAAGGACACTATATCCTACTCAAAGGGTCTGTCCAACAAGAAGATCTAACAATTTTAAATATCTATGCCCCTAAGGTGGGAGCAGCCAACTATATCAACCAATTAATAACAAAATCAAAGAAACACATCAATAATAATACAATAATAGTAGGGGACTTTAACACTCCCCTCACTGAAATGGACAGATCATCCAAGCCAAAGATCAACAAGGAAATAAAGGCCTTAAATGACACACTGGACCAGATGGACATCACAGATCTATTCAGAACATTTCATCCCAAAGCAACAGAATACACATTCTTCTCTAGTGCACATGGAACCTTCTCCAGAATAGATCACATCCTGGGTCACAAATCAGGTCTCAACCGGTATCAAAAGATTAGGATTATTCCCTGCATATTTTCAGACCACAATGCTCTGAAGCTAGAACTCAATCACAAGAGGAAAGCTGGAAAGAACCCAAATACATGGAGACTAAACAGCATCCTTCTAAAGAATGAATGGGTTAACCAGGAAATTAAAGAAGAATTGAAAAAATTCATGGAAACAAATGATAATGAAAACACAACAGTTCAAAATCTGTGGGACACAGCAAAGGCAGTCCTGAGAGGAAAATATATAGCGGTACAAGCCTTTCTCAAGAAACAAGAAAGGTCTCAAGTACACAACCTAACCCTACACCTAAAGGAGCTGGAGAAAGAACAAGAAAGAAACCCTAAACCCAGCAGGAGAAGAGAAATCATAAAGATCAGAGCAGAAATCAATGAAATAGAAACCAAAAAAACAATAGAAAAAATCAATGAAACTAGGAGCTGGTTCTTTGAAAGAATCAATAGGATTGATAAATCCCTGGCCAGACTCATCAAAAAGAAAAGAGAAAGGACCCAAATCAATAAAATCATGAATGAAAGAGGAGAGATCACAACTAACACCAAAGAAATACAGACAATTATAAGAACATACTATGAGCAACTCTACGCCAACAAATTGGACAATCTGGAAGAAATGGATGCATTCCTAGAGACATATAAACTACCACAACTGAACCAGGAAGAAATAGAAAACCTGAACAGGCCCATAACCAGTAAGGAGATTGAAACAGTCATCAAAAATCTCCAAACAAACAAAAGCCCAGGGCCAGACGGCTTCCCAGGGGAATTCTACCAAACATTTAAAGAAGAACTAATTCCTATTCTCCTGAAACTGTTCCAAAAAATAGAAATGGAAGGAAAACTTCCAAACTCATTTTATGAGGCCAGCATCACCTTGATCCCAAAACCAGACAAGGATCCCACCAAAAAAGAGAACTACAGACCAATATCCTTGATGAACACAGACGCGAAAATTCTCGCCAAAATACTAGCCAATAGGATTCAACAGTACATTAAAAGGATTATTCACCACGATCAAGTGGGATTTATTCCAGGGCTGCAGGGTTGGTTCAACATCCGCAAATCAATCAATGTGATACAACACATTAATAAAAGAAAGAACAAGAACCATATGATACTCTCAATAGATGCTGAAAAAGCATTTGACAAAGTACAGCATCCCTTCCTGATCAAAACTCTTCAAAGTGTAGGGATAGAGGGCACATACCTCAATATCATCAAAGCCATCTATGAAAAACCCACCGCAAATATCATTCTCAATGGAGAAAAACTGAAAGCTTTTCCGTTAAGGTCAGGAATATGGCAGGGATGTCCATTATCACCACTGCTATTCAACATAGTACTAGAAGTCCTAGCCTCAGCAATCAGACAACAAAAAGAAATTAAAGGCACCCAAATCGGTAAAGAAGAAGTCAAACTATCACTCTTCGCAGATGATATGATACTATATGTGGAAAACCCAAAAGACTCCACTCCAAAACTGCTAGAACTTGTACAGGAATTCAGTAAAGTGTCAGGATATAAAATCAATGCACAGAAATCAGTTGCATTTCTGTACACCAACAACAAGACAGAAGAAAGAGAAATTAAGGAGTCAATCCCATTTACAATTGTACCCAAAACTATAAGATACCTGGGAATAAACCTAACCAAAGAGACTAAGAATCTATACACAGAAAATTATAAAGTACTCATGAAAGAAATTGAGGAAGACACAAAAAAATGGAAAAATGTTCCATGCTCCTGGATTGGAAGAATAAATATTGTGAAAATGTCTATGCTACCTAAAGCAATCTACACATTTAATGCAATCCCTATCAAAATACCATCCATTTTTTTCAAAGAAATGGAACAAATAATCCTAAAATTTATATGGAACCAGAAAAGACCTCGAATAGCCAAAGGAATATTGAAGAACAAAGCCAAAGTTGGTGGCATCACAATTCCGGACTTCAAGCTCTATTACAAAGCTGTCATCATCAAGACAGCATGGTACTGGCACAAAAACAGACACATAGATCAGTGGAACAGAACAGAGAGCCCAGAAATCGACCCTCAACTCTATGGTCAACTAATCTTCGACAAAGCAGGAAAGAATGTCCAATGGAAAAAAGACAGCCTCTTCAACAGATGGTGCTGGGAAAATTGGACAGCCACATGCAGAAAAATGAAATTGGACCACTTCCTTACACCACACACGAAAATAGACTCCAAATGGATGAAGGACCTCAATGTGAGAAAGGAATCCATCAAAATCCTTGAGGAGAATGCAGGCAGCAACCTCTTCGACCTCAGCCATAGCAACATCTTCCTAGGAACAACGGCAAAGGCAAGGGAAGCAAGGGCAAAAATGAACTGTTGGGATTTCATCAAGATCAAAAGCTTTTGCACAGCAAAGGAAACAGTTAACAAAACCAAAAGACAACTGACAGAATGGGAGAAGATATTTGCAAACGACATATCAGATAAAGGGCTAGTATCCAAAATCTCTAAGGAACTTAGCAAACTCAACACCCAAAGAACAAACAATCCAATCAAGAAATGGGCAGAGGACATGAACAGACATTTCTGCAAAGAAGACATCCAGATGGCCAACAGACACATGAAAAAGTGCTCCACGTCACTCGGCATCAGGGAAATACAAATCAAAACCACAATGAGATATCACCTCACACCAGTCAGAATGGCTAAAATTAACAAGTCAGGAAATGACAGATGCTGGAGAGGATGTGGAGAAAGGGGAACCCTCCTCCACTGTTGGTGGGAATGCAAGCTGGTGCAACCACTCTGGAAAACAGCATGGAGGTTCCTCAAAATGTTGAAAATAGAACTACCCTATGACCCGGCAATTGCACTACTGGGTATTTACCCTAAAGATACAAACATAGTGATCCGAAGGGGCACGTGTACCCGATTGTTTATAGCAGCAATGTCTACAATAGCCAGACTATGGAAAGAACCTAGATGTCCATCAACAGATGAATGGATAAAGAAGATGTGGTATATATACACAATGGAATACTATGCAGCCATCAAAAGAAATGAAATCTTGCCATTTGCAATGATGTGGATGGAACTAGAGCGTATCATGCTTAGTGAAATAAGTCAATCGGAGAAAGACAACTATCATATGATCTCCCTGATATGAGGACATGGAGAAGCAACATGGGGGGGGTAGGGGGATAGGAGAAGAATAAATGAAACAAGATGGGATTGGGAGGGAGACAAACCATAAATGACTCTTAATCTCACAAAACAAACTGGGGGTTGCTGGGGGGAGGTGGGATGGGTGAGGGGGAGCGGGCTATGTACATTGGGGAGGGGAGGCGAACCATAAGAGACTAAGGACTCTGAAAAACAACCTGAGGGTTTTGAAGGGTCAGGGGTGGGAGGTTGGGGCATCCTGAGGGTTTTGAAGGGTCAGGGAATGGGGAGGGCACGTTTTGCATGGAGCACTGGGTGTTGTGCAAAAAGAATGAATACTGTTATGCTGAAAAAATAAATAAAATGAAAAAAAAAAAAGCACTAGAAACAAGATGGGATCAGGAGGGAGACAAACCATAAGAGACCCTTAATCTCACAAAACAAACTGACAGTTGCTGGGGGGAGGGGGGGTAGTGAGAGGGTGGGGGGGTTATGGACACTGGGGAGGGTATGTGATATGGTGAGTGCTGTGAAATGTGTGAGCCTGATGATTCACAGACCTGTACCACTGGGGCAAATAATGTATTATATGTTAATAAAAATAATAAAAGCACTAGGAAAGTATGGTATAATTAATAATAATAAATATTGTCTTACCGTAAGATGGAAGACAACTTAAAGAACAATGGCTCAGTTGGTTAAGCAACTGCCTTCAGCTCAGGTCATGATCCCACGGTTCTGGGATCCAGTCCAGTCAGTGGGAAGCCTACTTCTCCCTCTCCCATTCCCCCTCCTTATGCTCTCTCTCTCTTTGTCAAATAAATAAAATCTCTCTAAAATAAATAAATAAATAAATAAATAAATAAATAAATAAATAAAATGCAGGTTGTGGTGGGGGCACCTGGGTGGCTCAGTGGGTTAAAGATATATAGATATTGAAGTACTACTGTACATCGTCATTCTAAAATACATTGAGAAATTTAGGACTACATAATTTACATTGGCTTAGAATATACAAAGAATTCTGATACCTCAATAATAAGAAGACAACGTAATAAAAATGGTAAATGATTTGAGCAGATATTTTACCAAACAAGCTATATTAATGGCAGTTAAATACATGAAAAGATGCTCAACATCATAAGTCATTAGGAAAATGCAAATTTAAATTTAAACCATATATCACTTCATACCCTCTAGAATGGCTATAATAAAAAAAAAGACAATATCAAATCTTGGTGAAGTTGTGGGGAAACTGAACCTTCATATATTGCTGGTGGAATTATAAAATGGTGCAGCCACTTTAAAAAACAGTTTGGGAGTTTCTTAAAAATTAACTATAAGCTTATCATATGTCCCAGGAATTTCACTCATTAGCATCTTTCCAAGAGAAATAAAAACATAGGTCTACACAAAGAGTTACTATTCTCTTAGCTACTAATGTTCTTAGCAAAATGAGGATGATGATGATGATGATGATGATGATTTCAGAGAGAGCGAGAGTGAGAGCATGAGTGGAGAGGGGCAAAGAGAGAGGGAGAGAGAGAAACCCAAGCAGCCTTCACACTTAGATCATGACCTGAGCCAAAATCAAGAATTGGATGCTTAACTGACCGAGCCACCCAGGTACCCCACAAAATTATTAATAATAGCAAAATATTGTAAACAACTTAAATCTGGTCCATCAGCCAGTGAATGAATAAATAAAAATGTGGTATATTCACACAATGGAATACTTTTGAACAATTAAAAGGAATGGACTATTGATTCATGTTCTGACATGGACAAACTCAAAAATATTGTTAAGTGGAAAAAAAAAAGACATTGTTAAGTGGAAGACACCAGATATAAAAGACCACATGTTTTATGGTTCCATTTAGGTGAAATTTTCAGAAAAGGAAAATCTACAAGAGACTGAAAGCAGATTATTGGTTGCTCTGGTGGAGTGGTAGTAAGGGGAATTAAAAGTAAAGAGAAATGAAATCTTGCCATTTGCAACAATGTGGATGGAACTAGAGGGTATTATGCTATGTGAAATAAGTCAATCAGAGAAAGACAATTATCATATGATCTCACTGATATGAGGAATTTGAGAGGCAGGGCGGGGGTTCATGGGGTGAAGAGAGGGAACAATGAAACAAGATGGGTTGGGAAGGGAGACAATCCATAAGAGACTCTTAATCTCCAGAAACAAACAGCATTGCTGGAGGGGAGAGGATGGGCTGGATGGGGTGGCTGGGTTACAGACCGGGGGAAGGGTATGCACTTTGGTGAGTGCTGTGAATTGTATAAGACTGACGATTCACAGACCTGTACCCCTGAAACAAATAATACATTATATGTTAATTAAAAAAAGTAGAGAGGCATGAGTGATCCTATTGGGATAATAGAAATGTTTTAAAACCAATTTATAGTCATGTTGCACAATTGGCCAATTTATTTTTAAAATCATTGAAATGTACACCTACAGGGGGTGTAAAATTAGCCTCAATTTAAAATTTCAGTCCTAACTGACCTTGATTTCCGAATATATGAAACATACACAGTTAACTTTTAAAAGACACATTTACCCCATTGAAGAACTGTACTTGCAATTAGAAAACAAAACTAAAAGGGGACTGTGTATATGCTGGTTGCATGGTCAACCATCAGTCCTACATGGTGATAAGGAATTGATTGAGGACAATGAGCACAGAAATTAAGAGCAGAGTTTGTAGTCAGACTAGGGGTGAAATTTTGTCTCCTTAACTTACTTGACTGATTAAGACTAAATGTCTAGACAACAGTTTTCTTTTTCCCACATACAAAATGAAGATTAATTGGTGCAAACATCAGAGAATTGTCAGAATTAAATGAGATCTTATTTTGGAAACATACAAATGATAGCTATACGCCATTACTGAATGGTAGAGCAGTAATTTCCCTGTTTGGTGTAGTTTTGAAAATACGTTAGAACAAATAAAGAACACTGCTTGAAAAACACTATACTTAAATAAGATATTTAAATATAGATTTTGTATTTCACTGCTTAATACAGCACCTGGTTTAATGGACACTCAATAATTGTTGGTTGTAAAAACAAGTTTTAAAACCTCCATATAGCTCTTGCTACATTAAGTCTTAATATTTAAATTAAAGCTAAATCCAGCTTTGCTCTTGTCTCTGGATGTTGTTCAATTTTTTTTTTCTTTTTTTAACTGACTAGCTTATACTCAGTTATTTCTAGGGCTGCAAGATTTTAGATAAGTATGCTCTTGGGACTTTCCAACTTCTCTCTTAGGTATTGGCTTTGAATACCATAGGTTATCTCTTCTATGGTTTTGAAAACAAGGGTCTAGTCTTTTCTTCTCAACCAGTGGTTACTGATCTTACAGCTATCTCCCCAGTATCAACTAGTGAAAGGAAGAAAAGCCAGGAACAAAACACAGTATCTCCCCTCCTGTTCACAGCTCTTATCTTCCCTGACCTTCTCTCCAAGCAGCAGGAAGAGAGGAGAGAGCCTCGCAAACTACCACTCCACCTCAATAGGAAGGCTGCTTTCAACAATCCCACGGGAGTCATTTTCCACTCGATTTAAAGAATAAAGACATCCTTTCCTTCTGAAAGATGTTTCCTGCTGCTGACTGCTCTTCCAGATATTTCTTGAAATTAAATTCAATGGTGGCATTTTTACTGCTGAGGCTGCCCATGCAACTTGCCACTTCTATAGTTTAGGCATAGAAAAACGCATTAAGGTGAACTTTAGAGACCATTGTAATCCAATCCTCTTGAGAAAGAAATTTGTTTCTGATACAATTATTTTAGTAAGAATTCCTTCAAACTAATGTTTTAAAGATTTTTGTGTCTATATACGTCCATATAGATGTGCAGAAAAGCATTCTGGAACAGAAGCAGTTCAGTTCTAAACAGACTTAAAGTGTTTCCTAACCACAGTGGTTCTCAAATTTCTGTGGGCCTCAGAGCCGCTTGGAGGGCTTGTGAAAGAGACTGCTGTCCTTCCTGGGCCCCCGGCCCCATCCCAGCCCCAGATCTGATTCAGCAGATCTAGGATAGGGACAGAGGGTTCACGTTTCTAACAAGTCCCCTGATGATGCTGATGCTGCTGGTCCAGGGACCACCCTTGGAGAGCCATCATTACAGAGGCACAACTACTCCATATGCTGATCCAAATTCTTAAGGTAACTGTTATTAACTATAATATTTAATTAAATGATGTTTCATTGTGAATCTCCTGAATGAAGAACTCTGAAATTTTAACTACTCTAAGTGTTATCTTTTTTTTTCCTTTTTAAATACAGACTTTTGTTGCCTAGGGAACAGACTGAACTAGAAGAGATTTCTTAACTAGAGTGTTGCCAGGTTCAAGACTTTAAATCTCACAATTCAATAAATATCTTCAAGATCACTTCTCTTTTCCATTTCAATCCTACTCAACCTCAATATAGGAACTTATACACACACACACACACACACACACACACACACACACACACAATGGCATACTTTTTTTTTAAATGATGAAAAGTAAAATAATTAGACCACTGTTTTCTGTAAGAATTTCAAACAAGGTAAAGGCTAACACACGTTACTGATTCTCCCATTTATCCTTTTTTGTAGCTATTATAAAATTGCATGACATTTTATCTTCCCTCTGTGCTTATAGGGAGTACATAGTGAGAAGAGTATCATCACGTAATTAGCAAGATATCGTGACCTGGAAAATTCTTAGTATAGGTTTGACTTTATAGAATAGAGATTCTTCTATAAAAATGAGTATAAATGAACTTGGATGTCAAATCCAGTGGTCTTGCTGGTTCTCATTATGAAATTAAAAATAGACTCCTTTGGGGGAAAAATGGCTTTAATACATAATAAAATCATACCTAAGAATATAATAAACTCTAGATAGAAAAATGGTAATTTTCTGATAAAAATAATAATAACCAGCATATGCCCAAATTATGAATACCAAGTAGCTAGGGTCATTCTCATGTTTGATA
Organism: Meles meles; assembly: GCF_922984935.1. Taxonomy (NCBI): domain Eukaryota; kingdom Metazoa; phylum Chordata; class Mammalia; order Carnivora; family Mustelidae; genus Meles; species Meles meles. The sequence goes on from NC_060069.1 coordinate 8,269,582, forward strand.
CATTTGCTTCAAGGTTGAGGGAAAAAACCTGTCAGGCTAGCCAAAAAAAAAAACATTCTGGATGGAAACACCACTAAGAAAGCCAGCAATGATAGACTGTAGCAATAAACAAATGCTTGGGACAGCATGTCCATTAAAGATATAGGCCAGGAGATCTGAAAATTCTTTAAAGCTAGCCAGTATGGCTTGGTATGTCAAGTTTTTGAGAATTAGAATTTAGTAGAAAATTTCTTTAAGCAGCAGTGCAGCAGAGTTCTAAGACCACAGTCTCAGAACCAGACAGCTTAGGTTCTATTTGTAACTTTCCAGCATTGGTACTGCATGACCAGGATCCTGCTATCACAAACCAGCAGCACGGGCATCACCTGGGAGCTTGTTAGAAATGCAGACTCTCAGCCCAAGCCCAGACCCAGTGAATCAGAAGTTGCATCTTAAGAACCTTGAATGATTCCTAAGTACATATGTGGTAGTTGCTGATATGTTTCTCTGTTGCCCCTTTAGGGCTGAAAAATTATTTTCCTAGTGGCTATAGATGCTGCCCTTCTCTGGAAAATGCCCTTGACTGGAGAAAGCTCCTTCACCATGGCCGTGCCCCCTTTTCCAAGGGCAGCTTTCAATGATTGGTCATTCTGGAAGTCATGGTCCTCTTACCCTACTTGAAATCCTCTGAAGGGCCACCTCTGCTTCAGATTTCCCCATGGCCTTGACAAAGTCTATTGCTAACACTGCATTTTTCCAAGTTCTCTTTCTGCTCAATGCTACTTTCTTTTCTTCTACAGGTTTTTTGTTCTGAGAGTACTTACAAACTTTCTAGAAGCCAAAATCCACTCTGGATCTGCTTTCTAAAGAACCTAGCCTATAATAACATTGACATTTGAAATGCTTGAAATTTGGCCACACAAATAAATTAATTTCTGGATCTTCAGTTTTCTAATTTGTAAAATGGGGATAATAACAGTATCTTTCTCATGGTGTGCTATGAGGATTAAATTGCCTAATATTTGTAAAGTACTTATAGCAGTGACTGGCTTTTGCAATGTTAGATAAGTGTTAGTCAACATAGAGTTGGCCTATGAATAAAGAGTCATGTTCAGATTTCTTGTTCAAAAAAACCCACTACCACTAATATGCTAAAATTAAGTTCTATTGGAGAATAATTTATTTATTTATGTACTAGTCACTTTACAGGGGCTGATGGGAAGGAAGTGTAGAAACACATATACTAACATATTATCTGATTAGGATCAAGTAAGAGCAAGTGGGTTACACAATATTCAAAATATAGACAGTCAAATGCTTATTTCCCCTTAGGGAGAAGAGTATAAAATGGAGAAGAGCTCGATGACATGAATCAAAAAGACAGTGATACATGGAAACATTAGAATCAAATAATTTCAGGGGAGAAAGGGATCTTACCTATCTAGTCCAACTATTCATACAGGAGTAGATAAATCTCATTGTCAAATGTAATAGATATGTGTAAACCTTATCTTGTTTCTTTTGCCTGCAGTTTTGGGAATGGGTGTTGACCTTTCTAGAAACTAAACACACATACACACAGGTATGTATACAGACACACACATGCATGCACATACATACATAAACACATATACACATGTTCTTGGAATTAATGCCCTTGGCTCTGGTGTTTTTCTCCAGATTCTGGCCCCACTTATGTCTCATTTTGAGTCAGCACTACCTTACAGGTGGTGCTCCTTTTCCTGAGTCTCTGTTGGACAGTGAGGTCATATTTTTTTAATTATGTTCAATTAGTCAACATATTGTGAGGTCATATTTTTAAGCACCATTCACTATGACTGAAGTCCTTAACTCATGTTATGGTATAATCTAATCTTTGCCAGATTCCCCTCCACAGGTACTTTTGGGAATCTTCAGGGATTTACACTGATCATCATCTGGATGTGGGATGCTGCTATAAGCTCTTTATACATACCTCTGTACACTCCTTTGTGGGTCACATTGCTGCTGTTGGTGTTGTCCCTCCAGCTGCTCTCCCCTCTACCTACCTGCAAATGGAGTGAGGGAGGCAAAACCAGTCTCTCAGTTCTTGCCAGTGATAATAGTATCTTCATGGTAACCTTTAACTAAACCTTCCAGAAAGCTTGGAGATGACAGAGGTAATTTGATTATCTATTGCTATATAACAACAGAAGTTAAAAAAAAAAAACAATAACCACCTTGACTTATTTGTGGATCCTTTTGCATCATGTGCTGTTAGCTGAGGCTCAACAGAGCTGGAATGTCCAATAATACAAAATAATTTTTTTTTTAATTTTCATTTTATTTATTTTTTTCAGTGTAACAGTATTCATTCTTTTTGCACAACACCCAGTGCTCCATGCAAAACGTGCCCTCCCCATTACCCACCACCTGTTCCCCCAACCTCCCACCCCTGACCCTTCAAAACCCTCAGGTTACAAAATAATTTTTAATACAAAGCTATGCTCAAAATAAAATTAGTCCCACAATTTCTAGAAACATAGAGGTATGAGACCTAAATGTAGGTCCCAGTGTCCAAAAGCTGGATTTTAGCACCCAACTGTGACAGATGTGACAGAGGCATGGATGAGGTAGAGATATACAACTGCTTATATATCTCCATAGAAGGAGATCTATAAACACTCTCCTCCTGAGCCCAGGAAAACTTGCTGTCTGCCTGAATTTCTCGGAAAAATTAATGCTTTGCTTGAGCAGTCAAAACCACAAGTCTGTGCTAAATAATGGCTAGGAAACCTAAATGTATACTGATCATGGAGTGTAAGAATCCCAAGTGGATAAATTAACGTAAAGTATCTTCCAGGATGAAAGAAGCATTTGTTTTTCTTCAACAGAAATAAATGCAAAACCATTTTTCGACACTTAAAGTGTCTAGGATATTAGGGAATTCCATAGAGGATGGGATCATAAAGGGGACACCAATTAATGATTGCTAATTATAAGAGGTAATGATCTGTCATGATCTTTATTATAATAGAGCCACCTTATCTCTATCATATAGAAGCCACAAACAAAATTAGCAACCCAAGCATTCAAACAATAGACCTAAAAAAGACTATGAAATAACTATGCTTGAAATAGTGAACAGTGGGAACAGTAGAAAAAATATGCTTGAAATGAGAATTCTCTCAATTATTTCGAGCACAGTTTTTTCCACAGTCTCTTCTAGATTCTATTGTTTGAGTGCTTGGGTTGCTAATTCTGTTTGTAGCTTCTACTATGATAGATCTATGGTGGATCTACTATGAGAGAGATCATGGCAGATCATTATCTCTTAAATGAGATAAAATTTTAAGATGTAATAATAAGACATAAGAATAGGTCAATTTGAATGTGAATAAAACAGAATTTCTAGAAATAAAAAATAAAATCACTTATAAAATAGTAATGAATATTGAAGATGATACAAATAAATAGAAATAATGCTCATGTATTGAAAGAACAAATATTGTTAAAATGTCCATACCATCCAAAGCAATCTACAGATCTAATGCAATCCCTATCAAAATACCAACAGCATTTTTCACAGAACTAGAACAAATAATATGAAAATTTTTATGGAACCACAAAGACCTGAATAGCCAAAGCAATCTTGAGAAAGAAAAAGATGGAGGCATCACAATTATACTACAAAGCTATAGTAATCAAAATAGTATGGTACTGGCACAAAAAAAAAAAAAAAAAAGACACGTAGATCAAATGAACAGAATAGAGAGCCCAAAAAATAAACCTGTGATTATACGGTCAATTAATCTTTAACAAAGGAGACAAGATTAAATGATGGGATAAAGAGAGTCTCTTTCATAAATGATTGTGGCAAAACTGGACACACACATGCAAAAGAATAAGACTGACCACTTTCTTACACCAACACAAAAATAAACTCAAAATGGAATAAAGATCTAAATGTGAGACCTCAAACCATAAAAAACTTGGGGAAAAAAGCACAGGCAGTAGTTTCTCTGACATTGGCTATAGCAACAATTTTCTAGATATGAAATATCTATTTCGTATGAAAACATTAGTTCAGCAAGATATATGCACCCCTATGTTTTTGGCAGCATTATTTACAATAGCCAAATTGTGTAAGCAATCAAAATAGATCCATCAATAGATGAATGGATAAAAAAGATGTGAGATACATACACACACACACACACACACACAAATATTATTCAGCCATAAAAAGTGTGAAATCCTGTCTCTTGTAACAACATGAATTGAACTAGAGAGTATAATGGTAAGCAAAATAAGTCAGTCAGATAAAGACAAATACCATACAGTTTCACTCATTTATGGAATTTAAGAAACAAAACATCATAAGAAGTGGTAGCCATATTTATATCAGACAAACTAGACTTTATAACAAAGAAGGAGATGAAGGAGAGCATTATATCATAATTAAGGGGTCTACCCACCAAGAAGATCTAATAACTATAAATATTTATACCCCCAACTTGGGAGCACTGAAATACATAAATCAGTTAATAATAAATATAATGAAACTCACTGAGAATAATACACAAATGATAGGGGATTTCAACACCCCACTTACCTCAGTGGACAGATCCTCTAAGCAAAAAAATCAATAAGGACACAATTGGCTTTGAATGACACACTGGATCAGATGGCCTCAACAGATATATTCAGAACATTTCATCCTAACGCAGCAGAATACACATTCTTTTTGAGCACACACAGAAAATTCTCTAGAATAGATCATATCTAGGTCACAAATCAGCCCTCAACAAGAACAAAAACACTGAGGTCATACCATGCATATTTTCAGACCACAACACTATGAAACTTGTAGTCAACCATAAGAAAAAATTTGCAAAGACCACAAATACCTGGAGATTAAAGAACATCCTACTAAAGAATGAAAGGGTTAACCAGGAAATTAAAGAAGAAATTAAAAAGTACATAGAAGGAAATGAAAATGAAAATATGACAGTCCAAAACTTTTGGGATGTAACAAAGGCAGTCCTGAGAGGGAAGTACATTGCAATACAGGCCTACCTCAAGAAGCAAGAAAATTCTCAAATACACAACCTAACCTTACATCTAAAGGAGCTAGGAAAAGAACAGCAAATAAAGCCTAAAGCCTGCAGAAGAAGGGAAATAATAAAGACTGGAGCAGAAATAAATGGTGTAGAAACAAACAAACAAACAAATGCCCCAGTAGAACAAATTAATGAAACTAAAAGCTGGTTCTTTTAAAGAATTAATAAGATCGATAAATCCCTAACCGGACTTCTCAAAAAGAAAAGAGGAAGAACCCAGATAGATAAAATCATGAATGAAAGAGGCAAGACACAAAAAGATGGAAGACCATTCCATGCTCTTGGATCAGAAGAATAAACATTGTTAAAATGTCTATATTGCCTAGAGCAATCTATACTTTTAATGCCATTCCGATCAAAATTCCACTGGTATTTTTCAAAGAGCTGGAGCAAATAATCCTAAAATTTGTATGGAACCAGAAGAGACCCCGAATTGCTAAGGAAATGTTGGAAAACAAAAACAAAACTGGCGGCATCAAGTTACCCGATTTCAAGCTTTACTACAAAGCTGTGATCACCAAGACAGTGTGGTACTGGCATAAAAACAGACACATAGACCAGTGGAACAGAGTGGAGAGCCCAGATATGGACCCTCAACTCTATGGTCAAATGATCTTTGACACAATAGGAAAAAATACACAGTGGAAAAAAGACAGTCTCTTCAATAAATGGTGCTGGGAAAACTGGACAGCTATATGTAGAAGAATGAAACTCGCCCATTCTCTTACACCGTACACAAAGATAAACTCAAAATGGATAAAAGACCTCAACGTGAGACAGGAATCCATCAGAATTCTAGAGGAGAACATAGGCAGTAACCTCTTCGATATCAGCCACAGCAACTTCTTTCAAGATATGTCTCCAAAGGCCAAGGAAACAAAAGCAAAAATGAACTTTTGGGACTTCATCAAGATCAAAAGCTTCTGCACAGCAAAGGAAACAGTCAACAAAACAAAAAGGCAACCCACGGAATGGGAGAAGATATTTGCAAATGACAGTACAGACAAAAGGTTGATATCCAGGATCTATAAAGAACTCCTCAAACTCAACACACACAAAACAGATAATCATATCAAAAAATGGGCAGAAGATATGAACAGACACTTCTCCAATGAGGACATACAAATGGATATCAGACACATGAAAAAATGCTCATCATCACTAGCCATCAGGGAGATTCAAATTAAAACCTCATTGAGATATCACCTTACACCAGTTAGAATGGCCAAAATTAGCAAGACAGGAAACAACGTGTGTTGGAGAGGATGTGGAGAAAGGGGAACCCTCTTACACTGTGGTGGGAATGCAAGTTGGTGCAGTACTCCGGAGAACAGTGTGGAGATTCCTCACGAAATTAAAAATAGAGCTTCCCTATGACCCTGCAATTGCACTACTGGGTATTTACCCCAAAGATACAGATGTAGTGAAAAGAGCCATCTGTACCCCAATGTTTATAGCAGCAATGGCCACGGTCGCCAAACTGTGGAAAGAACCAAGATGCCCTTCAATGGACGAATGGATAAGGAAGATGTGGTACATATACATGATGGAGTATTATGCCTCCATCAGAAAGGATGAATACCCAACTTTTGTAGCAACATGGATGGGACTGGAAGAGATTATGCTGAGTGAAATAAGTCAAGCAGAGGGAGTCAAGTATCATATGGTTTCACTTATTTGTGAAGCATAACAAATAACATGGAGGACATGGGGAGATGGAGAGGAGAAGGGAGTTGTGGGAAATTGGAAGGGGAGATGAACCATGAGAGACTATGGACTCTGAAAAACAACCTGAGGGTTTTGAAGGGGCGGGGGGGTGGGAGGTTGGGGAACCAGGTGGAGGGTAATAGAGAGGGCACATATTGCGTGGAGCACTGGGTGTGGTGCAAAAACAATGAGTAATGTTATGCTGAAAATAAATAAATAAATTTAAAAAAAAAAAGAAAGAGGCAAGATCATTACCAACAACACAGACATTCAATTTTTAAAATATTTTATTTATTTATTTGAGAGACAGCACAGAGGGAGAGTGAGAGAGAGAAGCAGACTCCCTGTGGAGCAGAGAGCCTGATGCAGGGCTCAATCCTAAATCATGACCTGAGCCAAAGGCAGATGCTTAACCAACTAAGTCACCCAGGTGCCCCCAGAAATACAGTTATGAGAATACTATGAAAATCATATGCCAACAAACTGGGCAATCTGGGAGAAATGGACAAACTTCTAGAAACTTACAAGTTACAAAAACTGAAACAGTAAGAAGTAGAAAATTTGAACAGACCCATAACCAGCAAAAGTAATTGAATCAATAATCAAAAATCTTTCAATAAATAAAAGTCCTGGGCTAAAGGATGTCTCAGAAAAATTCTACCAGACATTAAAAAAAAAAGTTAACACCTATTCTTCTTAAACTCTTTCAAAAAAGTAGAAGTGGAAGGAAAACTTCCAAACTCATTCTACATAGCCAGCATAATCTTGATTCCAAAACCAAAGACTCAAGTAAAAAGGAGAATTATGGCCAATATCCCTTATGAACATGGATGCAAATACTCTCAATGAAATTCTAGCAAATTGAATTCAACAGTACATTAAAGGAATTATTCACCATGATCAAGTGGGAGTTGTTTCTGGGCTGCAGGATTGGTTCAATATTCAAAAAGCAATCAATATGATACACCACATTAATGAGAAAGGATAAGCACCACATGATCCTCTCAATAGATGCAGAAAAAGCATTTGACAAATTCAGCATCCATTCTTGATAAAAGCCCTCAACAAAGTACTGATAGATGGAACATACTTCAACATCACAAAGGCCATATATGAAAGATACCCAGCTAATAACATCCTCAGTGGGGAAAAACTGAGAGCTCTCCCCTATGGTCAGGAACAAGACAAGGATGTCCACTCTCATCATTACTATTTAACGTAGTACTAGAAGTCTTGGCCTTGGGAATCAGACAACAGAAAGAAATAAAAGGCATCCAAATCAGCAAGGAAAAAGTCAAGTTTTCACTATTTGCAGACCACATGATACTCTATGTAGAAAACCCAAAAGACTCCACCAAAAAATTGCTAGAACTAATACATGCATTCAGGAAAGTTGCAGGATATAAAATCAATATGCAGAAAACTGTTGCATTCCTATACACCGATAATGAAGAAGCAGAAACAGAAGTCAAGGACTCAACCCCATTTGCAACTGCACCCAAAACAATAAGATCCCTAGGAATAAATCTAACCAAAGAGGCAAAAGATCTGTACTCTGAAAACTATAGGACATTTTTTAAATAAATTGAGGAGGACACAATGAAATGGGAAAGCATTCCATGCTCATGGATTGGAAGAACAAACATTGTTAAAATGTCTGTACTGCCCAAATAAACCTGCACATTTAAAGCAATCCCTATCAAAACACCACTAGCATTTTTCACAGAGATAGAATGAATAATCCTAAAATGATCCCAAATAGCCAAAACAATCCTGAAAAAAAAAATCAAAACTGGAGGCATCACGATTCCAGACTTCAAGTTGTATTACAAAGTTGCAGTCATCAAAACGGTATGGTACTGGCACAAAAACAGACATATAGATCAATATAACAGAATAGAGAATACAGACATGGACCCGTAACTCTATGGTCAACTAAACTTTGACAAATAGAAAAGAATATTTAATAGAAAAAGACAGTCTCTTCAACAAATGGTGTTGGGAAAATAGGACAGCCACACGCAGAAGAATGAAATTGGGCCACTTTCTTACACCATACACAAAAACAAATTCAAAATGGATTAAAGACCTAAATGTAAGACAGGAAACCATCAAAATCCTAGAGGACAATACAGGCAGGAACTTCTTTGACCTCAGCTGTAGCAACTTCTTATTAGATATGTTTCCTGAAACAAGGGAAACAAAGGCAAAAAATAAAAAATAAAAACTATTGGGACTTTATCAAAATAAAAGTCTTCTGCACAGTGAAGGAAACAATCAATGAAACTAGAAGATGGCTTACGGAATGAGAGAAGATATTTACAAATGACATAGCTGATAAATGATTAGTATTCAAAATCTATAAAGAATTTATCAAATTCAACATTCCAAACATAAATAATCCAGTTAAGAAATGGACAGAAGACATAAATAGACATTTTTCCAAAGAAGACATCCAGATGGCCAACAAACACATGAAAAGTTAGATGCTCAGTATCACTCATCATCAGGGAACTATAAATCAAAACCAATGAGACACTACCTCATACCTGTCAGAATGGCAAAAATTAACAACATAAGAAACAATAGGTTTTGGTGAGGATGCGGAGAAAGCGGAACACTCTTGCACTGTTGGTGGGAACGTAAACTGGTGCAGCCACTCTGGGGAACAGTATGGAGGTTCCTTAAAAGGTTAAAATAGAACTACTCTATGAGTCAGCAATTTCACTACTAGATATTTATCCAAAGGATACAAAAATACAGATTTGAAGGGGGTACATGCACCTGATATTTATAGCAGCGCTTTCAACAATAGCCAAACTCTGAAGAGAGCCCAAATGTTCGTCAACTGATGAGTGAAGACAGAAGATGTTATGTGTGTGTGTGCATGTGTGTGTGTGAGTGTGTGCGTGTGTATGCATATATATGTGTGTGTATATATACACATATATGTATATGTATGCATACATACACGATGGAATATCACTCAGCCATCAAAAGAATGAAATCTCGCCATTTGCAATGACAAGGATGAAGCCTGAGTATATTATGCTAAGTGAAATAAGTCAGTCAGAGAAAGACAAATACCATATGATCTCACCCATATGTGGAATTTAAGAAACAAAACAGATGAACATATCAGAAGTGGGAGGGGAAGAGGAGAGAGGAAAACAAGCCATAAGAGACTCTTAATGATAGGGAACAAACTGAGGGTTGGTGGAGGGAGGTGGTAGGAATGGGCTAGTAGGTGATGAATATTTACAAGGGCACTGGTTATGATGAGCACTGGGTATTGTATGTAGGTGATGAATCACTGAATTCTACTCCAGAAACCAATATCACACTGTATGTTAACAAACTAAAATTTTTAAGAAAGAAACAAAACATGTAGACAAAGGAAAAAAGAGAAAAACCATAACTATAGAGAACAAACTGATAGTTACTAGAAGGGAGGTGGGTCAGGGTGAAATAAGTGAAGGAGATTGAATTCACTTATCACAATGAGTTCTGAGTATTGAATAGAATTACTGAATCACTATACTGAACACCTTAAACTAATACAACTAATGTAATACTCTATGTTAACCATAGTGGAATTAAAATTAAAAAAATAAAGCAGGGGATTTGCATAAGATAAAATAAATAAAATAAAATAAAATGAGTAATATGTTAACTTGATAAGGGTTCTAGTGGAAAAAGAAAACATGCAAGAACAGATGGATAATGTAAGCAGAGAGATGGAAACTCTAAGAATCAAAAGGATCTGCTAGAAATAAGAAACACTGTAACAGAAATGAGGAATGCCTTCCATAGTTTCATAAGCAGACTGGATACAGCCAAGAATCATTAAAAGTGAAGATACGACAAGAGAAAACTTTCCAGACTGAAATTCAAGAGAAAAAATTATGAAAAAATTTGAACATCGCATCCAAAAACTGTGGAACAATTTTAAGATGAAACATGTCTATAATTGGTATATAAAGAAAAAGAAAATGGAGCAGAATAAATATTTAAAGTGATAAATGGCTGGAAATTTTCCAAAATTAATGACAGACACCAAACCTCAAATCCAGAAAGCTCAGAGAATACCATGCAGAATAAAAACAAACAAATAAACCCCTCCTACTATGCATATCATATTCAAACTGATGGAAACCAGGAATCTTTAAAGAAGCCAAAGTGAGGGAAAACACCTTACCTGTAGAGGAACAAGGATAAGAATTATAGTGGACTTTTGGTCAGAAACCACGCAAGCAAGAAAAGAGTAGAATAGAATAAAGTGAGGAAAGAAAAAAATTACCCTTCCAGAATTCTGTGATATTATCGTTCAAAAACAAAGGAGAAATAAAGTCTCTCTTAGTCAAACAAAAATTGAGGACATTCATTGTCAGATCACCTGCACTGCAAAAAAATGTTAAAATGTCTTTGGAAAAAAGAAAATCAACAGGAATTTGGATCTACGTAATGAAAGGAAAAACATCAGAGAAGGAATAAATGAAGGTGAAATAGCATGGTTTTTTTTCCCTTAGTTGATCTAACAGATAAATGTTTGAAGTAATAACAACAACAATGTATTGAGTGATTATAATGTATAGATAAGTGAAATGAATGACAACAATGTAAGACAAAGCAGGGAGGAATCCTAAGTCTCAGCATCTTTACTATCTCAAAACTCACCCCTTGCAGTGCATTACTTTGGAAAGTGGACTGTTGTGACTGACCAGTAAACTACTGGAATTTTTCACTTCGGAGTCTGAATTTAGTCTAATGTTTTTTCAGACACGCAATCTTTTCTAACTTTTATTTGCAGTACAAGTATCTCCACAACCTATAAGAAAGGCCCTAATCCTAAACATTTTAAAGTAAGCCTTTATTTGCTCCCTTTTTCATAATCCAATGGCTGGAAACCATCTTTGAAACCAGAAGGAATATAAATCTGTAGATTCTTAGGCTTTCTTCTGGCAAAACTGGAAATCAGGTGTGTGTGGAGGTCACCGACTATTGGAATGTTTCAGGTGCACTAAACTAAATTGCCAACATTTTGGTTGGGTTGGTCATTGGTCATGATTTTTATTATTTATTATTTTAATTTTATTATTTTATTATTTTGTTTAGGCTAATCTTATCACTTCTCATAAATTACCAGGAACAAATCAAGTTTATCTAGTTCTCGGCGGTGTAAGAGTGCTGTGCCATAGAACCCTTAAATACTTGCACTTTAAGACATCTTTGAATCAAAGAAAGTTCATTTGAACCCAGTTTTCCTTAGGACACATTTTAAATCCCTATATTGTTAAATTATTTATTCCAACTGTTTTCTCCACAAGTCAAAAATTGCTTTTCTTTTAAAAGTGTCTGTTTTCCTTTGTAGTTTTCCATAAGCAAGAATGAAATTGAAAATCTACAGATTTAACAATTTTTAAAATTATGTAGTTATTATACTGACATACCAGAGAAAGAACATCATAAGCAACTTGCTTTGGAACATCTGCTAAAAATATTTTTCCCATTAAAGCTATGCTTTTTCTGCTGGATATTTATAAAAATAAGGACACACATACCCTACAGTAAGACAGCCCTCTTCCATGAAAATACAAAGGAAACATGAGTGAGAGGTAACAAAACAATGAGAAGAGGAACCCAACTCATTTCATTTTCTGGGGGGATTTGTATAGAGTAATTGGCATTTTTATTTTTTATTTTTTTTAAAGATTTTATTTATTTATTTGGCAGGCAGAGATCACAAGTAGGCAGAGAGGCAGGCAGAGAGAGAGGAGGAAGCAGGCTCCCTGCTGAGCAGAGAGCCCGACGTGGGGCTCGATCCCAGGACCCCGGGATCATGACCTGAGCCGAAGGCAGAGGCTTTAACCCACTGAGCCACCCAGGCGCCCCAGTAATTGGCATTTTTAAAAACACATTACTAGTAAACTGAATGTTTATTCAGTAACTTTCCAGATTTAATTGTTCTTTCCCTATTAAAAAAAACAGTAAACAAAAGCACTCCTTGGGGTTTTGACAATTGGTTCTTCATTCTCCATTCCCTAGAACTCAAGTAACCAGTTTTCTACCTTATTCACATGGCACATATATGGTCAGGTTGTAATTATTAAGAGAATAGGGTTAAATTCACCTTTCATTGGGTGGTTTATGAGAAGTCTCGAATGGATGTGATTTAGTCCCTGTTAATGCCAGTTCCCTGGAACTAAGTGAGTTTATATGGGATATTTAGACCTGCTTTATCATAAACAAGTGCCTGGCACAGTGCTTGGTTCATGTAATTATCATTCCAACAAGGTGCACATATATGGTAGATCTAAGGAATCTAAGGAATCTAGGTTGCCGGCTCCTACAGGTCCCCCAAATGGGTATATAGACCTTCCTCAATTTACAATGGGGTTACATCCTGATAACGGTAAGCTGAGAGTGTCACAGATGGAAAATGCATTTAAAACACCTAAACTACCGTGTATCTTAGCTTGGTCTAGCCTACCTTAAATGTCCCTGCTCTAGCCTACAGTTGAGCAAAATCAACTAACACAATACTTATTTTATAATAAAGTGCTGAATACCATATACAATTTATTGAACACTGTTCTGAAAGTGGAAAACATGATGGTTGTAAGTGTATCTGTTGTTCACCCTTGTGATCATGTGGCTGCCTGGGAGCTGCAGCTCACGGCCACTGCCCAGCATTGTGAGAAAAGATAAAATCATAAGTCAAACCATGTCCAGTTAAGAACCATCTGTATAAGTTTGAGGTTTTTCTCATGAGTAGCCTGAAATGTATCCTGACAATGATGACCCTGGGGTTTGTGTGGCACTCAGGCTGACTTGATGGGCTTCATTCCGCAGGCTCCCAGTCAGCTGGCCTTGGTTAATGAGGTGCTGGTAGGGGTCTGGAAGGTAGTAGGAAGGAAGAAGTCAGAGTATTTCACCCCCTCCTTTCTGTCTCCATCAGTTTGTCCTACTACACCTGCATCTCCTTCATTGCTTTAGTTCATGCTAGACAGGTCTACTGTGGTTCCGGCTTCTTCAAGTAACCCTAGGCCACTGGGCTCTGATAATACCACTGTCTCCCTTGGCCCCACCAGCATAAGAATGAGTAGCTATCTGCCCCATGAGTGTCAAAACCTTGGGCTGGTAGCTCTCTGTAGTGGAGGCAGACCCTGAAGGAGCTGTATGGCGTATCTTCATGTTTACCAGACTCTCTGATGGCATAATCTTGGTCTGGAAGCAGCACAACTCAGAGCAGGTTAGAGAACTCCTCTCCTCTTGTGAAAAAAGCCTTTGTTATCTGCCAGACTCTACTTCTACTTAGTTGATTTTGCTCAGCTGTAGGCTAGTGCAGGGACATGGTGTTTTCATGGGCTCTGATAATGTTTTCCTCTTACTCTCCTTTTTAAAGCGCTTTCTGTTCACCCCATCTCCCTCTAAAAGATAGCATATGGTGGAAGTAATTTCTGCTCCAAAATATCCAGTCTCTTTGTATTTTTGTCACTTTGCAATGACTGCTAGATAACTATGATTGATATTTTGAGTATTTCCTAATCTTCTAGACACTCAGGGACAATCTCTTGTTTTTCTCTCTTTCATGGCAATCCATCCAGTATAGGTGAACATCACTACATTGACTCAGAGCTTTGGTTGTGTTGACCAACATAATAGGTGTTTAAAGATCAGTTTCTTCCTCTTCTCTTTTTCTATTTTCTTCCCACTCCTTGTATGTGTGTGTGCGTGCACACGTGTGCTTGACAAAACATTCAAGAATGAACTGGACCCTGTGATAAATCCTACTTTGGCCTGGTGTCCAGTGACCCTAGACTGAGATCATATTTAAGCTGACACCACATCACACCCTCTGGGTTTACTAAACGAGAAAAAGTGATAAAGTTGAACAATCTTGATTAAAAAAAAGTGATAAAGATGAACAATTTTTATAATAGAATATCAAGACAAAAGAATCATAAACAAGATGCACATGTGTTAAGGTCGTGGCAGTGTTTGCATTTCAAGAAACACAGACCATGATAATTCTAGTTACTGTCAGTTTAATAAATACAGTTATTTTTTTCTTCTCCATAAAATCTGCCATAAAAACTCAAGTTAAAGTTGACATGTCATTACTTTGTGAAGTTATTCTAAGAGGCCCCAGGCATGATCACAGCTCATGTTATTCATGGATTACAAAGGAAAGGGGGGGATTGGGAGGTTGCATCTCAATAACTTTCAGAAATCAAATTACAAGCTATAGTACATGCATATATATATGCCCTAGAAGAAAAATATAGACCACTTGAAGTTGAATATCAAATTAATACATATTGTCTCAATTCATTCTTTCACAGGGTCATGTCCAAGAAATACTTCTGATGTTATTATTTGCCTATGCCTGCCATCACCTACATACATGTATCCACCATTCACACTGCTTCTAGATGTATTCTTTTTCTGCCTTCCTAAGCTCCAAGTCCCATTGTCTTCTTGTTTTCTACAATTATATCTCTCATGATAAGCTCTCCATATTTAGAAGCAAACATTCTCTAGATTGAAAATGCCTCCCACCAGTTGGCAAGCCAAAATCTAAGCATATAGAGCAGAAAAGCAGAAAGACAACATCATGTCTCAATAAGCAAAGCCTTGATTATTTAATCAAGTTTAAGGCCCCTATAAGAAAAAATACATGCATATTTATTTTTTTGTCCACATACCACCTCATTAAAAAAAAACTCCATAAAAGTCTATAGGATGCCTATTTGAATAAGAGAGTAGGAGTGTGGATTTGTGTGTATACATATATACCAAGTTTATATTCTCTTTGGGTATTTCCCAGGTATATTCAATTCTGGGAATTTGAAGAGAACCAATGTAAAATGTATTGACCCACTCCGATTATGCTGCTTGAGAAGCCAGAACTCTCAGATTCAGTTATGTAAAATTCGGAGCCCATTCAGTTGTCCTCCACAGTAGAATAATAGAAAAAAAAATTGGTCTGGGCATTTGTGGCTGACTTTTGCCACCTGACATTTCATGCAATCAAGTGTTGAAGCTGCTGCCCCAAATGCATTCCCTACATTGATTTATTTTTCTTGTATTGTAGAGTTATGATCTCTCGTTTCTTTTTTTTTTTTCAGCTGTGATATCTTCTTTTCAAACACCCAATATCTGCATTTGTGAGGATTTCAACTAATCAAGAAAACAAATCTGTAACACCCTGAGAAATTACCCTAGGTTGAAAAAAAAAAGTCACCCGTGACAAACCTCCTCTGTGATAAGGTATCCCCACCTGCCTCATGCTATGGCACACTGTGTGTGTGTGTGTGTGTGTGTGTGTGTGTTTTCTGTCCATATAGCTGTCTCCTTATGCTACTTTGTACTAGTTAGACAGAAGGAAGCAATTTCAGATGTAATAATCAGAAGCATATTCAGCAGTCCCAATTTTGATCTGAATTAAAGAGAAGTATTTTAGAAACTCTAGACCTTTAGATAGCCAGAATATGAGAAATACACAATCACCCTGTTATTTATTTATTTATTTATCTATCTATTTATTTGTTTATTTACATGAGCGTGAGCGGGGGCAGGGGTAGTGGGAGGGGGGAGGGGCAGAGGGAGAGAGAGAATCTTAAGCAGGCTCCACACCCAGCATGGAGCCCAATACAGGGCTCAATCTCATAATCCTAAAATCATGACCTGAGTTGATATCAAGAGCCAGACACTTAACCGACTGAGCCACCCAGGCATCCTGGTCCTAAATTCTAAAAATTTGCTTGATTAAGTCCTCACCAATTTTCTCTTACCATTAACGGACCCATTTCTGCAGGCCAGAGTTCACCAGCTTGGTCATCTTCTTTTTCCTTAAGCTTCCAAATCAAGTCCTTTCCATACCATGCTGAGGATTCATGCATCAATCTGAATTCATCTTTCTCAAACAGTAGATTTCTATCCTATCAACTCTAATCTCACATGAGAGAAACTTGGGGTGGGGTGAGGGAATTGTTCCATATCTTGACTGTGGTGGTGTTGGTTGCCCAATTCTATGCATTTGTCAAAACTCATAGATCTGTGCATTCAAATGGATGGACTTCACTTATATATTAAATTACACATCAAGAAATGTAACCTAAAGAAAAGGAATGACTCTGAAACTACAGTTTGATTCTATTTACATGAAATCTAAACCAGAAAAAACTGATCGATAGCAAGGTTCTCAACCGTGGTCCCACTGACATTTTGAATTGGATCATTCTTTGTTCTGGACTGGGCCAATTTCATGGGCATTCAGCCCATACAGTTGCAGAGGGCACAGCTCTCTGAAAAGGCCCCATACTTGGTTTAATGCTCTGCTGATGCCATTTGATTTCAGAACTTGTGTTTTACAGGTAAAATCTGATGGGACAATGGAATGTGTACATGGGTAGAGGAGATATATCAGGTATCTTGGTATGTGGGCATGAATTCAGGTCCAAAAGCATAGCAAGCAGTAAGCAATGACAGAATGGACCAGTTGGCCTGGCTGCCTGCACCTGCACGCATGTTCAGTAGTCTTGGCTGTTGTGGGACCCCAAGGAGGAGGCCAGGGCAAAGAGACTTGGGCAGGCTCAAAATGTTAGCAATAATGGCAAAAATAGGAGAAACAGTAGCAGTGGGTGACTGCAGGAGAGAGGTGGGGTTTTACATAGAGTAGCACTAGGACTGCAATGGGAGATCAGCTTGCCTGTCCATCTCCAGAGACCATTCATACATCATCTGCACACATGTGAATTCTCCAGCTTACACACTGGGACAGAAACAGAAGCATGAAGGCACTAAAATTGTCAGTAAATTATTACAAAACAAAAGCACATATAATGGGCATCACAATATGGAGTATCAGGGAGTTGTTTGGCTTCAAAGAATTTAGATTCTCTGGTTTTGAAAACTGTTGCAGTATTAGGAACAAATATTCATAGGCTTAGAAATAGAAATTAAATTTAAACATTGTTGCATTCAATGGAAAAGAACTCTTGTTGTTGTTGTTGTTGTTGTTGTTAAGATTTATTTATTTTTAGGGAGACCAAGCATGCAAGTGTGAGCAGGGAGGGGGCAGAGAGAGAGGGAGTGGAATCCTCAAGCAGACTCCCTGCTGAATGTAGAACCCAATGTGGGTCTCAATCCTAGGAACCCAAGATCAAGACTCGAGCTGAAATCAAGAGTCGGATGCTTAGCCAACTGAGCTATCTAAGCAGCAAGAAAACTGTTGTTGTTGGTTTTTTTTAAAGATTTTATTTACTTATTTGACAGACAGAGATCACAAGTAAGCAGAGAGGCAGGCAGGAGGTGGAGGGGAGCAGGCTCCCTGCTGAACAAAGATCCCAATTGTGGGACTTGATTCTAGGACCCTGAGATCATGACATGAGCCTAAGGCAGAGGCTTAACCCACTGAGCCACCCAGGTGTCCCAGGAAAACTGTTTTAATACAAAGTTTCAGTGAGCTAATTGTTAATGAGGAAACACTTCAAATTATTTTTTCTTTATAAATGAATATAAAGCAAGAGCATGTATAAACAAGTATTTTGAATCATATACAAATCACGAAGCCATTTTCAGTTTCTGCAAGTTACAGAAGATGTCAAAGGAAACATTAAAATGCCGTTGTATAAATGTATATTTGAAATTAAATTCAGACTTACATGAAGTTGATTTGTATAGAGTTAAATCTTTTTAGAAAAACTGTCCCACAAAAATTGCTCATCAACAAAAAGATCTTCCTCAAAATGAAAAATTATAAAAAATTATATTTTATATTTGCCAAGAGCTACTCATGTCACTTTGAATTATATTGATTGCAAATTAAGTTGCTAAAAGTAAAAATGTTGATGACCTAACAAATGAATTTGCAGAAAAGTGAGCCAGAAAAATAGTATGCCCAACCAAGAACCACATTAATAAAGCAGTATTTTAATTATTTGTTATATAAAATTACATCAAAAGCATGTTTTTGAAATTTGTTACTGGTGTATCGTTATTGCCCCTGTTATATTTGTAAGTCATAAACCCGTCTTCCTTAATGATAAAATGAAGATTTAGAGAATTTCTAAGATCTCTTTAGCTCTTAAATTGCATCATTCACCCATCAATAAATGGCCATCAAAACTCAACCCAAAACCAGAATCCTCAAGTGGTGTCTCTTTCTGTAAATCTGAGCCTACTATGTATACTTGTCAATACGGGGTTCACACAATTGCATGTAATGATTTGGCTGTTTATTCTGACACATGGACCACGTGGGACTAAACTATTTGGAAACAGACTCATGAGAAGAACTACTTCCCGTATAAGCATGCATTGGTCTGCATTGGTCATGTTGGTGTTCCACCTCAAACATCCAGAGGAGAGCAATGCCTGTAAATGTAACTGTGACTCTCCTGGTGTAGACTTTGTCAGCAGCAAACTGGGTTTATAAAATGAGAAGGCAGGAGTCATTATCTATGTACTACCAGTGACACATTCCCAACTCCAAATAAAGCCTCTTGTGTGGCTTGATGAAAGTACATTTTATAACAATAACTAGTTCTACCATTAGTGGGAAGATGAGTCATGTCATCTGCAGGTCAACCATGATGGACCTTTCCCTGTACCACTAGGCAGTTTTAAATGGGGTTTTAGTTGGACTTGATGATTTCTCTGACTTTGTTTGACATTGCCTTCCTAGAAACAGGCCTAGCCAGAGAACACAATGATGAAAATCTGCGTAATTCACTAGGCCAGATCCCCGACTTATTAAGTCAATAGATTAGGAAACACATTTTACAGCACATAACAGGTAGGAGAGAACTGAAAGATATGTATTAAGCTGTCATTTTGTGATTCACCCTAAGGCAATGGTAGTACTAAAAAAATTCTCTAATTGGCACTTTCTCTTTACTTTTATTCTTTGTAGAACAAAAATGGCATTAACCTTATTGTTTCAAATCTCTAATTGGCACTTTCTCTTTACTTTTATTCTTTGTAGAACAAAAATGGCATTAACCTTATTGTTTCAAAAATAATATATATATTTTGAAGGGTCAGGGGTGGGAGGTTGGGGGAACAGGTGGTGGGTAATGGGGAGGGCACGTTTTGCATGGAGCACTGGGTGTTGTGCAAAAAGAATGAATACTGTTACGCTGAAAAAATAAATAAAAGGGGAAAAAAATAATATATATAAACTATGGGGGGAGAAGTGACAAAAATATGTAAACTGTAAAAAAAATTAGTCAATATCAAAAGATTTATAGAAGAAAATTAAACCATTGGAAACATTTCCTCCAAGACATAGTTATTGTCAGTGTTTTTCTATGCATATATATTTTTATGACTCTGGGAAAATAAACTATTAAATTTTAACCAGTTTTCCACTTAATATACTGTGGTTATTTTCATGTCAATAGCTATAGATCAGTAACATTATATTTAGTGATGCATAACATTCCATTGTATCATTATGTGCTATGGTAAATACAGTATCAGTATCTATATTGGTAGACATTTCATTTGCTTTCTATTTTTACTAATAAAAACAATGGTTCAGTAAACATTTCTGCATATATGTCTATATGCTCCTATTTAATTAATTCCTTAGAATAAATTTTTAGAATTAGTATCCTAAGGTCAAAGCAAACACATTTTAATTCTGACACATTTTTCCAAATTGCTCTCCAAATGGTAGTGCCCTTTATAGTCCTACCAATAAGATTCCCCCAAATCCCCATGAATACTGAGCATTACCACCTTTTAAACCTTTATTAGTCTGATAAAGGGGAATTGTATCTCATGGTTGTTTCCATTTCTACTAATATTTATTTCATAGTCAGCAAGTGGAATACTTGATAATTTATTGAATATTTGTATGATTCTTACTAGGGTTTTTTTTTTTGTTTGTTTCCTTAGTTTATCATGGTATTTATTTATTCAGACTCAATTAGTGTAGTTTTCACAAAAGAATAGGTTTTGTTCATGGGTTATTTCATGAGTCCCCATACTGTTTCACTCTTCCCTGCCCTCACTCTCAGCAGAAAGGAAATTCCATCCATCTGCTAGGTTTCTTCTTACAAACTGGCCTACATCTGTCCCATCTTCTCTTCTCGAATCTGGTCCCAATGGAAGGGGTCTTCTGAAGATCAGTTCTTTACCAGTGTTCCTTCCATCCCACCCCACCTCTCCCAGTATGTCACTCCCCAACTTTGTTCCCAGTCTCTTTCCAGCAGCATTTCAACGCGCACAGTCATCACCATCCTTAAAAAAATAATACCTGTTCCCAACTTTTCATTTCTCTCTACCCACTACCCTCCAACTCCCCCACTCCACAACCATCAAACTATTAAAAAAGAGCTATCTACACCCATTCTTTCCATTTCCTTTGTAATCCAGTTACTCTGCCAATTACTAGAAAATCTGTATCCTAACATTCCTACTGTGCTTGGCTTTTTGGAAGAGCTGAAAACAATTACTGAATGACTGAATGAATCTGGCTGCCCAAACTGGAAACATGGAAACATATTTCTTCTACTTACCCTGTCATTCAGTTGGTCACCAAGTCTTTTAGATGATACTTCCTGAAGAGTACTCGTGTCTGTCATCTTCTCTCCACTCTCACTGCTATTACTTTAGTTTTAGTTTGAACTACCAGGACCCCTCACTTTGATTACTGTTACAGCTCCTTAACAGGTCTTCCCCAATTCCAGGTGTCTCAGAACATAGCAGCTAGAGTAGCCTTTCACAATACTACTTCCCTGCTTAAAAGTGCTACTTCACAGATTCCCAAAGTCCCCAGGATTCCATTTGACCTCCTTATTATGGTATATATTTCATGACGTTACACTGCTCTCTGATCAGAATCTAAACTCAAAACATACTGAATTGTAATTTCCAAAACAGGTCATTGTTTTTCTTGCCTCTAGAAACTTGCACCTGTCCCTCCTTTTGCCCAGCTGCACTTCCCCTCCAATCTTTCACTCTTTTTACTCAGCAAACTCCTACTTGCTATGTGAACTCACTGATTCTAGGAATCATTCACTGCTCCCCCGAGACTCAACCTGGTGCCCCCATGTTTTCCCCATGACAGGCCGTGTGCATCTGTATAAAAACGGTTATGCAGTTTCTTTACAATTATCTGTTTATTTGTTTGACTGTTCTATTCAATGAGTTGAATTTGTCCTTGTTTTCTCCCACCAAGGTCTTCAAACACTGGCAGATCTCCTCATCCTTTTTCCTGGTAACATCTAAGGTATATCCCATCACTTCCAATATCTTCAGGTGTTAAAGAACAGTCTTGTTTTCAGATGTTAAGAAATGCAGTCCAATTCAACATCAGCATTTCCATCTTTCACCCTGTTTTCTGATTCTACTATGGTGCCTCCAAGAATAGGGTCAGAGCGATGGATGAGAAGAAAAGGAACAAAAATCTATTTATTTAACTGATGCTGTTTGTAGCTCTCATTTGGCTGTTAAATGTTCTCTTTTAAAAGATGACTCTTTCACAACACATATTGGTAGATTCTTGAACGATTTTCATGGATATGGTCTCACTAACTAGACATTTGCTGGCTTATAAATGACTTCACTCCTCAGCTTCTACTCTCCAGCAGAATACCTTCGAGGTGAGGGAAACCTGAGGGTGATCCCTCTCACACAGACCCTTGCAGCATGACTCCAGCTTGGCAGCCTTTCTGCAAAGTCTGCATGGCCCACCAATAAACTTCTGTACCCTTGTCCCAACAAATTCTAGAAGTATGGGCCATTCCTATTACAACAATTTCTCTTTTCATTGTCATTGCTATTTCTTCCACCAGCCTCCAAGTAAGATGTAGACCAGTCTCTATGCCTATTGAAGTCCAAGGGACATATTTTTGTACTTCTGGTGCCCCACAGCTCCAACTTGTCTTAAAGAGAGGCTGTAGGTATCTCCCTTTTCTCCCTAATGGGAAATGGAGGGGAATTACCTGAAAGTTCTCAACTGCTATAAATTACTTTCAAATAAATTCTTAAAGAAAATTATCTAGGGCTCTCTTTCACAGGTTGAATTTAAATGAAGGGCTAGGAGTCAGTCACAGGATTGACTTTGCTATCTCTTAGCAATTCCTGTGGAGATGTCCCAAGCCCTCTCCTGAATATATATGCATAATAATAAGGCAATAGTGAAAGTCCCATTTGACGTGTTGTTATGTTTGCCTTTCCTTGATGACTGGGTGTGTACCTTCTTCAAACTCATATTCCCAGTGTCTGGCACAGAGTAGAGCTGCAATAAATTATAGGGAATGATAAGCAATTCCTATGCATTATGAAACATTTACGATGAAGTCATAGTAATATACTTCGCTTGACAAGTAAGGGACAGCCATGTCTACTTGAGAATGTTAGGAAAGACCCATGAATGTGAAATTTTCCTTAAAGTATGGGTTCTCCTTGTTCCTTAACAGGGAAACTTCATTGTTATAACCTCATTGTTACTTATACCATTAGCTTTGGTCCACAGTTGCTGTTCTATTTAAATATCAGAAAAGAGAAGTAGCAACGCAACATCTTTAAGTGTAAGTTAATCTTAAAATCAGATTTTTGTGTGTTGAGTTTGAGGCGTTCTTTATAGATCCTGGATATCAACCTTTTGTCTGTACTGTCAGTTGCAAATATCTTCTCCCATTCCGTAGGTTGCCTTTTTGTTTTGTTGACCTTTGCTGTGCAGAAGCTTTTGATCTTGATGAAGTCCCAAAAGTTCATTTTCGCTTTTGTTTCCTTGGCCTTTGGAGACATATCTTGAAAGAAGTTGCTGTGGCTGATATTGAAGAGGTTACTGCCTATGTTCTCCTCTAGGATTCTGATGGATTCCTGTCTCACGTTGAGGTCTTTTATCCATTTCCAGTTTATGTTTGTGTACGGTGTAAGAGAATGGTCGAGTTTCATTCTTCTACATATCGCTGTCCAGTTTTCCCAGCACCATTTATTGAAGAGACTGTCTTTTTCCCATTGTATATTTTTTCCTGTTTTGTCGAAGATTATTTGACCATAGATTTGAGGGTCCCTATCTGGGCTCTCTACTCTGTTCCACTGGTCTATGTGTCTGTTTTTATGCCAGTACCATGCTGTCTTGGTGATCACAGCTTTGTAGTAAAGCTTGAAATCAGGTAACGTGAGAGACTATGGACTCTGAAAAACAACCTGAGGGTTTTGAAGGGGAGGCGGGTGGGAGGTTGGGGAACCGTGTGGAGGGTAATAGAGAGGGCATGTATTGCATGGAGCACTGGGTATGGTGCAAAAACAATGAGTACTGTTATGCTGAAAATAAATAAATTTTAAAAAATCAGATTTTTAAACTCAACCAAATTCCAAATTTACTAGGCTTCTTTTCTGATCATAACTTGTTGGAGAGCTCAGCAGGAGTCTAGTCAGAAATTGCATTTGACCCAGAAAAAACTAAACCATTTATTCTTTTTCATTTGAGGATATATATATATTACAAACATGTGGCCGTTTGGCAATGTTCCTAATCTCTTTTAAATTAAATTAGGCTCTATGACTTTTAAACACTATTGAACAGGCTTCTTCATTGTATTACTATGTTAATTTCTGTGGAACACTTTTATTTTACCTCCATTAGACTGTATTCACATTTCTCATGTTTTCCTCCAGTTCTCCCTCCTCCCCTGCTGCACAGATATTCACAGAGCACTTAATTCTAGTCTGCACCAAGGAAATAATGGATCCCAAGGTCTTATAAACACTGAGAGTGGAGAAAGTCCCTAGAAGAGGGGAGAACTGGAGGAAGAAATAAAGAATACCATGGGTAGTTGAAGACAAGCACAGAGATCCCTCCATTCTCAACAGAGTTCATTCAAGTAACTGTAGTTTCCTTATTCTCAGGCAAACATAGTACGTGCAGGATAATCTTGGAAGGTATGAGATGCAGGGTGGCTTTTACAGAAAGATACAATGACAGGGGTACACAATTCTAACAATAACCTGATTTATACTTACAAAGTCATAAATAATATTTAAGTTTAATGAAGTAAATATGTATTTATTTATTCCACTGGTGCTATCAACAAGATGTAGTTTTGGATTGGGACATATCTAACTGCTATACTTACAACATATAGAATACCCATAATTTGCTAAATATATACTTGAATGCACAACACATACACCCCACCAGGGTCCTCATGTTTATAAGAAATGTCTGCATCATTCAGGACTAAAATAAATAGCCTTGAAGCTAAACACTAATCCTCTTAGTCATTTGGTGAATATGCCTGTTTGGAAAGCAATCCCTATACCCAGTTATTTTAACTGAATCTTTGCTTTCAAGTCAGAGGGCATCTCTCATTAAGGTGAATTTAAAGGAGGGGAGACTGGCAAGGAGGTTGTTATTTGGACACTATGCAGAAACCTGATTTTAAAATTTCTGTCTTCCTCCTCAGTATTCCCAAATAAGCAGCCTGAAGCTGATTGGAACATGGGCAGTGGCTCTTTGCTCCAAAACATTTTAGTTTCTAAATTTTAGGTGAGTTAAGTTGACCTATTTATATTGATGGGGCATCTGTCACTCTGGAAATCCTGGACAAGAAAGATTGAATCAGACTATGGGAGTCCAGCCAAAACGGAACTAATTTGCTACTGCTTTTGGCGGGGAGGGCAAGAAGATAAAATTTGTCCCTTGTAAGAGAGGTAATGATTTTCCCTAAAGAGAATAGTTGTTTCTTCTGTTAATAATCCTGTAATAAAGGAAAGCTCAAGGGCAGGAATTTGACAGTCCTTGGAATGGAAAGGAGAGGGAACTCATTTCTCTCATCTTGACCCAGAGCCTTGAAGAATCTTAAAGCAGTTATAGTGGAGCTGGTGAGACCAGACCCTAGAGAACTCAGCTATTGCCTGTGGTAGCCCAGCAACTACACCAATACCATGCAGCATAGACAAGGGGCACCATGGGACTGCCACAAAAAAACTTGGTGGTGAACAAATTTCTAGCAAATAAGGCACTGGGTACATATGTAAAGGGGAAGTTAATTAGGATATATTCAAATATAGATGATTACTTGCTAGCATTAGTCAGAGACTATTTGCCTTGATACATGAAGATTCTCTTATCTTTATTTTTTAAAAGATTTTATTTATTTATTTGAAATAGAGAGAGCATGAGCAGTGGGGAGAAGAAGAAGCAGACTCCCCACTGAGCAGGGAGCCCAATATGGGGTTTGATCCATGGACTCTGGGATCATGGCCTGAGCCAAAGGCAGACACTTAACTAAGTCATCCAGGTGCTCCAAGATTCTCTTATCTTTATAAATGTTAAGATTCCAGTTTCTAGGGGTGCCTGGGTGGCTCAGTGGGTTAAGCCTCTGCCTTCCGCTCAGGTCATGATCTCAGGGTCCTGGGATCGAGCCCCGCATTGGGCTCTCTGCTCAGCAGGAAGCCTGCATCCTCCTCTCTCTCTCTGCCTGCCTCTCTGCCTACTTGTGATCTCTCTCTGTGTGTCAAATAAATAAATTTAAAAAAAAAAAAGAAAGATTCCAGTTTCTATTGATTCTTTAATCCATAATAACAGATACCACAATCCAAAATTTTCACTGGGCTATCCTCCACTCTGAGTAACACCTTTGGTGAAACATCATTTTGATTCAAGATTAGATTCTGTACTTATTCCAAGAGCCTCCTGCCATTAAGGAGCTTTCAATCTTGAAATTATGTCAAAAATTATATTTACATGTTGACATAGATTAGAACAGAACCTTAAGAATGAAAAAGTTACATACAGAAATTTTTGATCCTTTTAATCAAGTTGCTGTGATGTGACCATTAAAATTATGGACTCAAAGAATGTAAGTGAGAAAAAAAGCGGATAAAATTTTGTATGTATAGTGTGATTCTAATTTCCAAGTGAGTATTCTATATTGCAGGGAAAAAAGCTCCAGGAAGAAACACGGTGCCTTGTTAGTACTGGTACTTGCTCAGTTGTACAGTTAAGACAACTTATTTTTCTTTATATTTTTTCAATTGAAATTTTTTAACAATAATGTTTTACTCTCGGCACACAAAAAATGTTATTCTAAAAATGTAGCCTTAAAGACTCTAAGATATGTATTAATCCGGAAAAGTGGGGAAAATACACACACAAGAGCAGATATACAAACAGGTGTACTATAATTTAAATAGTAATTGGATTAGGAATGAGAGATTATGGATGACTTTTTCATTTCTCAACTTCCTTTAATGTCACTACCCTTCTTTTATGATATAAAGGACTAAGTAAAATAACGGTTAATGTATTAACATTCTAATAAAGCACTGAATTAAAAATTAAAATAAAAAGTTAAATCTAATTGGCAAACAGAGCAAGCTCCAAAAAAAATTAAAGAATTCTTTCTCTACAATAGAAATGTATAGATAATACAACCAGAACCACACAACCCAGGCACAAAATCCTGTGAGTGAGAGGAAGTTGGCAGATACTAAAAGATACTTGGAAGCCGAGTGTGGAAGATGAGCCCACCCAAGCTTTGGGGCCAGCCTACCTGGGCTTCAGTTGTGAATCCACTGCTTGGTAGCTGAGACACTTTAGTAAATCACTGGACTTTCTGAGCGCTGGTTCTTTCACCTGGAACTGCATATGGTGGCGACTATTAGTGAATGTGCTTGAAAATGTTTCTAACCTGAAGCACATTTAAAACATGTAATGGTCTCCTACTAACTCTGGCATAGTCACACAACTGACACCTGCTTTATGCAGAAAAGGTCTCTATTTTCCCACATTTGGGTCCCAAACTACCTACCATATCAATTCTGAGTATCAGTTATGTAATTTCAAACTCTATGGTGACTTTAAAATCCTAATTATTCCTGATCCATTAGTTTAATAAACCTTTAGAAATTAAGGTACATATGCAGAAAAGTGCCTAAATGATACATGTAACATTGAATGAAATTCCACAAGTTGAGCACGTGGATGCCACCACCATGCAAATCAAAAAATAGATCACTATCAGCACCCTAGGAGCCAACATCATGCTTCCTCCATCATTCTTCCCCCGCCTTCCCAAAAGCAACCACTATTCTAACTTTTAACACCAGAGATTAGTTCTTCTTTTTATAATGGAATCACTTTCGCTCAGCCTCATGTTTATGAGATTCATTCATGTTGTGTGTAGCAGTAGTTTGTTCATGTCCAGTGCTGTGTAATATTCTACCATATGGATATGCTACAATTTATTTACCCATCCTCCTACGTGGACATGTGAATGTTTCTGACCGTGTGCAAAGTGCTGCTATATATATATTCTTAGACCTGACTTTTGATGGACAAATGCACTCAGTTATCTTGGGCATATACATGAGTGACATTGCTGCATTCTAGAATATACTTACATTCATCTTTAGTTGATCCTGTCAGATAGCTTTCCAAAGTGGTTCTCATTTCATTTTTTAAAAATTCTCCCTCCCCCTGGTCTGTGGTAACAAGCATTCTATTTTCTGTCTCTATGAACATAGGTATCTCCTATAAATGTAATCATAAATAGTATTTGTCCTTTTGTGACTGGCTTATTTCACTTAGTAGAATGTCCTCAAGATTCATGTATATGGTAGTACATGGCAAAATGTCCTTCCTTTAAGGCTGAATAATATTCTGTTGCATGGATATACCACATTTTCTTTATCCATTCATCAATCAATGGACACTTAAACCGCTCCCACCTTTTGGCTATTATAAATAATAATCTGAACATAGGTGTACAGATATTTGTTTGAGCAGCTGCTTTCAATTCTTTCGGGTATGGGTCTAGAAGTGGAACTGCTGGCTCATAGAGTAATTCTATGTTTAGTTTTCTGTGGAACCAACATATTCTTTTCCACTGCAGCTGTACCACCCCATTTAATTTTCACAGTTTTATCCCAAACCAAGCTCAGGTCTCTCCCATCTCAATATCCCATCCACCTTTTGGTGACAATCCAGACTTTATCTGTTCCCACCTGGTTGCCTCTGTTATGTGACTGAGACAAGGAACCAGAGATGAACATAGAGGAAAGCTAGTTTCTAGTTCTAGTTCTGCCACTAACTCACACAACTATTAGATAAGAAACAAGGACCCTCACAAGCATACTGAAGTTTAAGTAGAAAACACAGTAAGTTAGAGCGATAAGATAGGCAAAAAAATTTTAACACACTAGACTTTACAGCTCACTTTAGCTAGACCAAGTCAGATCACACTGTTTTGCATAAAATCTATTTTACATCTTTTCTTTTATAATAATCACCAGAATCTAAATTTAATTATTACACAATACTGTTTCCTTACACACAGTACTATGTCCTTCACAGAGATGCAAAGAATTGGGGACTGAAAGTCAAAGAAAAGGCAGCATTGTTTTCCTTGAAGAGAACAATAGTGTAACAGCTACTGCTATAATCTTATTTCTGCCCTGCACCTCTCCCACCATTGCCCCCATTCCCTTTCTGACCAACAGGGTGTGGTAACCTTGAGGTGTACAGTGCAGACCTTCTTCTGAAGAACCTGCTGGGGAGGCAGGGCCTACGTGACTGATAGGCTCTAGGTTCTGCAGGTTGAGATCCACTGTGGTGTTCATAACCGGAATGCACTTCCTCCAGACTGCTCCCAGCCCTTACTGAATGTGATAGGCATCTAGAGCTTGGATATTTCTGCCTGATGTAGTGCTTTTCCAATGGGCAATCTTTTCTTTGAACTGTCATTAGCTTGGTGAGGACTTCCTTCAAAGGGTGCTGTGGCCTAATACTCTTCTTATTACTTTTTTTGAAATTTCTTTTCA
Source organism: Meles meles (assembly GCF_922984935.1). Classification (NCBI taxonomy): domain Eukaryota; kingdom Metazoa; phylum Chordata; class Mammalia; order Carnivora; family Mustelidae; genus Meles; species Meles meles. The sequence continues at coordinate 8,299,161 of NC_060069.1, forward strand.
GTGTAACAGTATTCATTATTTATGCACCACACCCAGTGCTCCATGCAATACATGCCCTCCATAATACCCACCACCTGGCTCCCCCGACCTCCTACCCGTCGCCCCTTCAAAACTCTCAGGTTGTTTTTCAGAGTCCATAGTCTCTCAAGGTTCACCTCCCCTTCCAATTTCCCTCAACTCCCTTCTCCTCTCCATCTCCCCATGTCCTCCATGTTATTTGTTATGCTCCACAAATAAGTGACACCATATGATACATGACTCCCTCTGCTTGACTTATTTCACTCAGCATAATCTCTTCCAGTCCTGTCCATGCTGATACAAAAGTTGGGTATTCATCCTTTCTGATGGAGGCATAATACTCCATCATGTATATGGACCACATCTTCCTTATCCATTCGTCTGTCGAAGAGCATCTTGGTTCTTTCCACAGTTTGGCGACTGTGGCCATTGCTGCTATAAACATTGGGGTACAGATGGCTCTTTTCACTACATCTGTATCTTTGGGGTAAATACCCAGTAGTGCAATTGCAGGGTCATAGGGAAGCTCTATTTTTAATTTCTTAAGGAATCTCCACACTGTTCTCCGGAGTACTGCACCAACTTGCATTCCCACCAACAGTGTAAGAGGGTTCCCCTTTCTCCACGTCCTCTCCAACACACGTTGTTTCCTATCTTGCTAATTTTGGCCATTCTAACTGGTGTAATGTGGTATCTCAATGTGGTTTTAATTTGAATTTCCCTGATGGCTAGTGATGATGCATATTTTTTCATGTGTCTGATAGCCATTTGTATGTCTTCATTGGAGGAGTGTCTGTTCATGTCTTCTACCCATTTTTTTGACATGATTATGTTTTGTGTGTGTTGAGTTTAAGAAATTCTTTGTAGATCCTGGATATCAACCTTTTGTCTGTACTGTCGTTTATGAATATCTTCTCCCATTCTGTGGGTTTCCTCAGTGGAACAGAGTAGAGAGCCCAGATATGGACCCTTAACTCTATGGTCAAATAATCTTCGACAAAGCAGGAAAAAATATACAGTAGAAAAAAGAGAGTCTCTTCAATAAATGGTGCTGGGAAAATTGGACAGCTATATGTAAAAGAATGAAATTTGACCATTCTCTTACACCGTACACAAAGATAAACTCAGGATGGATAAAAGTCCTCAACGTGAGACAGGAATCCTTCAGAATCCTAGAGGAGAACATAGGTAGTAACCTCTTTGATATCAACCACAGCAACTTCTTTCAAGATATGTCTCCAAAGGCAAAGGAAACAAAAGCGAAAATGAACTTTTGGGACTTCATCAAGATCAAAAGTCTCTTCCTATTACTTAGTCTTTCCTTCCCTCTTTTCTTTCCTGGGCATCAGGCTTGCATCATGGTCTAAAGTTTCTCCCAACCTACTCCTATGCCCCTTTGGTTTATTCTTTACTAACATTTCCTTCAAATAATCTCTTGGAAATCTCATCCTATCTTGGCTGTCTGCTTCTAAGAGGAGGAACTGATGTACAGGGGCAATTGCAGGACAGGGTGGGGGGATCAGTTATCATGTTCTCATCAATGGCCTCAGTGATTGATCAAAGGGGTAAACCTATGGTGCCCATCAGACCAATAAGAATGTTTCTCTTGGGGGGAGCGCCTAGGTGGCTCAGTGGGTTAAGCCTCTGCCTTCGGCTCAGGTCATGATCTCAGGGTCCTGGGATTGAACCCCGCATAGGGCTCCCTGCTCAGTGGGGAGCCTGCTTCTTCCCCTCTCTTTCTGCCTGCCTCTCTGCCTACTTGTGATCTCAGTATGTCAAATAAATAGACAAAATCTTTTTTTAAAAAAAGAATGTTTCCCTTGGGATTAGTCAACCTCAGACAGGTGGGGACAGGGGATTCTGAAACAGTAAGGAAATAAACTCTCACTTATCTGAGGCCATGTTTCTTGGCAGAGAAATCCTGCCTGAGGTTGCAAAGAATCAGTCCAGTGTTAGAGAGAAAGGTTTCATGTGGGTAGTGGGGTCTGAGGAGACTAGATTCTGAAATCTGGAGATAAGCATCACCTTTCCTATATGATCACATAAGTCAATAAGTTTCCTGTTAAAACTAGGTTTTGATCCCTTGTAACCTGAGAATCCTAATTATGTTACTCTCTTGGTGTGTGTGTGTGTGTGTGTGTGTGTGTGTGTGTGTGTGTATGTGTGTATAAAATGGAATATTACTCAGCCATAAAAAGGAATGAAATCTCAGTATTTGCAAAGACACATATAGACCTAGAGTGCATTATATTAAGGGAAATAAGTCAGAGAAAGAAAATACTATATGATTTCATTCATATGTGGAATTTAAGAAATGTAACAGATGGACTTAGGTGGAAAAAAAGATGGGCAAACCATAAAACAGACTTTTTAGAGAGCACACCAAGGGCTGCTGGAGGGGAGGTGGGCTCAAGGGATGAAATAAGTGGCTATTGGTATTTAAGAGGGCACTTGGAATGAGCACTTTATATTGCATGTAAGTGAGGAATCACTAAATCCTAAACCTGAAACTAATATACTAACTAACTAGAATTTAAATAAAAACTTGGAAGAAAAAACTTTCCACAGATTCCACTGATTCCAGGATAAAGCCCAAACTCCTTATATTCTAATATGTTGAAAAATTTCCAAATCTACTGAGAACTTCCAAGAATAGTAAAATGAATGCCCATTTACCCTGCACCTAAATTCATCAATTAATAACATTCTACTACTTTGGTCTTATCTCTTTTTCTTTCTTTCTGTATATACATACAAAGTTTTTGATGAGTCATTTGAGAATTGAATTAATCACAGACATCATAACATTTCACCCCTAAATACCCTAAGAACAAAGACATTCTCCTATATAATCACAATATGGTATTCACATTCAGAAAATTTAACTTGATACAATATTATTACCTAATATTAAGTCTATATTCAGATCTCCTTAATTGTCCCAGTAATGTCCTTTATGGTTGTTGTTAGGTTATTTATTTCTTTTTGATCCAGGATCCAGTCAAGGATTACATAATGCTTTTAACTGCCATGTCTCTTCACTCTCCTTTAATTCGTAACAGTTCCCTAGCATTTTTCTGTCTTTCAATATCTTGACCTTTTTTCAGAGTCCAGGCAGGTCATTTGGCAGAATGTATCTTAAATTAGGTTTTTCTGGTTGTATCCTCATTATTAGACTCAGGTTAAACATTTTCAGGGGTAATCAGAGGTAATGTGATGCCCTCAATACATTTGCAAGGCTGTTCACAGGTGGCCCTGCCCATCTCTCTGGCCTCATAACTTGCTGCTCTCCCTATGATCTTTCAAGTTCCAGCCAAGAAACCTCTTGTAGTTTCCTTCATTCACCTGGATTATTGGAATATACATTTCTCATCTAAACTTAAATAGTCATGACCTTTCCTTAGCCCCTTGGAATGAGCCAGCTCACCCATGTAGTTGTATAATTATCTTTCCTTCTAGACCATTGACTTTCAAAGTGTGGTCCTCAGACCCCCAGGATCTTGGGACCATTTTATGGGGTTTACAAGGTCAAAGCTATTTTCATGATAATATTTAAGATGTCATTTACCTTTTTCACTGTACTGACATTTGTACTGATGTTACAAAAGCTATGGTGAGAAGCTGCTTGTGCAAACTGTAGCATTGGTCACTGTATTCTTTACCACCTACACACAGAAAAAAAAGGGAGTTTTACTTGAGTATGTCCTTGATTCAGCAGTTAAAATGATTAACTTTACTAAATCATGACCCTTGAGCATGTCTATTTAATATTCTGCATGACAAAATGGGAAGTATGCATAAAGCATTTCTGCTGCACAATGAAGTACAATGGGCATCTCAAGAAAAAGCATTTCTGGGACTGGATTGTGAGCTGAGCCGCACACTGTTTTCGTGGAGCACCATTTTTACTTGAAAGAACAAGCAGTTAAACTGAGCATTTGATAGGCATTTTCTCAATAAATGGGCAAAGTGAAACTGCCACTTCAAGAAAAACTACTCACAATATGCGCTGTCAATGGTAAAATTTGAACACTCAGATAAAAATCAGAATTCTGGAAAAATTGTATTTTTGACTAAGTTTAAGTTTGACTGCCTCCCAATGCTTAGACTTTTCTGATGTGATCAGTGCTGATATTAATGAATGTGATTTTTTTTTAGATTATATAGTGAAATGTGTCAACATTTGAAAGAGTGGTTTTCCAAATGAACAATGCATATTATTAGATATGGAAGATTTGCTGAAAATGCAAGATAGACTAATTAATTTTAGTATATGAAGCATTTATTTCATATATTTACCAGAGATATGGTTTCAGATTCCATATTGTAGCTAGCCTTTAAGAAATTACCACTTGCTGATTTTTGGTATAGTAGCAAAGAAGAATTTTCGCAATTATCTGAAAAGATTTCTAAGATACTCCTCTGTTATCCAATTGCATATTTGGGTGAGACCAGATTTTCCATATATACTTCAGCCAAAACAACATATTGCAACAGACTAAGAAAGAAGCAGAGATGAGAGTCCAGCTGTCTTTTATAAAGACATTAAAGACAGTAGAAAAATTATAAAACAATGCCATTCATTAATATTTTTCAGAAAAGATGATTGTCTTTTTATAATAATACATTATTTATGTTCACAGGTAACAGGTTCATTACATTATTTTTATTTTGTTTTTTTCTTCATCATGATAAGCACACTCATTAATCCCCATCACCTATTTCATCCATTCCCCCACATATTTCCCCTCTGGTAACCATCAGTTTGTTCTCTATAGTTCAGGGTCTGTTTCTTGTATGTCTCTCTCTCTCTCTCTCTTTTTTTTTTTTTTTACCTTTTGCTCATTCGTTTTGTTTCTTAATTTCCACATATGAATGAGATCATACGACATTTGTCTTCCTCTAACTGATTTTGTTTAGCATTATACTCTCTAGCTCTATTCATGTTATTGCAAATGGCAAGATTTCATTCCTTTTTATGTCTGAGTAATATTCCATTTTATATATTTATATATTTTATATATATATACTGCATGTTCTTTATCTATTCATCTATCAATGGACACTTGGGCTGTTTCCATAGTTTTGCTATTGTAAATGATGCCACCATACATATAAGGGTGCATGCATCCTTTTGAATTACTGTTCTTGTATATTTTGGGCAAAAACCTAGTAGTGAGATTACTGGATCATGGGTAGCTGTATTTTTAATTTTTTTTAAGGAACTTCCATACTATTTTCCACAACGACTGCACTAGTTTGCATTCCCACCAACATGAGGGTTCCTTTTTCTCCACATCCTCACCAAAACTTACTGTTTCTTGCATTTTTTATTTTAGCCATTCTGACAGATGTAAGGTGATATTTCATTCTGGCTTTGATTTCCAGTTCCCTGATGATTAACGATGTTGAGGATCTTTTCATGTATCTGAGGACCATTTGTATGTTTTCTTTGGAGAAATGTCTGTTTATGTCTTCTGCTTATGTGTTAATTGGATTATTTGGCTTTTTTTTTTGGTGTTGATTTTATATATATATATATATATATATTAGATACTAACCCTTTATCAGATATGTCATTGTAAATATCTTCTCCCAGTCTATAGGTTGCCTTTTACTTTTGCTGATTGTTTCCTTCAGTGTGCAGAAGTTTTTATTTTGATGTAGTTCTAATAGTTTATTTTTGCTTTTATTTCCTTTGTCTCAGGAGACTTATCTAGGAAAAAGTTGCTACAGCTGATGTTAAAGAAATTACTGCCTGTGCTCTCTTCAAGGATTTTTATGTTTTCAGGTCTCACATCTAGGTCTTTAATCCATTTTTTATTTATTTTTATGTATGTTGTAAGAAAAGTTACATTCTTTTGCATGTAGCTGTCCAGTTTTCCCAACATCATTCATTGATGTGACTGTCTTTTTTCCATTGTATATTCAGTCTTCCTTCATCAAAGATCAATTGACCATATACTTTTGGGTTTATTTCTGGATTTTCTATTCTGTTCCCTGATCTATGTGTCTATTTTTATGCCAGTAACAAACTGTTTTAATTACTACTGCATTGTATTATAACTTGAAGACTGGGATTGATACCTCTACTTTTGTTTTTCTTTTTCAAGATTGCTTTGGCTATTTGAGGTCTTTTGTGGTTCCAACAAATGTTGGGCTGGTTTGGTCTAGTTCAGGGAAAAATACTGTTGGTATTTTGATAGGGATCGTATTAAATGCACAAATTATTTTTTTAATATTTTATTTATTTGACACAGAAAGAGACAGCCAGAGAGGGAGCACAAGCAGGGGGAGTAAGAGAGGGAGAAGCAGTCTCCCACAGAGCAGGGAGCCTGACGTGGGACTTGATCCCAGGACACTGGGATCATGACCCAGGTCAAAGGCAGATGCTTAACAACTGAGCCGCCCAGGCACCCCAAATACTTTGGATAGTATAGACATTTTAACATATTTGTTCTTCCAGCCCATGAACAGGGAATGTGTTTCCAAATTTGTATAAGCTTGAATTTCTTTCATCAGTGTTACATAGTTTTCAGAGTACAGGTTCTTTCATCTCTTTAGTTCTGTTTATTCTTAGATATTTCATTGTTTTTCCATGCAATTATAAATGCAATTCTTTTTTCTTTTTTTGCGGTTTACTTGAGACAGCACACATGAGCAGGGGGAGGGGCAGAGGGAAAGAATCTCCCTGTCCAGTGCAGAGCCCAATGGCAGGCTCAATTTCATCACCCTGAGATCTGACCTGAGCCAAAATCAAGAGTCAGTTGCTTAACTGACTGAACTATCCAGGCATTCCTAGTTTATTTTCTTAATTTCACTTTCTGCTGCTTCATTATTAGTATATAGGAATACAACAGATTTCTGTGCATCAGTTTTGAAGCTGCAACTATACTGAATTCATTTATTGGTTCTAGAGATTTTTTGGTGGAGTCCTTGGGGTTTCCCATATACAGTATCACGTTTGCAAATAGAGTTTTACTTCATCCTTACTGATTTGGATGCATTTTATTTCTTTGTGTTGTTTAATTGCTGTGACTAGGTCTTCCAGGAAGAATAAAAGTGGTGAGAGTGGGCATCCTTGTCTTAGTCCTGACCTTAAGAGAAAAGCTCTCAGTTTTTCACCATTGAATATGATGTTGGCTGTGGGTTTTTCATAGAAGGCCTTTATTATGTTGAGATATGTTCCTTCATAAGAAGGAGAGAGAGAGGATCAGTCTCCCTGCTAAGTGGAGTGCCTCACATGGGGCTCGTTCCCACAAACCTGAGATCATGACTGAGCCAAAACCAAGAGTCAGATGATCAACCAACTGAGCCACCCAAGCAACCCTTTTGTGGTATCTTTATCTGGTCTCGGTATCAGGGTGATACTTTCCTCATAGAATGAATTTGGAAGTTTTCCTTTCTCTTGTATTTTTTTGGAATAGCTCATTAAAATAGGTATTAACTCTTCTTAAATGTTTGGTAGAATTCACCTATGAAGCCATATAGTTCTGGACTTTTTTTGTTGGGAGTTTTCTGGTTACTGATTCAATTGAATTGCTGGCAATTGGTCTGTTCAAGTTTCTTATTTTTTCCTGCTTCAGCTTTGGTAGGTTATATTTCTAGGAATTTATCCATTTCTTCTAAGTTGTTCAATTTGTTGGCAAGTAGGTCTTCATAATATTCTGTCACAATTGTTTGTATTTCTGTGGTGTTGGTTGTTATTTCTCCTCTTTCATTAGTGGTTTTGTTTATTGGGGTCCTCTCTCTCTCTCGATTAGTCTTGCTAGAGATTTAGTAATTTTGTTGATCTTTTCAAAGAACAAGCTTCTGGTTTTATTGATTTGTTCTATTGTGTTTTAGTTTTCTCTAGTATTTATTTCTGCTCTAATCTTCATTATGCCCATCCTTTTGCTGGGTTTGGATTTTATTTGTTCTTTTTTCTAGCTCCTTTAGGTGTAAGGTTAAGTTCTTTATTTGAGGTTTTTCTTGCTTTCTAAGGTAGGCATGTATTGTTATATACGTCCCTCTTAGAATTACTTTTGTTGCATCTCAGTGATTGTGTTTTCATTTTCATTTGTTTCCATGTTTTTTTAAATTTCTTCATCGATTTCTTGGTTGACCCACTCATTGCACAGTCTAACATGTTATTTAACCTCCATGTATTTGTGCTCTTTCCAGATTTTTTTCTTGTGGTTGATTTTTAGTTTTATAGCATTGTGGTCAGAAAAGACGCATGGGGAGCTAAGATGGAGAAGAGTAGGAGGACCCTGGGCTTGTCTCTTTCCTTGAACACAACCAGATAACTATCAAATCATTCTAAATACTCCAGAAATCAACCTGAAGACTGAGAGAACAAACTCCACAACTAAAGGAAGAGAAGAAGTCACATCAAAGAAGGTAGGAAGTATGGAGATGTTGTTTGGAGGAGAAACTGGATCATAGGTGCTGTGAAGGGGAGGGAGCTATGGTCACAGAGAAAGGTGAGAGAGAGAGAAGCACACAGAGAACACACAAGTAAAACATTTCCCCAAAGCCACTGGCTGGGAAAATGAGAGAAACTGATTTTTATGAGTTCTTGCAACCAGCAAGGCTTAAAGACTGGAGTTTTAAAGGTGAACAGGTTTGGCTGGAATAGAATCTTGAGAGTACCATCCTATTCCTAGAGAGAGGCAGGCAAACAACCAGAGGGAGTGGGGCAGATGGTGTGGAATCAGTGATTTGAAAAATGCTAGGGGCACACAGCAGGGAGATTATTCACTCCTCTTAGAGCCAGACCTTGGGAGGCTGCATTCAGGGAGAGGTCCCTCCAGGGACAAAGGAGCTGGCTGGCACCATTTCCCTCCCCTGGCCATCATCATAACTCATAACCACAGAGCCACTGGTGGAAAGGTACTCAGCCCCAACAATGACTGCTTCAATCAAGACCCACACCCCTGTGCTCTGCTGGGACTTCCCCTCTTAGTCAAGCTTGCCTCAGTCCCAGCATAACAGGCTCCTTCACCAGAAGACCAGCAGAAACCCCTGCCCATACCATGTCTCCCAACCAGAGATTTCTGCAGGGATTCAGTTCTAGTGTAAGTGGTAATGGAAGTAGTATCAGGCCTCATTTAACAAGCATACCAGAACACACCTAGTTAAAACTTACCACATTCTGGCCAAAGGCCAAACACTGCCCACTGCAGGCAAGGAGAGTCTCTGCAGACAACTAGCCTGAAAGATAGAGCAGGCAAAACACAACAGCAGAGCACATGCAGCAGCACACAGTAGAGACACTCCCTGAAGAACCAGGTCATGGACACTACATTACCTCTTCTTCATAAAGCCATTATTCTCAGGAGCAGGAAACATAACAGTCTTTTCTAACACAGAGAAGATAGAGACCTAGACAAAATGCCAAGATGGAGGAATTCATTCCAAATGAAAGAATAAGATAAGATCATGGCCAGAGATTGAAGCAAAAGAGATATAAATAACAGGATTGCTGAAGAATTTAAAGCAACAATCAAAATGATACTTGCTAGACTTGAGGAAAGACTGGAAGACTTCAGGGACACCCTTACTTGGAGATAAAACTTAAAAAAAAGAGTCAGTCAGAAATGAAAAATGTAATAACTGAGATTGGAAACAGGCTTGATGCAATGAATTCAAGGCTAGAAGAAGCAGAGGAATGAATTTGTGACCTATAAGATAAAATAATAGAAATAATAAAGCTGAACAAAAGAAATAAAGAAGTATGATGGAACATGAGAATAGACTTAGGGAATTCAGTGACTTCATCAAGCATAATAACATTTGTAGTATAGGAGTCCCAAAAGAAGAAGAGAGAGAAAAAAGGACAGAAAATTTATTCAAGGAAATAACAGCTGAAAACTTCCCTAAATTGGGGAGGGGAAAAAGACATCCAGATCCAGGAAGCACAGAACAAGAGCAGGCCAACACCAAGACATATTGTGTTTAATTTGTAAAATATACTGCTAAAGAAAAAAAATCTTAAAAGTGGCAAGATAAAAGAAGTCCTTAAATTACAAAGGAAGACCCATAAGGCTAGTTGCACATTTCTCAACAGAAACTTGGCAAGAAAGAAGAGAGTGGCATGATATATTCAAAGTGCTGAAAGGGACAAATTTGCAGCCAAGAATATCCAGCAAGGCTATCATTCAGAATAGGAGAGATAAAGAGTTTCCCAGACAAACAAAAACTAAAGGAGTTAGGGACCACTAATCCAGCTCTGAAAGAAGTATTAAAGTGTACTCTTTGGGTGGAAAGGAAAGACCAAAAGTGACAAAGACAAGAAAGGACCAGAGAAATTTTCCAGAAACGACAACAAAACAAGTAATAAAATGGCACTAAATACATATATGTCAATAATTACTCTGAATGTAAATGGACTAAATGTTCCAATCAAAAGACACAGAGCATCAGAATGGATGAAAAAATGAGATCAACCTATATACTGCATACAAGAGACTCATTTCAGACCTAAAAACACCTGCAGACTTTAAGTGAGGGGATGAAGAAACATTTGTCATGCAAATTAATGTCAAAAGAAAACCAGAGTAGCAATGTTTCCATAAGTCAAACTAGACTTTAAACCAAAGACAGAAGATAAAGAGGGCACTATATCCTAATAAAGGGGACAATACAAAATGATGATCTAACAATTGTAAATATTTATGTACTAAACATGGGAGCACCCAAATATATAAAACTACATAAGGGAACTCATTGATAATAATACAATAATAGTAGGGGATTTTAACAACCCATTACATCAAAGGACAGATCATCTAAATAGAAAATCAACAAGGAAACATTGACTTTAAATGACACACTGGACCAGACAACCTCAACAGATATATTCAGAACATTTCATCCTAAAGCAGAATACATGTTCTTTTCAAATGCACATGTGATTTTCTCCAGAATAGATCACATTTAGGTCACAAATCAGCCCTCAACAAGTACAAAAAGATTGAGACCATACCATGCATGCATATTTTCAGAACACAATGCTATGAAACTTGAAGTCTGTCACAAGAAAAAATTTGGAAAGGCCACAAATACATGTAGGTTAAAGAACATCCTGCTAAAGGATGAATGGGTCCAACAGAAAATTAAAGAATAAACTTTAAAAACACTTTGAAAAGATGAAAATGAAAACATGACAGCCCAAAACCTTTGGGATACAGCAAAAGTGGAAATAAGAGGGAAGTATATAGCAATACAGGCCTACCACGAGTAGCAGGAAAAATCTCAAATAAACAACCTAACTTTATACCTAAAGGAGCTAGCAAAAAAGAACAACAAATGAAGCCTAAGACCAGAAGAAGAAAGGAAATAAAGATTAGAGCAGAAATAAATAATATAGAACTAAGGAAACCAATAGAATAAATCAATGAAACCAGGAGCTGTTTCTTTGAAAAAAATAATAAAACTGATAAACCCCTGGCCAGACTTATCAAAAGGAGAAAGGAATCAAATAAATAAGATCACAAATGAGAGAGGAGAAATAACAACCAACACCACAGAAATACCAACAATTATAAGAGAATATTATGAAAAACTATATGCCAACAAATTGGATAATCTATAAACTACCAAAACTGAAACAGGAAGAAATAGAAAATGTGAACAGACTGATAACCAGCAAAGAAGTTCAATCAGTAATCTAAAATCTCCTGACAAATGAAGTCCAGGGCTAGATGTCTTCACAGGCGAATTTTACCAAACATTTAAAGAAGAGTTAATACTTATTCTCAAGCTATTCTAAAAAAAAAAAAACAGAAAATGAAGGAAAACTTCCAAATTCATTTTATGAGGCCAGCATTATCCTGATACCAGTACCAGATAAAGACTTGGCTCCACTAAGAAAGAAAGCCACAGGCCAATATCCCTGATGAACATGGATGTAAAAATTCTCAGTAAGACACTAGCAAAATGAATCCAGTGATATATTAAAAGAATAATTCACCACGATCAAGTGGGATTTATTCCTGGGCTGCAAGAATGGTCAGTATTCACAAATCAATCAACATGATATGCCACATTAATAAAAGAAACAATAAGAACCATATGATCCTCTCAATCGATGCAGAAACAGCATTTGAAAAAGTAAAACATCCATTCATGATTTAAAAAAAAAAACCCTCAATGAAGTAGGGTTAGAAGGAAATTACCTCAACATCATAAAGGTCATATATGAAAGGCCCATAGCAAATATCATCCAAAATGAGGAAAAACTGAGAGCTTTTCCTCTATGGTCAAGAAAAGACATGGATGTCCACTCTAACCATGTTATTTAACATAGTATTAGAAGTTCTAGCAATCAGACAACAATCAGCAATCAGACAACAAAGAAAAATACAAGGCATTTTAATCAGCAAGGAAGAAATCAAATTTCCTATTTGTAGACCACCTGATAATCTATATAGAATATCCAAAAGACTCCACCAAAAAATTGCCAGAACTGATACATGAATTCAGTAAAGTCACCAGATACAAAACTGATGTATAGAAATCTGTTGAATTTCTATACAGCAATAATAAAGCAGCAGAAAGAGAAATCAAGGCATCAATCCTATTTAGAATTGTACCAAAACTATAAGATAACTAGGAATAAACCTAACTAAAGAGATAAAAGATCTGTACTCTGAAAATTATAGATTACCTATGAAAGAAATTGAAGAGGACACAAAGAAATGGGAAAACATCCATGCTCACGGATTGGAAGAAAAATATTATTAAAATATCTATACTACCCAAAGCAACTTACACATTTAATGCAATCCTCATAAAAATACCAACAGCTTTCTTCAGAAAACCAGAACAAACAATCCTACATTTTATTTGGAACCACGAAAGACCCCAAGTAGCCAAAAACACCTTGAGAAAGAAAAGTAAAGGGGCGCCTGGGTGGCTCAGTGGGTTAAAGCCTCTGCCTTCGACTCAGGTCATGATCCCAGGGTCCTGGGATCGAGCCCCATATCAGGCTCTTTGCTCCGCAGGGAACCTGCTTCCTCCTCTCTCTCTGCCTGCCTCTCTGCCTAGTTGTGATTTCTCTCTGTCAAATAAATAAAACATTAAAAAAAAAACTTAAAAAAAAAGAAAGAAAGAAAAGTAAAGCTGGAGGCATCACAATTCCAGATTTCAAGTTATATTACAAAGCTATAGTGATCAAGACAGTATGGTACTGGCAAAAGAACAGACACAGATCAATGGAACAGAATAGAAAACCCAGAAATGAGCCCTCAACTGTATGGTCAATTAATCTCTAACAAAGCAGGAAAGAATATCCAAAGGAAAAAAGTCTCTTCAACAAATAGTCTTGGGGAAAACAGGACAGCTATAGGCAAAAGAATGAAACTGGATCACTTTCTTACATGATACACACACACACAAAATTCAAAATGGATGAAAGAACTAAATTGGAGACAGGAAACCATCAAAATCCTAGAGGAAAACACAGAGAATAACCTCTTTGACATCAGCCATAGCAACTTCTTTCTAGATATGTTTCCTGAGGCAAGGGAAACAAAGGCAAAAATAAACTATTAGGACTTCATCAAAATAAAAAGCTTCTACACAGTGTAGAAGACAATCAGCAAAACTAAAAGGCAATCTACAGAATGGGAGAAGATATTTGCAAATGACATACCTGATAAAGAGTTAGTATCCAAAATAAATAAAGAACTTACAAAACTTAGCACCCCAGAAACAAATAATCCAATTAAAAATGGGCAGAAGATGGGTGTCTGGGTGGCTCAGTCAGTTAAGCATCTAACTCTTGGTCATGATCTCAGGTCATGAGATTGAGTCCTGCATTAGGCTCCATGTTGAACCTGGAGCCTATTTGAGATTCTCTCTCTCCCTCTCCTTCTGCCTCCCCCCAACTCTCTCTCTCTCTCTCAAAAAAGGCGGGGCGGGGGGCGGGGGAAGATGAATAAACATCTTTCCAAAGAAGATATACAGATGGCTAACAGTAACATAAAAAGATGCTCAGTATCTCTCACACCAAGGAAATGCAAATCAAAATTACAATGATATCACCTCACATCTGTCAGAATGGCCAAAATTAACAACACAAGAAACAACAGGTGTTGGCGAGGATGTGGAGAAAGGGGAATCCTCTTACACTGTTGGTTGGAATGCAAACTGGTGTAGCCATTGTGGAAAGCAGTATGGAGGTCCTCAAAAAGTTAAAAATAGAACCATCCTGTGATCCAGCAATTGCATTACTAGGTTTTTTTTTTTTCATTACTAGGTATTTACTCAAAGAATACAAAAATGCTAAATTCAAAGGAATATATGCACCCTGATATTTATAGCTGCATTATCAACAATAGCCAAATTATGGAAAAATCCCAATGTCCACTGACTGATGAATGAATAAAGAAGATGTGATATATCACATCTTCTTTATATATATATATATATATATATATATATATATATATATAATGTTCATATGATATATAAAGTAGTTTATAGGTTATATTAATATTCATATATATATGAATATTGCTTAGTCATAAAAAAAGAATGAAATCTTGTCATTTGCAATGATGTTGGTGGAGCTAGAGGGTATTATGCTAAATAAAGTCAGCTGGAGAAAGACAAAAATCATACGATTTCACTCATATGTAGAATTTAAGAAACAAAACAAATGATCATAGAGGAAAAAGAGAAGCAAACCATTAACACAGTCTCTTAACTATAGAGAACAAATTGATAGTTACGGGGGTGGTGGGGCAGGATGGGCTAAATAGGGGATGGGGATTAACTTGTTATGATGATCCCTAAGTGTTGTACATAAATAGTGAATCACTAAATTGTACACCTGAAACTAATATTATAATATGTGTTAACTAACTGGAATTGAAATAAAAACTTGGAAAAAAAGTAAAAGTAAGATGTATGGTATGACATTGATTTTTTTTGAATTTGTGGGGACTTGTTTTGTGGCCTAATATGTGATCTGTTCTGGAGAATGTTCTGTGTGCATTTGAGAAGAATGTGTATTCTGTTGTTTTAGGATAGAATGTTCTGAATATGTCTGTTAAATCCATCTGGTCCAGTGTGTTATTAAAGACATTGTTTCCTTGTTAATTTTCTGTTTGGATGATCTGTCCATTGATGTAAGTTCAGTGTTAAAGTCCCCTAGTATTATTGTACTACTATCAATTATTTCCATTATATTTGTTGTTAACTGTTTTATGTATTTGTGTGTTCCCATGTTGGGTACAAAAATATTTACAATTATTATATCGTGTTGCATTGTCCTGTTTATTATTATATAATGCCCTTCTTTGTCTCTTGTTTTTTTTTTTTTAAGGTTTATTTATTTATTTGAGGGAGAGAGAATGTGAGTGGCAAGAGGGGCTAAGGGAGGGGAGAATCCCCAAGCAGACTCCCCACTGAGCATGGAGCCTAAAGTGGGACTCAGTCTCAGGACCCTGTGATCATGACCTGAGCTGAAATCAAGAGTTAGTGCTTAATGGACTGAGCCACCCAGGTGCCCACTTTGTCTCTTGTTATAGTCTTTGTTTTAAAAGTCCATTTTGTCCAATATAAGATTGCTCCCTAGTTTTCTTTTGACATCCTTTTGCATGATAAATTTTTCTCCATCTCCTCACTTTCAATCTGCATGTATCTTTCAGTCTAAAATAAGTCTCTTTATAGGCAGCATATAGATGAGTCCACTCTTTCACCCTATGTCTTTTGATTATAACATTTGGTCCATTTACATTCAGAGTAATTATTGATAGGTATGTATTTAGTTTTATTTTATTACTTATTTTGTGTTATTTCTGTAGATTTTCTCTGATCCTTTCTTCTCTTGCTCTCTTTCATGGTTTGTTGGGTTTCATTAGTGATATACTTGGATGTCTTTCTGTTTACTCTTTGCATTTTACTGCTTTTGTTTTTTTTACTTTTTATACTTCCACTTATGGTCTTAAATTTCCACTCAAAGAGTTCCCTTTAATATTTCTTATAGGACTGGTTTAATGGGCACAAACTCCTTTAGTTTTTGTTTGTCTGAGAAACTCTTTATCTCTCCTTCTATTCTGAATGATAACCTTGCTGGATAGAGTAATTCTTGGCTGCCAATTTGTTCCTTTCATTACTTTGAAATAGATCATGCCACTTTCTTCTGGCCTGCAAAGTTTCTGCTGCAAATCTATTGATAGCTTTATGGGGTTTCCCTTGTATGTAACTGTCTTTTCTCTTGCTGCTTTTAATTTTTTTTTTCTTTATGGTTACATTTTGGCATTTTAATTACTATGTTTCTTGGTGTGTATCTCCTTGAGTTGAATTTGTGGGGCCTCCTGAATCTGGATATATGTTTCCTTTTGCACATTAGGGAAATTTTCAGCTATTTTTCTTCAAATAAATTTTCTACCACCTTTTCTCTCTCTTCTTCTTCTAGGGTCTCCATAATGCAAATGTTATGCTTGATGGAGTCTGAGTTCCCAAGACTATTCTCAATTTGTGTAATATTCTACCATCTCCTTTACTCAGCTTGTTTACTTTCTGTTACCCTGCCCTCCAGGTCATTAATTCATTCATCTGCTTCATCTAACCTGCTATTTATTCCAACAAGTATAATTTTTTAATCTAATTTATTGTATTCTTTTTTACTTAAATTCAATTAGCCAATATATAGTACATCATTAGTTTATGTAGAGTTCAGTAATTCATCAGTTGTGTATAACACCCAGTGCTTATCCCATCACATGCCCTCCTGATATTTATTATATTCTTGATCTCCAATTTTTTTTAAATCTCTGATGTCCTCTACTCTTTGCTCAAGTCTAGTGAATATCTTTATGATCACTACTTTAAATTCTCTATCAGGCATATTACTTATTTCCATTTGGCTTTGGTCTCTTGCAATAGTTTGGTCCTGTTCTTTCATTTGGGAGATATTTCTCTGTATCCTCATTTTGTCTGACTTCCTGTGTCTGTTTCTGTGTGTTTTCAAAGTCAGCGACTTCTCTCACTCTTAACAATAAATAGCCTTATGAAGAAGAAGTCCTGCAGTACCCTGCAGTGCAGTGTCCCCAGTTCCTCAGGGTCTGGTTACTTCAGAGAATGTCTCCTATGTGAGCTGCGTATGCTCTGCTGTTGAGTCTTGGCCAATCCTTCAGTCCAGGTGTCTGCAGAGATGCTCTTTGCCTATTGTGGGTAGTGTTTGGTCCCCAGCAGGGGTGGGGTATGTTTTAATAAAGTGTTCAGTGGCCTAGTTGCAAAAAGAGACATGCTGCCAGAACTGAGGTTCTGCAAAACACATGGGTCAAGAAATGTGGTGTTAGTAGAATTTGCACTGATATTCTTGGGGGAGAGACTCGCAGTGCTGGAGTAAGATGTTGGGTAGGGTGTCGGCAGGAGCAGCATGTGGTATAAACAAGTTAGGTAAGGCATGTCATTCTGGTTCCTGCAGGTGGCCATTGTTTATGCTGGGGGCATGAGAGGGAAATGGCCCCTGCAAGCTCCTTTGTTCTGGAGTCCCCATGATCCCTGTTTCTCTGGGCATGCTCTGAGATGAACAAATCACCCTCCCTCCCATCTATCTGCATCCCCCCCACTCCCACATTTCTCAAACTGCTAGTTCTAGGATGTATATGCACAGGCTGTTTGTTCTGCTGCTTCTTTAATGGTGGGGACTCTGTTTCTTAATGCACTCCAAGCTCTCCCAGAGAGGAGCCCAGTGATTTTTAAAATTCCACGCTTTAAGTCCCACTGATTTTAAGAACTCATAAAATTTGGCCCCTCTTGCTTTGAAGATAAATGTTGTGGGGATTCATCCTCCCCATTTGTGGGCTCCCCAGTGTGAAAGTCTATTTTCTACCCTTCTCCACACCATTGGCTCCCTCCCCACCATAGACAGCCACAGTCTGTTTTGCTCCCAGATCATCTTTA
Organism: Meles meles; assembly: GCF_922984935.1. Lineage (NCBI taxonomy): Eukaryota > Metazoa > Chordata > Mammalia > Carnivora > Mustelidae > Meles > Meles meles. The sequence goes on from NC_060069.1 coordinate 8,317,083, forward strand.
CCCTTTTACTTTCTTTGATGAGGCCTCCTCTCCATCTTTAGTGGTAGAGTTTATCTGCCAGTCTTTGGGTGTTACCTGGGTTATCTACACTGATGTGAGTATTATTTAGTTGTATGGGAGTATTACCTAGTTGTGGGACAGGGTGAGCTTAGTATCCTACTCCATCATCTTCCTAGGGGACCACCCATTATGTTATTTTTAAGTGAATTAATAAATATGTTTACAGTTTCCTAGTGTTAATATCTAATACAATAAACATTGACGGCTATCACCCACATAATTAGAAACCCTTTGTGGTCCTCAGGGTTCTGAGACCAAAGTTTGTAAAGTATTATTCTAGATTATAAGCCCTGTGGGGGCAGGGGCTACATCTTTCTTGATCACTGCTATATCCCACATGGGAGATATTCAAAAACTAATGGGGCACCTGGGTGGTTCAATCTGCTAAGCATCTGACTTTGGTTCAAGCCATGATCTCAGGGTCCTGGGGTCAAGTCCCACACTGGGCTCCCTGTTCAGCGGGGAGTCTCCTTGTCCCTCTGCCCTTCTCCCTGCTCATGTTCCCTTATGCATACGAGCTCTCTCTCTTGCTCATGCTCTCTTGAATAAATACAATCTTTTAAAAAAAAGAAAAATGGCTGTTAGTATTTGCTGAAAATGTGATCACATGTCTGTCAGGATGAATGAATGACACTCAAAATGGACCCTGCAAGACATTACAGATAGAATGAACAATCTGATAAAAAGGACCAGAAATAAGAAAATAAGCATTTAAGGAGAATAGTGAGAAATTAAGTGTGTAGAGCAACTAACACAGTGGATAAAAACTCAAGCTTTGGACATAAACAATCCTGAATTCAAATCCTGACTCCAATCTTTATTAGCTAAGTTGTATTGGGCAGATCAACCATTCTCAGCTTCAGCTTATTAGCTGTGTTTACTAGTCCACGTTATTATCCCTCTGTACCTCTGTTTCCTTACCTTTAAAGTGGAGATAATAATAGCATCTACGACGTACTTTTGTGCTGACAGCAGTAAAGTGCCCAGAGCTGCACTTCCCAACATAGCAGTCCTTTACCACATATGGCCATTAAGTGCTTGGTATGTGGTTAGTGCCCTGGAAAACAAATTTATTTTATTTTAACTGATTGAAATTGAAATTAAAAATTTTAATTGAAGCAGCTTTATAATATGGATGAGAGTAGAAAAGGAAATTATTTTTGGTACTTGATTCAGGTACTAGAGATCTTTTAAGTATGTTTGGAACAACGTGGGTATGTGAAACTAATTTTTCCACTGTTCTTTTTATGAAATCTAAATACAGTTCAATTACTTTCAATGAAAATTTAGTGTCCAAATTGAGACATGCTGTAGGTGTAAAATATACAGTGGATTTGAAAGAATATCTTCCCAAGAAGAAGAAAAAAAATATGTCATTAATAAGCCTTTATTGATTAGAAGCCCCTCGATAAAACATTTTACTGAAATAAATTTTACTTTTTTCTTTTTACTTGTTAATGTATAATCAGAAAATTTTAAATTACATAGATAGATCACATTATATTTCTATATTACAGTGGCTTAGCACATTGTAGGCACTGTACAAAGTGTTAGTGATAAGTTTTATTATCTGTACTATAGAAATAACATTTGCCTTACAAAATCATATAAAGAGAAAGTTAGAGGTGATATAAAGCTCCTAGCACAGTGTGGGGCACATAATAAGGGCCAGTAAATGCACCTGTCATCTGTAAGTGGCAAGGGCATCATGTGTTCTGGGAAGATAGACTTGGAAAGTGAGGTGGGGGTTACAGATTATAGAAAGTTTTGCAAATCTGGCTGAGAAGCTGGGGCTTAATTCTCTATGCATCCAAGAGCCACTGAAACACATGAGCCACAGTGTGTTTTAGAAAGATAACTCTGACATGTATCCTCAGAGGGGGAATGTGAGTTTTGGAAATAATTCTAAGCCATTCAGAGCAAAGTGTGGAGTAGGTTGGGCGATCAAGCTGGGAAATGCTGTCTGGGGTCACAAACCAAGTCTCAATTTGAGTGATGAGTCTGGTTTCACAGGAAGCTCATAATCCAGCTTTGTGGGCAATTCCAAAAGAGAAGTTTCATGGGCAGTTTTGGAAAGTGACAGACAGCATCATTGGTTTAAGCAGAGTTCCTTCCACTGTGATTATTCCAAAATATGTACATTTTGTATGTTTACACAATCAAACACATAAGTGGTGTCATTACATTTTAGTTTGTGCATTCCAGACAAAAGGCTCTTTTGTTGTAGCATTTGTAAGACAATTTCCTGATCTCAAAGCCCCTAATATGTCCTCCAAGTTCCTCTTTTGTATAGATGAGCCCATCCTTCCCTAGGAAATATGTAGGTACAAAACAAAATCCTTTCATCAGTACTGCCCTTAGATCCAGGCAACAGAAGCCCCCCATCATGGGCCCCACCCTCAAAGAGGATACTGGGATGGCCCCTTTTCTGCTGCACTTTTCTCCTTCATGAGTTATCCAGTGCTGCACAGAAAATCACTGGAAAACTCAATGGGTTAACAGGACAATCATTTTTACCTTTCATGGGTTTTGAGTATGGGAGTAGCTTACCAGGGTGGTTCTGGTTCAAGGTCTCTCATGAGGTTGTAGTCAGATGTCAGCTGGGACTGTAGTCACCTGAAGGCTTGGCTTGGACCAGAGGATATACTTCCAAGGTGGTTCACTCACAGAGTTGGCAAGTTGATCTTGGCTGCTGTAAGACCTTAGGTCCTCTCCACATGAGAAGCTCCTTCACAAGATGGTGGCTGGGTTCTGAGAGACTAAATACGCAAATGGACAATGGCTAGGTCATATATAAAAACAGAACTATGACCCACAACTTGCAGCAACCAGCCCAGGAAGTCAACCACAACCTCTGTAGCAATTAGCCCAAAATGGCCTGGTCTTGATGGATAACTGATAGCTTCCTTTTCCAATTTGCCTCCATTTCCAAATTAGGACCAACAGAGAAAACCAATCACATAGCATGCCCTACTAGTTAGCCCAACAGCTTCCCCATGGCAATAAACTCTAATCAGGGCACATCTGAAGCTTCCCTTTTTTCCATTTTTTACCTTTCCACTCTCTACCTGTCTTCGAATCTCTGCAAAACAGAGATAGTGGTTGACTCCCTTACTACATAAGCTCTGAATTAAGTTGCCTTTGCTTGTTCTCATTTGGGAGGTCTTTGTTTACTTCCATACTTTTAAAAGCAAAAAGTTCTGAAAGTGTGTGTGTGTGTGTGTGTGTGTGTGTGTGTGAGAGAGAGAGAGAGAGAGAGAGAGAGCACAAGCGAGAATGGGCCAGAAGCTGTGCCTTTTTTATGAACTAACTTTAGAAGTCACATATTATCATTTCTACCATACTTCCTGGGTCTAGGCAGTCACAATCACCTGCCTAGGGGGAACAGAGACCCCACCTTTTGGTAATAACGTATGTCCTCGTATTGTAAAAAAAGCATGTGGGATGGGACATATATGTAGATTGGCCATATATGGAAATACAGTCTCCTACATACCCACAGGATAAGAAGTCTGGGGCCAGATGACACAATTGCACAGAGCCTGCTCCTCAACTTCTAGATCTGCACTGAACAGTGTGGTAGTCACCAGTCAATGTGGCAATGTAAATTTAAATTAAGGTTAAATAACATTTGAAGTTCAGCTCCTCAGTCATAGTAACCCCATTTTGAGTACTTGGTAGCCCCAAGTGACCAGTGACTACCATACTAGACAGTCCAAACATTGACTATTTCCATCACTGCATGGGACTGATCCAGCTCAAGTTCTGGGACCTAAAAAATCCTTGTCCAAAAATTCCCTAGTCCATTTTCCAGGCTACAGCTTTTTACTCAGGGTTAATCTTCCTTCCTTCCTTTCTTCTTCTTTATTTTTTTAAAGATTTTATTTATTTGACAGAGAGAGACACAGCAAGAGAGGGAACACAAGCTGTGGGAGAGGGAGAAGCAGGCTTCCCAACAAGCAGGGAGCCTGATGTGAAGCTCAAATCCAGGACCCCGGGATCATGACCTAAGCCGAAGGTAGAGGTTCAACCGACTGAACCACCCATGCGCCCCAGGGTTAATCTTTCTAAAGGTAGACCATGTTGGGGCGCCTGGGTGGCTCAGTGGGTTAAAGCCTGTGCCTTCAGCTCGGGTCATGATCTCAGGGTCCTGGAACCGAGCCCCGCATTGGGCTCTCTGCTCAGCAGGGAGCCTGCTTCCTCCTCTCTCTCTGCCTGCCTCTCTGCCTACTTGTGATCTCTGTCTGTCAAATAAATAAATAAAAATCTTTAAAAGTAGACCATGTTGCTAATATGATCACCTCAAGGCCTAATGGGAGACCAAAAAATGACTGCTGACAAGCTATGTAGATAGAGCTTGGATGTCCAGGCTGGAATGTCTGCAAGCTTGCTGTTATGAACTGAGTTGTATCCCCCTCAAATTCATATATTGAAGCCCTAGCCTCCAATGTGATTGTATTTGAAGACAGGGCCCTTCAGAGGTAGTTAAGATTAAGTGAGGTCAGGTGTCTGGGTGGCTCAGGTGATCAACACCTGCCTTCAGCTCAAGTCATGATCCCAGAGTCCTGAGATTGAGTCCCACAACAGGCTCCTTGCTCCATGCGGAGCCTGCTTCTCCCTCTCCCTCTGCCTGCCACCCCCCCCCCCCGTTTGTGCTTGCTTTCTCTCTATCTCTCCCTCTGTCAAATAAATAAAATCTTTAAAAAAAAAGATCAAGTGAGGTCAGAAGGGTAGGGCCTGAATCCAATAGGGCTGGTGTTTTTCAAAGTAGAGGAAGAGACAATAGAGTTCTCAATCTCCATGTGCCACAGAGGAAAGGCCATGTGCGTATGCAGCAAGAAGGCAGCCATCTGCAAGGCATGAACCAAAATGCTGGCACCTAGATCTGGGATCTCCAACCTCCAGAACTGTAATATAGGAAATAAAATTCTGTTATTTAATTCCCCAGTCTGTGCTATTTTGTTATGGCAACCCAAGTAGGCTAGTACAGTAGTGGACAAGGTCCTTCGCAGAACAAATGAGACTGGGCATGTGAAGAGGTGGGGAAGTGGGCCATAGGTTGAGGGGGAGGGTCCACTCCCCACTGGCCACCTCACTCCAGCATGGAACTTCAAGAGATCTAAAAATTATAAACTCAAACTTGGCCTTCCAGTATGTTATGAATGCATATATGTAAATATAGAGAGATACAACCAATTTAACAGTTTGTTAGCAAGCTTTGTACCTTTTAAATACTTTGATCTATGATATGTAGGCCTCCAGTGGTGTCTTGCATCGGATCCCACAAAGGTTAGCGATACACAACATTCTAGTTTTTACTCTGAGGAGGAGCAAAACACATGTGTGCGGTATGTTGCATTATTATTATTGTAATGAAAACAGAATTCCACAGAGAAGGGTGCTATCAGGCCCAAGTTAGGGGCATAAACTGGGCAGAGGACCTTGCTCTGTCTCAATGCATATTTCATGCATACACAGAGCATTTTTCAAGACTAAGGAGCTAATATAGATATCAGCTACACACCATTTTAAGAGGACTGCCGCATTTTCTGAGAAGAAAAGCCTACATGAAATAGGCTTGGGAATGAATTTCGGAGTAGTCACTGTTGGTGCCCCCCTTTAACTGAGAGTGACTTTTGTTGCAAGTGACACCTGAAAGGCCAACTTTTATCCACTGAAATGTTCCTTGAAACATTCTATTTTCCACCTGGTATATCTTTAAACAAAAATGCTTGTCAGCAGCTGGCACATTAAGAAAGTCACTACCAGTTTTCCATAAGTTTAAAAAATATTTTGAGCTGTCCTGTGAAAGTCTCTTTTTCCAGCTCAGCGAGTTCTTTAGCTGATGAATGTTCCCAAATGCATATGGTTGCTGATGGGAGAACCCAGATTCCTGACTACACAGAAAGTGGCCCTTCTGCCTCTGTGACTTTGGCTTGAAGAACAAACCATGCCCTTGGCCAGGGCAGCTGAGAGCCTGTGTCCAATTACTTGTGGCTGTACTCCCCTGACCTTCAGGATCTTTGTGGAGTATTACAATGTGTGCCAACATCGTAAATGCTGGAGTATTACCCAGACATTTACCTAAGGTGGCGGACTAAGCAGATGTTAGCAAACCCTACCCCAAATTCTGCCCCAAATATACAGAAAGCGTGTGTTATAGACAACAGTAAGAAACAAAGATGACCAAATGTGATCTGAAACAAAGCTGGACTTATTGTTTACCTGGGAGAGTCATGTCGCCTCATTCAGGTGTGAGTTCAGCAGGTCTCTCTATTAGAAATAGAAAGAACTTGGCCCATGGGGCCGAGTGTAAATTCTTTCTTTTCCTTTCTCTGATTTAGGGAAGCCTGGATTCCAACAAGTCCAGGATTGGTTGCCTAATCCTCCAGTGGCGCTGGCGCCATTCAGTGAGGGGCCTGCACGGAGCATCTTAACAAGATCTCACTTTAATATGCATGCAAATTAGAAAGGGAAATTCCCAGGAACCCAAAGCAAAGAAGACTTTAAATAGTGCAATGGGGGGCGCCTGGGTGGCTCAGTGGGTTAAAGCCTCTGCCTTCGGCTCAGGTCATGATCCCAGGGTCCTGGAATCGAGCCCCGCATTGGGCTCTCTGCTCCGCGGGGAGCCTGCTTCCTCCTCTCTCTCTGCCTGCCTCTCCGCCTACTTGTGATCTCTGTCTGTCAAATAAATAAATTAAAAAAAAAATTTAATAGTGCAATGGGAGTTGAAACTATGAAGCCCTCAGGAGGTGAGTCTTAGAAACACCTGAAGTGAAGAGGTTTTTAATGCTTGGGCAAGACGCAGAGGCAGAGGCAGAGGCAGGCCCCCAGAAGAGGTCTCTACGCACTCTGTGGTCTGGGATTGGAAAGTTAGACTGTGAAGCAAGCTTCCTGCCCCAGCCCTGGGTGAGAATATCAGTAGTGAAAAATAGAAATTTAGGACTGAGCAAGGTAGTCCTGCACCTGCGTGATGAATGCCTTGAGCCTGGCAGAAATAGTCACAAACCTGCCCTCTGGGTTTCCAAACCCAGGGCACCCCCAGAATTTTCAAGGAAGATGATCATGCTCTCCATCGCTTACCAAATGGCAATAAGTACCGTGTTTAGTGGCATTCATGGGGTGGGGCAGTAGAAAATGAGGGCTTCAAAGTGTGAGAAGGCCTTCTAAAGCTCATATTTTATTAATTTATTATATATGGTTCACTATTCTGTTCCACTGATCTATGTGTCTGTTTTGTGCCAGTACCATGCTGTCTTGATGATGACAGCTTTGTAATAGAGCTTGAAGTCCGGAATTGTGATGCCACCAACTTTGGCTTTCTTTTTCAATATTCCTTTGGCTATTCGAAGTCTTTTCTGGTTCCATATAAATTTTAGGATTATTTGTTCCATTTCTTTGAAAAAAATGGATGGTATTTTGATAGGGATTGCATTAAATGTGTAGATTGCTTTAGGTAGCATAGACATTTTCACAATATTTATTCTTCCAATCCAGGAGCATGGAACATTTTTCCATTTCTTTGTGTCTTCCTCAATTTCTTTCATGAGTACTTTATAATTTTCTGTGTATAGGTTCTTAGCCTCTTTGGTTAGGTTTATTCCTAGGTATCTTATAGTTTTGGGTACAATTGTAAATGGGATTGACTCCTTAATTTCTCTTTCTTCTGTCTTGTTGTTGGTGTACAGAAATGCAACTGATTTCTGTGCATTGATTTTATATCCTGACACTTTACTGAATTCCTGGACAAGTTCTAGCAGTTTTGGAGTGGAGTCTTTTGGGTTTTCCACATGTAGTATCATATCATCTGCGAAGAGTGATAGTTTGACTTCTTCTTTGCCAATTTGGACGCCTTTAATTTCTTTTTGTTGTCTGATTGCTGAGGCTAGGACTTCTAGTACTATGTTGAATAGCAGTGGTGATAATGGACATCCCTGTCGTGTTCCTGACCTTAGCAGAAAAGCTTTCAGTTTTTCTCCATTGAGAATGATATTTGCGGTGGGTTTTTCATAGATGGCTTTGATAATATTGAAGTATGTGCCCTCTATCCCCACACTTTGAAGAGTTTTGATCAGGAAGGGATGCTGTACTTTGTCAAATGCTTTTTCAGCATCTATTGAGAGTATCATATGGTTCTTGTTCTTTCTTTTATTAATGTGTTCTATCACATTGATTGATTTACGGATGTTGTACCAACCCTGCAGCCCTGGAATAAATCCCACTTGATCGTGGTGAATAATCCTTTTAGTGTACTGTTGAATCCTATTGGCTAGTATTTTGGCGAGAATTTTTGCGTCTGTGTTCATCAAGGATATTGGTCTGTAGTTCTCTTTTTTGGTGGGATCCTTGTCTGGTTTTGGGATCAAGGTGATGCTGGCCTCATAAAATGAGTTTGGAAGTTTTCCTTCCATTTCTATTTTTTGGAACAGTTTCAGGAGAATAGGAATTAGTTCTTCTTTAAATGTTTGGTAGAATTCCCCTGGGAAGCCGTCTGGCCCTGGGCTTTTGTTTGTTTGGAGATTTTTGATGACTGTTTCAATCTCCTTACTGGTTATGGGTCTGTTCAGGTTTTCTATTTCTTCCTGGTTCGGTTGTGGTAGTTTATATGTCTCTAGGAATGCATCCATTTGTTCCAGATTGTCAAATTTGTTGGCGTAGAGTTGCTCATAGTATGTTCTTATAATTGTCTGTATTTCTTTGGTGTTAGTTGTGATCTCTCCTCTTTCATTCATGATTTTATTTATTTGGGTCCTTTCTCTTTTCTATTTGATGAGTCTGGCCAGGGGTTTATCAATCTTATTGATTCTTTCAAAGAACCAGCTCCTAGTTTCATTGATTTTTTCTATTGTTTTTTTGGTTTCTATTTCACTGATTTCTGCCAGAAATAGACCCTCAACTCTATGGTCAACTAATCTTCAACAAAGCAGGAAAGAATGTCCAATGGAAAAAAGACAGCCTCTTCAATAAATGGTGCTGGGAAAATTGGACAGCCACATGCAGAAAAATTAAATTGGACCACTTCCTTACACCACACACGAAAATAGACTCAAAATGGACGAAGGACCTCAATGTGAGAAAGGAATCCATCAAAATCCTTGAGGAGAACGCAGGCAGCAACCTCTTCGACCTCAGCCGCAGCAACATCTTCCTAGGAACAACGGCAAAGGCAAGGGAAGCAAGGGCAAAAATGAACTGTTGGGATTTCATCAAGATCAAAAGCTTTTGCACAGCAAAGGAAACAGTTAACAAAACCAAAAGACAACTGACAGAATGGGAGAAGATATTTGCAAACGACATATCAGATAAAGGGCTAGTATCCAAAATCTCTAAGGAACTTAGCAAACTCAACACCCAAAGAACAAACAATCCAATCAAGAAATGGGCAGAGGACATGAACAGACATTTCTGCAAAGAAGACATCCAGATGGCCAACAGACACATGAAAAAGTGCTCCACGTCACTCGGCATCAGGGAAATACAAATCAAAACCACAATGAGATATCACCTCACACCAGTCAGAATGGCTAAAATTAACAAGTCAGGAAATGACAGATGCTGGCGAGGATGTGGAGAAAGGGGAACCCTCCTCCACTGTTGGGGGGAATGCAAGCTGGTGCAACCATTCTGGAAAACAGCATGGAGGTTCCTCAAAATGTTGAAAATAGAACTACCCTATGACCCGGCAATTGCACTACTGGGTATTTACCCTAAAGATACAAACATAGTGATCCGAAGGGGCACGTGTACCCGATTGTTTATAGCAGCAATGTCTACAATAGCCAGACTATGGAAAGAACCTAGATGTCCATCAACAGATGAATGGATAAAGAAGATGTGGTATATATACACAATGGAATACTATGTAGCCATCAAAAGAAATGAAATCTTGCCATTTGCGACGATGTGGATGGAACGAGAGGGTATCATGTTTAGTGAAATAAGTCAATCGGAGAAAGACAACTATCATATGATCTCCCTGATATGAGGACATGGAGAAGCAACATGGGGGGTTAGGGGATAGGAGAAGAATAAATGAAACAAGATGGGATTGGGAGGGAGACAAACCATAAATGACTCTTAATCTCACAAAACAAACTGGGGGTTGCTGGGGGGAGATGGGGTTGGGAGAGGAGGAGGGGGTTATGGACATTGGGGAGGGTATGTGCTATCGTAAGTGCTGTGGAGTGTGTAAACCTGGCGATTCACAGACCTGTACCCCTGGGGATAAAAATACATTATATGTTTATAAAAAAAAAATTGGAAGGGGAGGTGAACCATAAGAGACTATGGACTCTGAAAAACAACCTGAGGGTTTTGAAGGGTCAGGGGTGGGAGGTTGGGGGAATAGGTGGTGGGTAATAGGGAGGGCACGTTTTGCATGGAACACTGGGTGTTGTGCAAAAACAATGGGAAACAGAGAAGGGTCGCCCTGTCTTGTAAAAGGTGCGGCCCCGAACGTTTGGTTAGATTCTTGAAGCTTGGTGCGAAATAAAGCGTTGCTTGACTTTCGCCTTAAAAAAAAAAAAAAAAACAAAACAATGAATACTGTTATTCTGAAAAAATAAATAAATTGAAAAAAATAAATTAAAATATTTATTATATACGGTTCATTTATGAATCACACTATGTGCCAGACTCTTCACCATTTGTCATCCTGCATCTTCCCAACAACCACATTCCACAGCATGTCCTTAACCTTAGCAGAGCAGTTTTCCTAGCTGGCACTATTTTTCAGAAAGTTGGATAAAGTCCCAGTCTTCTCACATGCATAAAATTCTACCACCTAAGAGTCATTCTTTGGAGTCTTGGCAGCTTTTCCATTTCCATATACATACACACCTCCATACTAGATTACAAACACTAGACAATCTAGTACAATGGAAAGAGCTCTGACATGGCAGCCACATGACCTGGGTTCTGGTCTGGACACCACTGCCCTGACTATGAGATTTCCGTCAGGCTACACAGTTAGGATGATTTTCAGCACATAGTAGATAGTAGTAAACGAATGACAGTGTATAATTTTAACTGTTATTATGCATTCCTGACCAAGGGCTCAACATCTCCATATATCATCTCATGACCCTTACCAGAGTGTCATAAAAGTAACTAGAACCCTGTTGCATTGCAGAATGAGGTGTATAGACATAGTCCTTCATCAAAACAAGCCCAGTCTTATTCAAGGTGAATCTCAGAGCACAGAGGATGTCAAAATGCTTTTATAGTTTCCATTTTGTACTGAGGTCTGCTCACATGAAGCTTTGCCTTCCCTCCCTTCTTCTTTTTCCACTGCTCTTGGCCAGGGTACCTACTTTGGTCTCCATGGTTGCCATACTGACAAATCTTCTTTCCCACAGCTTTGAATTCTTCAGAGTAGAATGACAATAAGACAATACTGGCTCTCTCTTGCTAATATTGATAACTTCTCACTGCCTAACTTTGATATTACTTTATGCTCCATCAGAAGAAAGGATTGAGTAAAACATCAAAGGTCCGGAGGCGCCTGGGTGGCTCAGTGGATTAAAGCTTCTGCCTTTGGCTTGGGTCATGATCCCAAGGTCCTGGGATCAAGCCCCACCTTGGGCTCTCTGCTCCACGGGAAGCCTGCTTCCTCCTCTCACTCTCTGCCTGCCTCTCTGCCTACTTGTGATCTCCGTCTGTCAAGTAAATAAATAAATAAAATCTTGAAAAAAAAAATCAAAGGTCCAGGGACAGAGAAACTTGTCCCACCATGCAAGTATTCTACCATAAGTCTATAATCATTTTGGAAAGAAACATTCCATGCTGATTTCTATAATTTGACACAACTCTGTTGTACGCATTGATAGTATAAGGGGCTCCCAATAATCATAAGTATTACATAAAATGAAGCCTTAACAATGACACCTAGTAGTCTGCCTTCTTAGAATTTAGGATGGAGTATGATTTGAAAGGCCTAGGCAGAATTATTCAAAAATAATTCCTGAGTATTACTTCAAAAGTCCTCCTAGTGGATGCTAATTTCTACTTGACCTGAATTCTGATAATACCACTTCTCTCACTGAAAACAACTTTTGGAAGGAAAAGCTGATTCAAACTTTCCTGCTTTGCCTTCTCCTGGGCCTCTAACTTTTCAAGATCTTGGTTGCTCTCAGAGCAAATGAAGGCAACAAGACCACCATGACTGACAATGTTCAGCCAGCTTCCAACTTCACTGAAAATCATGTAATCAACTTCAGGTCATGAGGACTTTCTCTGAGGCACTCCTTAAAGAAAAATTAAAGCAAGCAGGGGAGAGAAGCCAGGGATAGAGTTGGGACCTGTGCTGGAGGGAATAAATAGAACCATTATTAGGTGGCAGGCAGATGCAGAGGCAAGAAGAAATTTCTTCAAATCTCCCCTTTAGAATGGGAGGTTGGTGTGGTAAACACACAAGTAGCAAACTTTAGAAGGTGAACTGCATGGGGCTGGGGATAGAGCACCAGGCTGTAGTCCCAACTCTGGCACGTAGCTAGAAGACCTCTGGAGAGCCACTTAGTCTCACTAAGCTCCAATTGCTTCATGTGGAATGTGATTGCTGTGGCTCCTTTTAGCAATAAAATTGCAGTATTCTAGCTTCCCTACTCTCTTCTCTCTAGACCTAATTTAAAAATGAATGCCTAATGATACATTCACTTGAACTAAAGATGCATTATATTGCCTATTATATGCACACATGAGTCTTGAGCTCATTTACCCAGTGATGACAAACACATATTTAGACAATTTTAAGAAAAGGTTCAAATGTTCCTACTAGTAATGGTGAAAGTTAGCAATCTAGATGTTCCATAGCTTCCCCAAACTCAGCTTTCCAAGAATGGAACATCTTACCCTTTAATTCCTCCTTTGAAGGCACCACTATGCCCATACCACATTGGCTATAAAAGAGAGCCTTTTTATCTTTTCACCTAACCTCCACCTTTATAGATGACCAGATCCTCATAACTTCACTGCCCACTGTTTTCATACACCTCTAAGATGGAGTGAGGGACACTCATATCTCAGACTCTCATCTTTGCCTACCTTGACCACTACCTGCCTTCTTGCCCTTCACCACCCACTATCCATTGTCCCTGCTGTTGCCACAGTAATCTCTCCCAAGCATCAATCACTTCTGATACAAAACGACTCACTGACTCTGTTCCCACTCTTTCCTGGAGTTCTTTGCCCATGCAAAGTCCCCGTGCCATGTCATCCCCCTCCTGAGACCTCATCAGGTTAACTGCTATTCATCCTTTAAGACTCAGGAAGCACTTCTTTGCTTTCCACTTTGCTGCAGGCTCCACCAAGTAGCCCTGCTATCCCAGTAACCCCGTGTATCTGTACTGTTTCCCTCACTGCCTTGAATTATAACTGTGCCTGCTTCCCTAACCAGGTTGTGGACTTCCTGAGAACAGAGGTGTGTTCTATCCTGTCACCTAGCAGAACTTCTGGCCCATACCAGCTACTTAAAAGCTTTAATTCAACCATGTTTCCTCTAGATTCAGAAATGTCATTGACCTAAAGCAGAACAAAGCCGTGATCCATCCACCTAAATCTGTTCAGAGATGCCAAACAGAGGTGGGCTGAGATGCAAGCCCAGTGTCTCAGACACGTGCCAGGGTCTTTGTTGGATATTGGTATCTGCATGTGGCAGACTCTGAGCGGGTCAAGTTGATACTAACAAACTGTTTGCGCCAGAGCCATTCTGACAGCCAATTTCTGTTTCCAAGTGAACATTGTATATGGCAGATGCTACATTAAGGTAATTATTTTATACAAAATATAATCAATTTCCCTGTATGTCTTATCCCCAGCAAATGATCTGCATAAAGCAAAGTTTAATGTTTTGGCCTGGCTAAGATGCTTTTTCTGGGATGGGAAAAGGAGTGCTCCAGAAACTTTGCCAGAAATTTCCAAATATCACTGAGTCTTCAAATATTGCACTATGCAGATCAATTCTGATTGACTTCCACCTACATAGTTGACTCAATTCCTTTGCAAATCACTCCCTTCTTTAAACTTCATTTTCTCCATCTGCTAAATAAGAGGGATAGATTATTTTAAAGATCTCTTTCCAGCTCTTAAATTAGACGATTCCAAGATTCTTATTTATTATTTCACTTTCTATGTGATCTTTCATTTTAAGTTAACTGGTAGCATAGAAATTCAGTGAAAAATTACATATGTTATGGTATTATTCTTTGTATAAAACTGATTTGCTGTTGAATAGGATTTACCTTTAAATAACAAATTTCCCTCAATCACTTAAAAATAAGTCTTGATTACAAATACTTGACTTCCATAGCACCTGTATTACACAAAGCAACATTTATCTGCAGGACTAGCTACACAATTTGTTGTAACCAATACAACAGGAAATGCTAGGTGCTTTGTTTAAAAATTAGTAAGGATGGAAACAACATTTCAAGATTTGTTTCCATTTCAAGATGGAAACAACAGAGCATTAAACCAAGGTTGGAGTTCTGAGCTTGGGGTCCTGTGTGACTGCCAACTCTGCTCATCTGCGCTGTTCTCTATATACCTCAGCTAAGCAGCAAAGATATCTGTTAGTAATAAATATGCATAACAATTCCCCCAACCCTGATTCACAAGCAGATCCCACAAAAAGAAATAAAGATGCACAGAAGGAAATATCACTAGATTTCTGGTCACAATCTAAGTTCCTTTATACCCACTTAGTGAAAGAGCCCTGGGCTGAATCAGATGTGGGTCCAATGTCTGACATGGCCATTGACCCGTTGATATGATCTTCAATGATTCATTGGATTTCCAGAGCATTCAGCCTTCCCCTCTTTAAAATGAGGGGCTTTATTTCTGCCACTAGGATTCTGTGAATCTTTGCTTGCTTTCTGATCCAGGCTTTGTTTCCATGTCATATAACTATTTTTGAACTTTTCAATGAATTATAACATATGTAGAAAGTGCTCATATCCTAAGTACATAGGTTGTTGAATTTTTGCAAACTAAACACATCCA
The DNA here is from genome assembly GCF_922984935.1 of Meles meles. Classification (NCBI taxonomy): domain Eukaryota; kingdom Metazoa; phylum Chordata; class Mammalia; order Carnivora; family Mustelidae; genus Meles; species Meles meles. The sequence goes on from NC_060069.1 coordinate 8,332,140, forward strand.
TGTAGCCAGCTCCCAGAACAAAAAGTAGAACAGGCCCAGAATTTCGAATGCCCTCCTTATGCTCCCTTCTGGTCACAACATTTCAGTCTCACAAGGGTAACTGTTTTCCTGACTTTTAATAACATATATTTGGTTTGCCTCTTTTCGGACTTTAAGCAAATATACTATGTTTGTGTCTGACCTCTTTAACTCAATACTACATTTTGAAATTCTTCCACGTGGCTGTAGATCATTCATTCTCACTGAACTAGTGTTCTGTACATATACCACAGGAGAATTACACTTCTATTGGGGATGGGCTTGTGTAGGTTTCATTTTTGGCAGGTCACGTAAGTTTATAATTTAAAACATTTCCATCACTCCTAATTCTCATGAACTTTAGTAAGACTGAAAATAAGCTTACTTTCTTTGATTTTATAAAGAGTGAGGCTGAAATGTCCTTGTATAGGGATTTCAAAAAGCCTGGGACCCTCTCTTTAATCCTAGAAGCGAACAATGAGCAGAGGGTAGTTTTATTATTCTTATTCTAGCTCAGCTTCTACTTGACATTACACAATCACAGGTGAAGCTTCCTAGCCTGAAGAAGAAGCAATTATTGTCTTTGTTCAAAAGCATCTGATCAAACTTTGTCTGATGAGGACATAAGTGACTTCTGAGTATATCAATAGGAACACACCCCAGGGTTTGGGAAGTCTGTGATAGAAGAGACCATATCAGATGAGGGGGTGGGACTGGGAACTGGGCGATGAAAATTGGTCAAAACTGCCAATTCTGGACAAGATATAAGAGATGGCGGTGATAGCTGGGGTGGTGAAGGGGTAGGGGTGTGTTTCAGGGAGGCAGGTAAAATAGTCTCCAAGATGTGGGAATAGATCTCCCCCAAACAGACAAAATTTAGAAATCTAGGCAGGTGGTCTATGGCTGGGCAGGTCAGCAGAAGGTAACACACAGATCCTCTCCAGTAGGAACTCAGCAACAGAAGATATGAAAGCAAGCCATCCTTTCACAATCTGGACAGAAGCTGGTCTCAGGGAAAGCAAGGAGCCACTACTGACCATGAGCATAACTCCAAGCCCAAAGGAACTGGCAAAAGCAAGAAAAGGCTCAGTGGAACTGTAACTGCCCCTGCAGGTATGTTACCCAGGTAAGGGCTCAGATAGCCTCCTGGGGCCTCACCACCAGAACCAGGACAGAGTAGACTTAGCACTAAGTCTAAGCACTAAGATGGAACAATTCTGTCCCTCACTAATTCAACAAACTAGTATTGAACTCCTAGCCATCTGCCAAGCACTGCCCTAGTTGATGGTGTACAAAACACACAGTAATTGTATCAGGATACTTTTATCGGCAAGTGATGAAATACCCAAGTACAAGTGGCTTACATGCAATACAGGTAATTAGTAATTTCACATACAAAGTCTGGAAGTAGGCTGTCCTAAGGTTGTCTCAGTCACTCACCAAAGTCAGGGCCCTGGCTGAATACCTTTTCAGTTTCCCTCATGACTACAAAAGGATGTAGTAGCCCCACATATCACACCTTCACATCATGGTGTTGAAAATAGGAAGGAATAAACATATAATGTATTTTTATCCCCAGGGGTACAGGTCTGTGAATCGCCAGGTTTACACACTTCACAGCACTCACGATAGCACATACCCTCCCCAATGTCCATAACCCCCTCCCCCTCTCCCAACCCCATCTCCCCCCAGCAACCCCCAGTTTGTTTTGTGAGATTAAGAGTCATTTATGGTTTGTCTCCCTCCCAATCCCATCTTGTTTCATTTATTCTTCTCCTATCCCCCTAACCCCCCATGTTGCTTCTCCATGTCCTCATATCAGGGAGATCATATGATAGTTGTCTTTCTCCGATTGACTTATTTCACTAAGCATGATACCCTCTCATTCCATCCACGTCGTCGCAAATGGCAAGATTTCATTTCTTTTGATGGCTGCATAGTATTCCATTGTGTATATATACCACATATTAAAAAAAAAAATTGGAAGGGGAGGCGAACCATAAGAGACTATGGACTCTGAAAAACAACCTGAGGGTTTTGAAGGGTCAGGGGTGGGAGGTTGGGGAACAGGTGGTGGGTAATAGGGAGGGCACGTATTGCATGGAGCACTGGGTGTTGTGCAAAAACAATGAACACTGTTACGCTGAAAAAATAAATGAAATGGTTAAAAAAAAATGCCACCAAAAAAACAAAAAAAAAACAAAAAACAAAAGAACAAAAAAAAAGAAAGAAAATAGGAAGGAATAAAAGTTGCAGGTTTTGTTTTTTTTTTTAATCTGAGAGAAAAATCTTTACCTAAAGTTTCTCAGCTGAATCCCTCTGATGTCACCTCAGCCAGAACCAGATCATGGGACCACAAGTAAGGGGGAGTGGGAGAACCACAACTGTCTAGACCAGTCATGATGTAAGCCCTAGAACTTGATATAGGGTGCCCTGATACCTGAACACACCCAATGTCAAGTCAGCAAGAAAAAAGAGCGGATAGGTGCAGGGTAGAAAATAAAAAATACTGTCACCATGACCCACACTCCTAAAACAAGGCTCCTTTCATTGTCCTGAGGCCAGAATGGGTCCCAGAGTTTGGAGAGCTCTTTTACTTAGCAAAATCTTTGTGAGTACCCTCTCTGGGAAGGCAGGTGTGGGGCTTCCAGCTGTGACCTTTGGAAAGCTTCAGCTGCCAAGGCACTAACCTCTTTAAGTTCTGCCTAAACAGATTTCTTGTGAGGCCGGGCCCTTCTTTAATCCAGCTGTCTCTCTGTAATAGGGGCACCAAGGAGAGTGCTATGAAAATGGCAGGTGCTTTCTGTACCTCAGAAGTTCAGCATGTCCTAATTTTATGTCCTACCACTCAAGAGTTTTATTTCACCTCTCCTTGATTCTATTTACATTTTTGGCTTATATAACCTCCTGGGATAGTGAGTTCCATATGCTTCATACTTGCCAAGTAAGGCAACATTATTTTCAATATGATCTAACACTCCCTTCTTTAAGCTTCCAAAGGTTACCACATCTATTCATTCTTGTTTTGTTTGTTAGAGCCTACCCTGCAAACCAATCCCAGATTGCTTGTTCTTTAGAGATATCCTGGAAGAAATGGCCAGAATACTAATAGCTGGCATTTATTGAGCAATTACTGTGTGTTAGCCACCATCCTAAATGTTTTATATGTATTAACTATATTTAATCCTCAAGAAACCCTGTAAGGGAAGAATTTTTATATACTTTTTTTTGGAAGAAGTAAAAGGATATTAATTATCTTGCCCAAGATCACATAGCTAATGAGTGGAGGAACAAAGACTCAAGCTCAAGGTACCTGAATCCAGAGCTCACTTATGTAAGCACTCATATACCACCTCTCAAAAGGGAAAGGATATTCTCCTCCTCGCAGGGCTCCTGACATTTTTTCACCCAATGGCTTGTAGGCACTTTGGAGGACTTGTTGGGATGAAAGAAAACCACATATTTAATAGATGAAAACAAGCCAAGCCAAGAATCATGCATAGATCCTTTCCACTTTGTCGGTTGTTGGTCTAGCTTCTCAGAATGAGGAAGTGCCCAACCCATTACTCAGTGAAAAACATACAATTCAAATTCTCAGAGGCAGATTTTCTCCAGATCATAAAGAGGTCATCTAGGCAAAGTGCCAATTTGAGAAAAGCTGTAGAAACTGCATCCCTTTCTAAGGTGGTTTTCAAACATCTTTCCTAAGTCCAGGGAAGACACACCTCTCTCCCACACCTTTTAATCATTTAGTCATACATGCATTGAAGTGTACTGCCTTTTGACTGTCTTGGGTACATGTATTTTTTTTAAGATTTATTTATTTATTTGACAGAGATCACAAGTAGACAGAGAGGCAGGCAGAAAGAGAGGAGGAAGCAGGTTCTTTGCTGAGCAGAGAGCCTGATGCGGGGCTCGATCCCAGGACCCTGAGATCATGACCTGAGCCAAAGGCAGAGGCTTAACCCACTGAGCCACCCAGGCCCCCCTTGGGTGCATGTATTATTGCCCCAACAAAATCGCCAGTTCTTTGAGAATTGAGACTGTGTCTTATTCATGAGTCTAACAGTGCCTTCACCTAGAAGAAAGACTTACAGGGTGAAAGATGCTGCTTTGTATATGCGACCCATTTCTCCAATAAGACTGGCAGTTTTCTGAGAGCTTCTGTGGCATTTTCTTTGGTGTGTCATTCAATTTTGGACATTGGACATTTGAACATAGCCAGAACCTGGAGCCCTTGATGAGGCATTTATCCTAAGAACTAGTTAGAATCTAGAGAAAAATCTAACTGATGCTTTGTGTTTATTTGGTTTTGTTTTGCCTCCTTCTTATGGACTCATTAGGGGAGAACAAAGTAACCCTTTTCCCTGTCCCCACTCCACCAAACCACTGTATTTCTAAGAAGTCCAAAGTTTTCTTACCACAGGACCACCACCTGTATCCCAGCACTGACGGGAAAAATGGTTCTGAGGAGAATGAAGCTAGGCTATCCCAGAGGGGAATAGGTGGAAGCTGGTGCTGCGAACTAGGTGAAATGGGAGGAGAGGTGACACAATCACTAGAAGGAGCTTCCCTGAGAGTAGAAACAGGCAGCTTAGGAGATTTCTGCCAATGGCAAACAAACCCAATGTCCTGGACAGAGGGTGGCGAAGGTATATCCTTGCATCCAGGGCACTCAGACATGACAGATCCTTAAATATGTGAGAAAATTCCTGTCTATGAAATCTCACAGAATAACAAAGAAGCAGCCAAGATGGCTTCATTCATACTTCTGGTGCCTTGTTGGCTGAGTCTAATGGGGATTTTCAACAGTATCATATACATTGGTCTCTTCAGCATGACAGTCTCAGTGTAGTTGGGCTTCTTACATGGCAGCTGAGGGCTCTGAGAGAGCGTTTCATAACTCAGACAGGACCCAGTTCGTAGAGTCCCAAAATATCATTTCTGCTGCATTCTATTGGTCGAGCAAGTCACCAAGGCCAGCCAATATTAACAGGATGTGAGAATTAGATCCCACCTTTTAATGGAAGGGACAGCAAAGAATATCCAGCATATTTAATCTACTATGGTCTCTATGGCCACTATGGAAGAGACTATGGTCTCCATGATGTCAATGTAATAAACACTGACAACGGGTTGTTTTCCAGATGGTAAGCAGGAAGTTTTGTTCAGATGTGTGCTTCCAAGTGCTGAAGATGTTTTAGATGATCACGTAGCCTCACAGATAAATAAAGTGTTTTGGAATCAGGCAGGTCTGGATTCAAATGCCAGTTTTTTAAGTGATTGGTTGAGTCATCTTAAGCACTTCATCACCAGGCCACCCCCTCCTCAAGAGGGTCTAATGTCCCTTGAACTCTAGCATACAGATGAGAGATATCAGTCAGGTTTTGCAGCAGCTTGAGAGATTTTACTGATACCATGAAGGCTTACCTCTTTATGAGAGAAAAGTTACAAAGTTCCAAGGTCCACCTCAAATGGATACAATATAACCAAAGCTTGTAGTATATTACTAAAACTTTATACACTTCTGTCCCTCATCTTTCAACCCGTTCCCCACCTTCCATCTCATAACACGCATTCCATCAGGAATAGTGGAGAACCCATCAGATGAAATGTCTTTTTGTGAGTTCTTGACATTTGACAATACCTAACACCTATTCATACTCACAGCTTTCCAGAGGAATCTGGGTTTATTAACATCTCATCACATCAAATGGATGTGTGGATAACAGGATTGCCTAGGTCCATAAGGGAAAGAAAAAGGCAAATACTTCATTTTTTTTCATTTTTTAAAATTTAAATTCAATTAGCCACCATACAGTACATCATTAGTTTTGGATGTAGTGTTCAATGATTCATTAGTTGTGTATAACACACATGATGGGTATTAAGGAGGGCATATGTTGTGAGAAGTCCTGGGTGCATTTCTACATACTAACAAGGTATAATTAGAAACCAAAATTTTAAAAAACAACACCATTTACAATAACTCAAGAAACAGAAATATAACAGAACATGTACAGGGTCTGTATACTAAAAACTAAAAAAAACTGCTGATACACTTGGTGTTATATGTAAGTGACAGAGTGCTGAATTCTCCTGAAACCAATATAGAACTATATGTTAGCTAATGATAATTATAAAAATAAAAAGACTAAACAAATGCTGATTAAAAAAAACTTAAAGAAGCTCTCAATAAATGGAGAGAGATAGCAGATATCAATTTCCCCAAAATGATCTGTAGACTTAACCAATACCAATCAAAATCCAATATTTTTTGTTGATATATATAAACAGGTTTTAAATTTTATATGGAAAGGCAAAGGAAATAGAGCAGGTAGAAAAGTATGTTGATAAGGAGAGTAATTATATTAAAATATACACATACAATTCAAAGAACTGTACACCAAAAGAAAAAAAAAAGACATCCTTTAAAATAAAAAGTTTAAAAATCATACAATCTCAGGGCACATGCATGGGTGGCTCAGTTGAATAAGTTTTGGCTCAGGTCATGATCCCAAGGTTCTGGGATGAAGACCAGAGTCCTCAGGCTCCATGATCAGCAGGGAGTCTGCTTGGGGATTCTCTCTCCCTCTCTCTCTCTCTCCCCCTCCCTCTCACTCTCTCTCTTAAATACATAAGTCTTAAAAAAAAAAACCACACAGTTTCACACTTAGCATATTCACGTGCATGTACATACTCACACACACAGAGAGGCTCACTAGGGTACTTAATGGTACTAAGGGAAAGGAAAACTGACCAAAGATGTTACACAGACCCTTGTGCTCTGGTGGTGAGTTTAGAAAGTTTCTGTAGTTCTCATCAAAGCTGAACATTTAATACACTTGAACTTCTATTTTCTCATCTCAAAATATGGATGATATTAACCTTATTGGGTTACTAAGAAGATTAAATGAAAATGAGTATATAAATATCCTGACACAGACAAGGATTCTCAATTTTGTTAACTGCTTTGTTTTGCCAACCTGGTGGTATATCTGAGCTCTATTCTTTCTCCCAAAGACTGAGAACTTTCAGAATTTAGAACAACCTGGCCAACAGATACATGAAAAGATGTTCATCATCACTTACCATCAGGGAAATGCAAACCAAAACATTATAATGAGATGTCACATCACACCTGTCAGAACAGCTAAAACCAACAACACAAGAAACAACAGGGTTGGCAAGGATGTGGAGAAAAAGGAACCCTCAAGCAGTGTTGGTGGGAATGCAAACTGGTGCAGTCTCTGTGGAAAACAGTATAAACATTCCTCAAATGGTTAAAAATAGAACTACATTGTGATCTAACAATTGCACTACTGGGTATTTATCCAAAGAATACAAGAACACTAATTCACTCTTTTCTTTTTCTTTTTTTAAAAGATTTTATTTATTTGACAGACAGAGATCACAAGTAGGCAGAAAGGCAGGCGGGACGGGTTGGGGGGGAAGCAGGCTCCCTGCTGAGTACAGAGCCCAATGTGGGGTTCATCCCAGGACCCTGAGATCATGACCTGTGCCAATGGCACAGGCTTAACCCACTGAGCCACCCAGGCACCCCAACACTACTTCACCTTTATGCTTATAGCAGCATTATTTTTAATAGCCAAGATGTGGAAGCAGCCCAAGTGTCCACCAATAGATGAATGGATAAATATTATTCAGCCATAAAAAAGAATGAAATTTTGCCATTTGCAATGGCATGGATGGACCTAGAGTATAATGCTAAGTGAAATAAGTCAGAGAAATACAAATGCCATATGATTTCACTAACATGTGGAATTTAAGAAATAAAACAATGAGCAAAGGAAAAAGAGAGAGAAATCAATCAACAGGCTCTTAATTTTAGAGAATAAATTGATAATTACCAGAAGAGAGGTGGGTGAAGAGTTGCTTCAAATAACTTCACATCCCTATGTCTCCTCTATGGACCTCATAAATGTCTAAAGAGGTGGACTGGAATAGAACAGTCATCCATGCATTTCTTCTTTCTCTCAAACAGCAATTACTGAGTATCTCCAATTGCCAACCATTGAGCTCAACCCCAGGGATAACATGTGGATCAGCCTCATACCCTGCACTTGAGGTGTTCAGTCTAATTGCTGAAACATGAGATTTGTGGTGAAGGTAGGACATGGTGTTACTGCTTTGGCTGGTAAGTAGTAAAGATGCTACAGCTTTGGTTGTAAGACACAAGAGTCTTCAGTTTAAACTTTCTTGGAGAGCTACAGAAACCACTTTCAGTCAGGAAATCGAAAGAATTGGGTGGGAAAGGGCACTCAGCAAGGGAAACTATCAAAGAATAATGTAAAAATATATCTGAGAAGAACAGGTGAAACTAAAAATATTAAATAAAATATCATCTCCTTTTTCTAGACTCATCAAAATGCAATTTGCACTTGTCTTACTTTTGGAATATAAGAATTGTTTATTTGGCAAGTGAAAATTTATAAAATAATTTTGTTTTCTCATGGGGAAAGATGGTGTTATATATGAGCTTAATGAGAATAATTATGAAGTGGCTACAACTGCTGAGTTATATTATTAATCACACTGGCATCTAATATTAGCATAGAATTAGAAATGACCTCAGAAATATTCAAATGTGCCACACTTTGACCACTTGCTCCCATGGAGAATGATCATGCATAACCAAATATTTGAAGGCTTTCCCTGGAAACCTGTCCCTCTCAGTTCACTGAGTTAGGGTGACTCTGTTAAACTATTAGGGCTTTAAATAACAGACCCTTCCTCACATGGATAGTCGTGGAAAAAGTGATGAATGTTTGTTTTCCTACATCTGGTACATAAACGTGGAGTTTGGGATTGTTGAGATCTAATCATGACATATTTTAAAATATTAAAGAATATGATTTAAGAAAAGAACCAAACTTGGACAATGTTTGAAGGTTAGTTTTACCCATAAGGTGTTATTCATTCATGCTCCATTGTTCTACCCACTGTGTTACCATATTGATTAGAAAGAGGAACAGTAGGGGTTTCTGGGTGGCTCAGTCAGTTGAGCATATGCCTTCAGCCCAGGTCCTGATTAAGCCCCATATTGGGCTCTGTGCTCAGCAGGTAGTCTGCTTCTTCCTCTCCCCTCCCTGCCCCTGCCACTTGTGCTCTTTCAAATAATGAATAAAAATCTTAAAGAGAGAGAGAGAGAGAAGAGGAATAGTATTTGTGATAGGACTCAGAAAAAAAACATCAGAATTTTGGAACTTGTTCTGGTTTGTTTGTTGTTTGTTTTTTAAATCAGTAGACATGCTTTTTCTGTCTAGTTCTTACTGGTTCGTGGCTGGGTCTTCATATACTCAAGTAAAACTCTGAAGAGTTCAGAGATTACGAGCAAATCTGGGGCTGGCAATTTGGTTCATCTATCCTTAAGATGCACATTCCTGCTGACTTCCCTGATCCATACATACTCTGTGTCACTTGGCCCTCTCATCCAACTCTCAGTCTGGCTGAATCAAACATGCCTAAGAGGCTGCTCATTAGTCTCAGTGCCACAAACACTTTCTGAACAAGTTCCCTCCTTCTGCAAACCCTGACAGCACCCTTGCATCCACAGCTCATCATTTAGCATTTTACTGTGTAAAGATACATCTATTCACATGCCAGATGTGATTCAACAAGATAGTTCTTCTCATTGGGAGGAGAAAGTATCAGAAGGTCATGGGGATGTGTTCCAGAATCATAATGGTTGGAAACGTTGGGGGGGAAGGTATTTCTCAGCACAATGTGATTATATACTTAACAAAAACAACATAACTCTTCACAATCGTATGTTTTAAAAGGTTAATTTATGCTGACTAAAACAAAGCAATCTGTGTGTTGGCAGCCTTTACTAAGGTCCTGTTCATGGGCACCAGGCTACAGAGCACACAAGCTGGGAGAGGGGCAGGGGGAGAGAGAGAATCTCAAGCAGACTTTGTGATGAGTGCCGAGCCTGACACAGGGCTCCATCTCACAACCCTGAGATCACAACCTGAGCCAAAACCAAGAGTTGGACACTTAACCAACTGAGCCAACCAGGCACCCTGGGAAGGAAAGGGTTTAAATCAAAAGACCCATGAATCGTTGCATAGCAAGTCAAGAATGATGAATATTATGCAATGGACACTAGATTTAGTGTCCAGCTTAATTGAAGGTCCAGTTTTAGTAGAGAGGTGGAAACAAACACTAGTTGTAAACCAATCTTAGAATCATGAAGATATGTTTTACAGTGGCAGTGGGTCAATTCCATTTGTAGACAGAAGGAAAGGATTGGGAGTAAGAGAGAGAAATGATAATAATTAAGCCACAGAAGCAAACTAGGCTGAAATCACAATGTGCACAGGGAGAAGAGCCCTGGAAAGAAACAAATCACCTCTTCCTCTTTCTGTTTCTCTCTCTCTCTCTTTGGACCTGATTAATTTCCTTTGTGCTCCTGTCGCCATTTATAATGATCCTGTCTCATATATTCATACACTGTGTACATCTGTTTGCTTGCATATTTTTAAAAATCTGCTTTCCTGGGATGCATGCTGACAACAGGATTATAGGCTGCACAGTGCCTGGCACATAAAAGATTCTCAGTCAATCCTTTGTAAATGAGATGGAAAGTGAGGAAAGAAGGAAAATGTGAAGATGCAGAAAGATGAGGACAACAGAAGGAAGCTGAGAGGGAGCATACTGCATTTCTTCACTTCCCAAGAGGAGTGGCAGGATCAGAGCTGAGAGTGAAAGAGGTCAGGGAGCAGCTGGTGGGAAGAAGTGGGAAGAGGGCAGTCAGAAGTGAGGATGAAAGGAAAGAAGGATGAGCAGCAGCGCTGGGGGAGCCTTGTCAAAGCTGGAAAGTGAGACTTGAGAGTGGACCGAGTAGCAAGGCTTTGTGATCTTCTTCAGAAGATCTTGGCCATCCCAGCAAGGGAGACACAAAAGCAAATGGGAGTTGCTAACAACTGGAGTTGGCAACAGGTACCACAGAACAAGGTAGCATCGAACTTTATAACCACCTCACACTTGCATCTCTGATCCCTAACACAGCCAACTCATTTAAAGAGGATTTTCTCAAAGTTTTGTTAAGAGAGCCTCACAAAACCATCTCTTTCAGCTGTGCCTACTGTGTATTCTCTCGCTCTGATGGAAGAGCTATCCTTGGGGATCAACATCTGATGGTCAATTTGAGCTTTTAGATTTTCTGGGGCAGGTGGGGTGTCTTAAAGAGTGATAGGCAAAGAGGCAGCCGGTGGAGGGTCAAAGGTGGTGTTTGTTAACTGACACCAAAACACAACCTGGAGCATATCATCAGCTCCCAATTCCTCCAGCTTCTTTAGTGAGGAGGATCTCAAACCTTTGCATCATCAGAATCACCTGGGGTGCTTGTTCAACCAGGCTTCTGGGCACACCCCAAAGTTTCTGATTGTATAGGTCTGGAGTGGGGCCCAAGAATTTTCATCTCTACCAAGTTCCCAGGTAATGCTGAAAATTGCTTGTCTGGGAAACCACTCTGAGAACCACACTTCAAGGCAAAGCATTCTTTAGGCTTCCATGTTGCTTCTCTTGGCCTTTTTGTAACCAACAGAAACATCTAGTTCTTGAAACAGAGCAACATTCTAGTTCTTGAAACAGAGCCCAGCCCAGAGTAGGCACTCAGAAAATATTGGTTGACTAAATAAATGAATGAATAGTGAACAAAAACCAGACACAATCTTTGCCCTCACAGAGCTTACAGACTGGTGGGGGAGTCTACATTCACATAATAATCTCATAAATAAATATATGACTACAAACTGTGGTGTACGTTAGGAAAACGTACGTACATTAGTCTTGGGTGCTGCTTGGGAATCAACAATTTTGTAAGCTTCCGAAGTGATTCTTTTTTTTTTAAGTAACTTTTTTTATTATGTTATGTTAGTCACCATACAGTACATCATTAGTTTTAATGTAGTGTTCCATAATTCATTGTTTATGGAAAATACCCAGTGTTCCATGCAATACATGCCCTCCTTAATACCCATCACCAAGCTCACTCATCCCTCCTCCCCTCTAAAATCTTCAGTTTGATCCCCAGAGTCTTTCATGGTTCATCTCCCCTTCTGCTTTCCCCCTCTTCACATTTCCCTTCCTTCTCCTAATGTCCTCCATGCTATTCCCTATGCTCCACAAATAGGTGAAACCATAATTGTCTTTCTCTGCTTGACCTATTTCACTTAATGTAATCTCTGCCAGTTTCATTCATGTTGATGCAAATGTTGGGTATTCATCCTTTCTGGTGGCTGAATAATATTCCATTGTATATATGGACCACATCTTCTTTACCCATTCATCTGTTGAAGGGCATCTGGGCTCCTTCCACAGTTTGGCTCTTGTGGACATTGCTGCTATAAACATTGAGGTGCATGTAGCTCTTCTTCTCACTACATCTGTATCTTTGGGGTAAATACCCAATTGCTGGTTCATAGAGCAGATCTATTTTTAACTTTTTTCCTGGAACCTCCACACTGTTTTCCAAAGTGGCCATACCGACTTGCATTCCTACCAACAGCGTAAGAGGGTTCCCCTTTCTCCACAAGCTCTGTTGTTTCTTGCCTTGTCAATTTTTGCCATTGTAACTGGTGTAAGATGGTATTCTCAGTGTGGTATGGATTTGAATTTCCCTGATGGCTAATGATGACGAACAATTTTTCATGTGTGTTAGCCATTTGTATGTCTTCTTTAAAGAAGTGTCTGTTCATGTCTTCTGCGCATTTTTTGACAGATTGATTTTGGGTGTTGAGATTGAGTTCTTTATAGATCTTGGATATCAGCCCTTTATCTGTAGTGTCATTTGCAAATATCTTCTCCCATTCCGTTGGTTGTCTCTTTGTTTTGTTGACTGTTTCCTTTGTTATGCAAAATCTTCTTATCTTAATGAAATCCCAAAAGTGCATTTTTGCTTTTGCTTTCCTTGCCTTTCTAGACGTATTTTGAAAGAAGTTGCTGTCAAAGAGGTTACAGCCTATGTTCTTCTCTAGGATTTTGATGGATTCCTGTCTTACACTGAGGTCTTTAATCCATTTAGAGTTTATCTTTGTGTGTGCTGTAAGAGAATGGTCGAGTTTCATTCTTCTGTACATAGCTGTCCAATTTTCCCAGCACCATATATTGAAAAGACTGTCTTTTTTCCACTGGATATTTTTTCCTGCTTTATCAAGATTAGTTGACCATAAAATTGAGGGTCCATATCTGGGCTCTCTATTCTGTTCCATTGGTCTATGTGTCTGTTTTTGTGCCAATACCATGCTGTCTTGGTGATCACAGCTTTGTACTACAGCTTGAAATCAGGCAACGAGATGCCCCCAGCTTTGTTTTTCTTTTTCAACATTTCCTTGGTGATTTGGGGTATTTTCTGGTTCCATACAAATTTTAGGATTGTTTGTTCCAGCACTTTGAAAAATGCCACTGGTATTTTGATTGGGATGGCATTGAAAGTATAGATTGCTCTGGGTAGCACAGACATTTTAGCAATGTTTATTCTTCCGATCCATGAACATTGGATGTTTTTCCATCTTTTGTGTCTGCTTCAATTTCCATCATAAGTGTTCTGTAGTTTCTGGAGTATAGATCCTTTACCTCCTCGGTTAGGCTTATTCCAAGGTATCTTAAGGATTTTGGTGCTATGTAAATGGAATCAACTCCCTAATTTCTCTTTCTACAGTTTCATTGTTAGCGTATAAGAAAGCAACTGATTTCTGTGCATTAATTTTGTGTACAGTCATATTACTGAATTGCTGTATGTGTTCTAGTAATTTGGGGGTGGAGTCTTTTGGATTTTCCACATAAAGTATCATGTCATCTGCAATGAGAGAGAGTTTGACTTCTTCTTTGCCAATTTGAATACCTTTTATTTCTTTTTGTTGTCTGATTGCTGTTGCTAGGACTTCCAGTACTATGTTGAACAATAGTGGCGAAAGTGGGCATCCTTATCATGTTCCTGATCTCAATGGGAAGACTTTCAGCTTTTTCTCATTGAGAATGATATTCGTTGTGGTTTCTCCAGAGATAGATTTCATGAAGTTGAGAAATGTTCCCTCCACCCTTACACTCTGCAGAATTTTAATCATGAAAGGATGCTGTATTTTGTCAAATGCTTTTTCTGCATCAACTGAGAGGACCATGTGGTTCTTCTCTCTTCTAGTATTGATTTGTTCTATCACACTGATTGATTTGCAAATGTTGAACCACCCGTGCATCCCAGGGATAAATCCCACCTGGTCATGGTGGATAATCTTTTTAATGTATTGTTGGATCCTATTAGCTAGGATCTTCTTGAGAATTTTGCATCCATATTCATCAGGGATATTGGTCTGAAATTCTTTTTGATGGGGTCTTTGCCTGGTTTGGGGATCAGGGTAATGCTGGCCTCATAGAAAGAGTCTGGAAGTTTTCCTTCTGTTTCTATTTTTTGAAACAGTTTCTGCAGAATAGGTATTATTTCTTCTTTGAATGTTTGGTAGAATTCCCCAGGGAATCTACCAGGTCCTGGACTCTTATTTTTTGGGAGGTTTTTGATCACTGCTTCAATCTTGTTACTGGTTACTGGTCTATTCAGGTTGTCAATTTCTTCCTGTTTCAGTTTTGGAAGTTTATAGGCTTCCAGGAATGCATTCATTTCTTCTAGGTTGCTTAACTCATTGGCTGTTAATAATAATTTCTATTTCCTTGGTTTTAGTCAGCATCTCTCCCCTTTCATTCATAATTTTATTAATTTGGGTCCTTTCTCTTTTCTTTTGGATTAGTCTGGCCAGTGGTTTATTTATCTTATTAATTCTTTCAAAGAACCAGCTTCTAGTTTCACTGATGTGTTCTACTGTATCTCTGGTTTCTAATTCATTGATCTCTGCTCTAATCTTAATTATTTCCCTTCTTGAGCATGGGGTAGGCTTAATTTGTTGTTGATTCTCCACTTCTTTAAGGTGTAAAGAGAGTTTGTGTATTTGGGATTTTTCTATTTTTTTGAGTTAGGCTTGGATGGCTATATATTTCTCCCTTAGGACACCCTTGGCCCTATCCCATAGGTTTTGGACTGATGTGTCTTCATTCTCATTGGTCTCCATGGATTGTTTAAGTTCTTCTTTGATATCCTGGTTGACCCAAACATTCTTTTTTTTTAAATTTTTTATTATTTTTTTATTTTTTTAATAAACATATAATGTATTTTTATCCCCAGAGGTACAGGTCTGTGAATCGCCAGGTTTACACACTTCACAGCACTTACCATAGCACATACGCTACCCAATGTTCATAACCCCACTCCCCCTCTCCCAACCCCATCTCCCCCCAGCAACCCTCAGTTTGTTTTGTGAGATTGAGTCACTTATGGTTTGTCTCCCTCCTCATCCCATCTTGTTTCATTTATTCTTCTCCTACCCCCCAACCCCCCATGTTGCATCTCCACATCCTCATATCAGGGAGATCATATGATAGTTGTCTTTCTCCGATTGACTTATTTCACTAAGCATGATACCCTCTAGTTCCATCCACGTCGTCGCAAATGGCAAGATTTCATTTCTTTTGATGGCTGCATAGTAGTCCATTGTGTGTATATACCACATCTTCTTTATCCATTCATCTGTTGATGGACATCTAGGTTTTTTCCATAGTTTGGCTATTGTAGACATTGCTGCTATAAACATTCGGGTGCACGTGCCCCTTTGGATCACTACGTTTGTATCTTTAGGGTAAATACCCAGTAGTGCAATTGCTGGGTCATAGGGTAGTTCTATTTTCAACCTTTTGAGGAACCTCCATGCTGTTTTCCAGAGTGGTTGCACCAGCTTGCATTCCCACCAACAGTGTAGGAGGGTTCCCCTTTCTCCACATCCTCGCCAGCATCTGTCATTTCCTGACTTGTTAATTTTAGCCATTCTGACTTGACCCAAACATTCTTAAGCAGAATGGTCTTTAGCTTCCAAGTGTTTGAATTTCTTTCAAATCATTTCTTGTAATTAGTTGCACTTTCAAAGCATTTTGGTCTGAGAATATGCAGGGAATAATCTCAATCTTGTGGTATAGGTTGAGTCCTGATTTGTGACCCATTATGTGGTCTATTCTGGAGAAAGTTACATGTGCGTTCAAGAAGAATGAGTATTCTGCTGTTTTAGGGAGGAATGTTCTGTATATATCTATGAGGTCCATATGGCCCAGTGTGTCATTCAAAGCTCTTATTTCTTTACTAATTTTTTGCTTAGATAATCTGTCTATTGCTGAGAGAGGAGTGTTGAAGTCTCTTGCAAATAACATATTTTTATCAATATCTCTCTTTATATTGGTTAACAGTTAGCTTATGAAGGCGGCTGCTCCCATGATGGGGTCATAGATGTTTACAATTGTTAGAACCTCTTGTTGAATAGACTTTTTAAGAATGATATAGTGTCCTTCTGTATCTTTAACTACAGTCTTTGGCTTAAAATCTTATTTGTCTGATATGAAAATTGCTACCCCCGCTTCCTTTTGAGGTCCATTGGCATGAAAAATGTTTCTCCATCCCTTCACTGTCAGTAGGATGTATCATTAGGTTCAAAATGAGTCTCTTGTAGACAGCATATGGATGGGTCCTGTCTTTTTAGCCAATCTACAACCCCATGCCATTTCATGGGAGCATTTAAGCCATTCACATTAAGAGTGATTATGGAAAGATATGATTTTATTGCCTCATGTTGCCTGTGAAGTCCTTGTTTCCATAAATTGCTCTGTAAATTTCTATTCTGCCTCTCTCTTGGGTCCTTCTCCTTTTATAAACCCCCCCCCCGCTTAATTTTCCTCAGGAACGGTTTGGTGGTCATATATTCTTTCAGTTTCTGTCAGTCTTGGAAGCTCCTTGTCTCTCCATCCATTCTGAATGACAGCCTGGCTGGATAAAGTATCCTTGGCTACATGTTCCTCTTACTTAGTACCCTCAATATGTCTTGCCAGCCCTTTCTGGCTTGCCAGGTCTCTGTGGACAGGTCTAAGGTTATTCCAATGTTCCTCTGCCTGTATGTAAGAAATCTCTTCCCTCTGTTGCTTTCAAGATTGTTTCCTTGAATCTAAGATTTGCAAATTGTACTATTATATGTCATGGTGTCAGTCTGTTCTCATTGATCTTGGGAGGGGTCTTCTCTACCTCTTGTACATGAATGCTTATTTCCCCTCCCCAGATTAGGGAAGTTCTCAGCTATGATTTGCTCAAATATATCTTCTAGACCTCTCTCTCTCCACCCATTCAGGGATCCCAATAATTCTGATATTGGAACATTTCATTGAGTCACTAATCTCTCTCAGCTTGATTTCTTGGGTTTTAATTTGATTTTCCATGCCACCTTGATTTCCTTCTTTTCTATCATCTTATCCTCTATCTCACTCATTCATTCTTCTGCCTTGTCAGTCAGAGTTTCCAGGTTAGGCTGCATTTCATTCATAGCATGTTAAAAAATATATATATATTTATTTATTCATTCATTCATGAGAGACAGAGAGAAAGAGGCAGAGGGAGAAGCAGGTGCTCCCTGAGCAGACAATGTGGATTTGATCCCAGGACCCCAGGATCATGACCTGAGTGGAAGGCAGGCACTTAACTACCTGAGCCACCCAGGCACTCCATATAATTTTTTAAAAATATTTTATTTATTTGACAGAGAGAAATCACAACTAGGCAGAGAGGCAGGCAGAGAGAGGGGAGGAAGCAGGCTCCCTGCAGAGCAGAGAGCCCGATGTGGGGCTCGATCCCAGGACCCTGGGATCGTGACCTGAGCCAAAGGCAGAGGCTTTAACCCACTGAGCCACCCAGGCGCCCCCTCCATAGCATTTTCAAGTTAGGCTTGATTTCTGCCCTTAGAGATTATTTATTGTCATTAACATTTTTTTCAAGCCTCGATCTCACCCAGAAAATTGTTACTTTGAAGTCAATTTCTGACATCTTGGTTATATATATCCATTAGTTCTGTGGCAGAGGCCACAGCCCCTGAATCTTTCCTGTGTTGGGGGTTCCTCCTCTTAGTCATTGTGTTGAGGGAGGTTGAGGGAATGTACAGAGTCCAGATTATTGACCACAGCCCCGGCAAGATGCACCTGTTTTATAGGGACCTTAGGGCTATCAGCCTCTTGTTTTCCAGCCTGTCCTCTGGAGAAGGGGCCTGCCAGCTGTTACTCAGGCAACCCTGTTTGGGCAGAGTTGCCCTGTCCCCTGTGGTGGTGGGAGGGGGCATGGATGGGCTCAGTGAAAACCAGTTTTGGGGGCTTCTGTTCTTTGGTGACTTTCCTTCATGGCTTTCCACATCTCTTCCAAGAGTCAGAGCAGAAGTGACTGTATCCAAACCGAAATATAACATAAACCTGATCTTGGCAAAAACTTACTTCTTTCCATATTCTGTAGGTATTGTTGATGACACCTATTATAATTTTGTTCAATAGTTCTCACAAGTGACTTCAAGCCCATGCTGGAAAAAAGGCTGAACAAGTTTTATTTATTATGAAAATCCTGTCCATGTTGCTTTTCATATTTAAAAAGAAAACTAGAGACCACTGTTTTAAAATGTTTGTTATTTTATCTCAAAAACAAGTGTACTTAGTAATTTTTTCCCATCTTGACTAGGTTAGCTCAGCTAAAAGCATAAGATTTAAGATACATTTATTTGTTCCCAGTAATTTTAATCCATAGGAGAAACTTCTGGCTCATGGTTATAATTGGCAACACTTTATCTTGATCACAGTGACCCTGCCCCCTTTCTCCAGCAAGTCCTTCCCTGTTTTATGATACACTGTCTCTGAGATCTTCCGGACTCTCCTCCAAGGATGTGGTGGTAAATACTTAATAATCTGCCCCTGGGAGTGGGAATGAAGACCCCTGATTTGCAGCCTTTGCCATTTTCTGTGGTGTAAATACTCCCATCCTGGTCCATTTTAACCTCCCAGCATGTCACTACTGAAGGCAGAATTTGGAAGAGATGTGCATTATTTCCTCTCACTAGCTGATCCCAGCAAGCTCCAGCACACCCCTGCTCCCACATATGAGCCCCCCCCCCCCAGGCAGAAGAATAGAATCTAATGGTTTATTATTTGGTGTAAGGTAAGATATTCTTCCATTTTTCCAAACCCACCTTCTCACCTTCTGTCCCCATCAAAACTTACACATATTTTCCCTCAAGGTCCTTGCACTCATTTCAAGTAAGAAGGCTATGAATGTAGATTTAGAAGAATGAAGGATTGGATTTCAACCTTTGTTACCACCAACTATATGTTTAAGCAAATCATTTAACCTGTCAGAGCCTCAGTTCTTCTTTAGGGAAACAAGAATGATAATAATATCCACCTTCCACAATTATTGTTAAGCATGGAAGAAATATTATCCAATAAGCAGTGCTTCTCAAACTTGAGCATGCAGCATAATTACCTGGAGAACTTGCCAAAACACAGACTGCAGACCTCCCCACTTCTAGCATCCAAGTTTCTGATTCAGAAGGTCTGAGTCTCTGCATTTCTAACAAGCTCCCAAGTGGCACTGATGATGCCTCTGGAGACCATGCTTTGAGTAGCACTGTGATAAAGTATCTTGTGAATTTTAAAATACCAAGTAAACATAAGAGGTTATTAAGAGAGGGAAATTCTGGCTTAATGCTTCCTCTGCCCTGGCCCCTGAGGATATATGCATTTATTTATTTATTATTTTTTTAGATTTTATTTATTTATTTGACAGAGAGAGATCACAAGTAGGCAGAGAGGCAGGCAGAGAGAGTGAGAGGGAAGCAGGCTCCCTGCCGAGCAGAGAGCCCAACGCGGAACTCGATCCCAGGACCCTGAGATCATGACCTGAGCTGAAGGCAGCGGCTTAAACCACTGAGCCACCCAGGCGCCCCGATATATGCATTTAAATGAGTTCTCCAAGGAGGCGCAATAGTGGCTTTCACAAAGGAATCAATTCTGTGCATTTTACCAGAGGGTTTAGAGGATTACACAATGAGATTTGGGAATGCTGGCCTTAAGCCACCATGTAATTTGGAATAGCTCCTGTATAACTGTACCATCACCTGAGGAATCCTTCAATTGCTGGAAAAACAGAATCAGACTTTCCCTGCATGTAGGCTTCATGAGTCCCCAGGCCTGCCACTCTTCCAGTGCTTCCACGTTCAAGGCATGGCTTCACCATCCAACTGATTCTCAGGCCAGAATCAAGTCTTGTTCATTTCACCACCTAAATATCCTTCCATTCCATTCTCCTCTCCATTCCACAACCACCATTCCCACCCCAGAGCAAACCTCTATCTTCTCTCAACTTGGTTACCACAGTGGTCTCCTAACATGTCTACTTGTACTTAATCTGTCTCCAATGCACTCTTCATTCTGTAAACACTTATGCCTGAAGTCTAAGAATCATGCCCCTCACATGAAAAAATGCTCAATATCACTCATCATCAGGGAAATACAAATCAAATTCACAATGAAATGGCTCAAATTAACAAGTCAGGAGACGACAGATGTTGGTGAGGATGTGGAGAAAGGGGACCACTCTTACAGTGTTGCTGGGAATCCAAACTGGTGCAGCCACTTTGGAAAACAGCATGGAGGTTCCTCAAAAGGTTAAAAATAGAGCTACCCTATGACCCAGCTATTGCACTACCAGGTATTTATCCAAAGGACACAAAAATACAGATTCGAAGGGGCATATGCATCCCAGTGTTTATAGCAGCATTATCAACAATAGCTAAATTATGGAAAGAGCCCAAATGTCCCCTGACTGATGAATGGATAAAAAAAGATGTGGTATGGAATAGTATTAAGCCACCAAAAAGAATGAAATCTTGCCATTCACAACCTCATGGATGGAACTAGAGGGTATTATGCTAAGCAAAATAAGTGAGAGAAAGACAAGCAACACATGGTTTCATTCATATAAGGAATTTAAGAAACAAAACAGATGAACATAGGGGAAGGGAAGAAAAAATAAAATAAGATAAAAACAGAGAAAAAGGCAAACCATAAGGGACTCTTAACTATAGAAAACAAACTGAGGGTTGCTGGAGGAGAGGTAGGTGGGGGATGGGCTAAATGGATGATGGGCATTAAGGAGGGCACTTGTTGGGATGAGCACTGGGGGTTATACGTAAGTGATGAGTCACTAAATTCTACTCCCGAAATCAATACTACCTTATATGTTAACTAAGTTGAATTTAAATAAAAATTTAGGGGAAACAAAGAAGAGAGATCATGTCCCTTTGACCCTCAGTGGCTTCCTTCTTGATCTCGAGGTAAAGACAAGACTTCTGAAGTAACCTGCAGGACTCTGTGAGCTGGCCCCAGCTAAATCGCTCCAGACTTACCTAGGGCCATGCCAGCCACACTAGCACCATCAAGAGAGAGCCCCTTCAAACCCTAAGAAGTGAGACTTTCACTGTTTGCAAGAGTCCAACTTTCAGAAGAATGAGACACCCTGAATAAGGAAAAATGAAATGAAATGAAAGTGAAATTAAAATTACAATCAGTCTGATTATTATTTTCATCACTCAAAAACCAGAAGTTCCTCACTTGATTTTCATATCTTCAGATATAAATCTGAAGATATCAAGGTCATAAAAGTCAGAGATAAGATTTTTTACTTTCAAGGCATGGCTCAGAGATTGATTCATTTTGAAAAGTAGGATTAGACACGGTTTTTCTGATTTTTTCCATAGTTGTCTAAGAATGCAAAATTGTTTTTATTCTCCCCTCTGACTGTATGCAATGTGTAGCCTTAATAGTGGCAGGGCAAAAACTATGGGAAGAGTCCAGATGTCCATCAACAGATGAATGGATCAAGAAAATGTCACACACACACACACACACACACACACACACACACACACAATGGAATACTATGTAGCCATCAGAAAACCCCACAAAATCTTACCATTTGCAATAACATGGATGGAACTAGAGGGTATTATGCTAAATGAAATAAGTCAATCAGAGAAAGACAATTATCACATTATCTCACTTATATGCAGAATTTGAGAAACAAAGCTGAGTATCAAAAGGGAAGAGAGGAAAAAATGAGACCAGAGAGGAAGATAAGTAAAACCAGAGAGGGAGACAAACCATAAGAGACTGTTAATATCAGGAAACAAACTGAGGGTTGCTGGAAGGGAGGGGTGCAGGAGGGATGGGGTGACTGAGTGATGGACATTGGGAGTGCTATGGTGAGTGTTGTGAAATGTGTAAGCCTGATGATTCACACACCTGTACCCCTGGGGCAAATAATACATTATACATATTGATTATTATCAATAAAAATAATGAAAAAATAGTGGCAGGCAAGGTGCCAGTGGTCCTTCTGCATGATCTTTCAGTCCCTTGTATACATTCTAGGTCTCTTCTTTATGGGCCCTGATACCTGCTGTTCCCCTGTCTCTAGCTCTTCCCCTAGTGACTTCTTATTTTCTCTTCAGACTGTAGCTCAATTGCCACTACTGTGGAAGGATTTTCTGACCTTCAGTCCAGAACAGATGCCCCTAATACAGGCTCTCACAACACCAAATACCTCCACCTTGGGGCATTTGTCAGTTAAAGTTTACATTTGTCTGTGTGTTTTAAAAACTAAATATCCAACTTTCCAAATACACTCAAGTAAACCCACATGAAAAGAGACTATGTCTATCTTTGCTCCATCACTGCATCCCCAAGCCTGGTAGATTACAAGGCATACAGTAAGTGCTCGATACATGATTTTATGCCTTCCACATCAGGATCTCTTTTGAATCATCTGTTGATAATACATTGCTTTCCACATTATTCCCATCTGACTGGTGAAAAACATCAAGGCTCAAAAACACCTATGTGTCTTTCTACAGCCTCTATGAATAAGCAGAGGAATGAAAACTCAGTCCCTCTCATCTAGGTTACAATGTCCTCCAGCCAACTTTAAAGGCCTAATAAATCCTTTCCAGTGAGGATCAGATACACTGCAAACTCCTGTAAAATATTCTAGGAGAGGGGGAAATGAAAGAGAGAGATGATCTTTCAGAGGCTGTCCTCTGTCCGTGGCTGTCTGGTTTGGGAAATGTCAGATCAGATAGTCCCCAAGACCTTGAAAAGGGCAAAGAGACTGTGAACTCTGCAATTATATAACCAATGTAAAAAACCCAGTTATCTTTGTTCCTTGCTCTCCTTACTCAGAGATAAGCAGACATCAAAGCAGACTGACAATACTGCTGCTTGTTTAAAACTAGAACTTTGGGGGCGCCTGGGTGGTTCAGTGGTTAAAGCCTCTGCCTTCAGCTCAGGTCATGATCTCAGGGTCCTGAGATCGAGCCCCGCATCGGGCTCTCTGCTTGGCAGGGAGCCTGCTTCCCCCCTCTCTCTCTGCCTGCTTCTCTGCCTACTTGTGATCTTTGTCTGTCAAATAAATAAATAAAATCTTAAAAAAAAAAAAAACCTAGAACTTTAAGGAGCAGCAGCCTATTTGACTTCACATAAAACATTAATTGAACTTCACAGTGGGGAAAAGTAAGAATATGTTATTTGCATAATGGTAAATGTGTCAGGTCTTCAGTAAATCTTTGATACCAAGACTCAGTGCAGAGCTCCATGGTTATAATGGCAAGAATGTCTGAAGCAGCACTTTCCTCCAAGCTTCCTTTGAAAGTATCAATTCTGGGCTTAATCCTATGGGCTCCTCTATACTTATGGAGCATGATTTGATGGAAGAAGTACAGTATGCCCTAGTTTTGGCTTGAGCACAGTATCTCAAAACTCTAGTCTCTGCAATTTATACTCACCTACAAAGCAAATGGCATACACTTAGGTTTAATTGCCCCCTTGTGTTGCCCAGAATTTTTTTAGTGCCTGATTTGATGAGCAGGGGATGACTCTGAGCTCATTTCAATTCCAGAAATTCTCTTACTCTATCTCTAGTACCTGCCTGCTGATTCTGTATCCCTGTTGGTTGGAAGAGTGAGGAGCAACTGAGGGAGAACAGATTCTCTTTGGATGAGTGGAGATAGATGCAGTGGGAAGTTGGGGGGTGCTGTCCCAACCCTCGATCTGCTGGGCAAGAAGATCCAAGGACATAAAGTTGGTCTAGCTCTTCTGTCTCTAATTGAGGAGATAAAATCCTAGGAGTTGCTTGTAGTGGTTATTCCGCCATGTGGGCTGGAAAATAGGGACAAATGGTTTATACTGAGAAAAAGAATTAAGCAGATGCAGAGAGAAAAATGGGGATGAGAGACAGAATGGGAAAATTTCTTGTTCCCAATAGCCTTCCCTCCCTGGGTTCCTGAGACCTAACTGGACCCTGCCTTTCAGTTGTCTGAAACACCCTTTTGAATCCTCATATTCATTCCAGCTTTCAACCTAATCCCAGTGGGATTCTGTTTTATGATTTTCCTGGTTGTAAGAGAAGTCAAAGTATGTTATTTATCTGTGCAACACTCATTACAGTAGCAAGAATAATAGCACTGTGGAAATTAATGAAAACCACCCAAATGAGAATAGAGGCTACTTATTCAAAGTCTGGTATAGCAAGGGAGCCAGTCACCATCACCTGGATTTGGCAGATTCTCAAACACAAGTAGGGCAATAGGGAAGCTTTAGAGTGAGAAAAAAAAAAAGGAAGCCTTCAGGTATGCTCTGATTGGAGACTGTTTAGTATGGGGATGCTAGAGGCAAACTAACTAGAAGCAGTGCGTCGTATCTGAATTTTGGGAAATATGTTTGATTTTCTCTTGTTGGTCTTGAGTTGGAAGGTGGAAGAGGTATAAAAGTGGGGAAGCTGGTAGTTACTAAGTCCTGATCCTTCTAGGTCAGTTATGGCAGAAGGTGTGGGTCAGAATTTCTTTTTTTTTTTTTTTTTAATGTTCAACCAACATATAATAAATACATCATAAGTTTTTGATGTAGAAATCTTTTGTCATAAATGGTCTGGCCATTGTCTATTTTGTGTATTCAGTCTCTCAGAACATTCACCGAATACCTCTTAACTGAAAAAAATGACATTCTCACCCCTGGCTGCATATTAGAGCCACCTGGGAAACTTTAAAAGCACTACCCTCGACCAGTGAAACCAGAACCTCTGGGGACAGAGCCCAGACATCATTATTTTTAACACTTCCTCAAGTGAAGCCCTGGTTAACAAGAAAACAGATGAAGAACTGACATGTTCTTTGATAAGGCTGCTGACTTTACCCGATCCTCTTTTCTAGAACACATGTCATTAGGAAGCACCCATAAAAAAAAAAAAAAAATGGCTGGTTGGTAAAACTCAGAAGCCATGAAGTTAGGAAAGTGGCTTCACCAGGCATGGACTAACTTCATAAAAAACATGTGCTCTGGAATGAAGGCACTTTGTAATATTTTGTGCATTTTCATGACGAAGTCTCTACAGGATTTTAAAAAAGGCAATTTGGAGGATTTTACCTAATAAGAGCTGTCATTTATTCAGCACATTCTATATTTTAGACATTACACTGCATACTTTGTGTATTACCACATTAACTCTTCACCACTATATTTCACAGGTTTCAGCAAAAATGTAGATTTACCCCAGAGACAGTATTTGCTCCCAAAGTGTCACCTTATATAATCTATTTAATTAACAAGCATGTACTGAGCAACTACTATGTGCCAACACGAGCCCACATTCTGGGAATGTAATAGTGAGGATAATGAACATGGAGCTTAAAGAGTAGTGAGAGACTAACAGTAAAGTAGTCACTAGATACATCATTTCAAATTGTACTCAGGTCTTGAAGGACAGATATAGGGATCTAATAATTGGCAAACTTTTTCTGTAAATGATCAAAGAGTAAATATTTTAGACTTGTGGGTTGTACCGTATCTGTTGCAACAACAACCCTGCCATTGTATTGCAAAAGCTTCTTGGTATGTAATGAATAGGTATAGCTGTGCTCAATAAAACTTTATTTACAAAATGGAAGGCTGGCTGGATTCAGCAAACCTGGCCCCCTCCCCAGCCATAGTTTACAGACCTCTGGTTATAATACAGAGCTTTAATCCAGTCTGAGGAGTAAGGAAAGGGGGATTTTTAAGTACATGACATTTGAGTATTGATTGCAAAATCTGTTTTTGGTATTCTGGCATCCCGCATATCTTAAAATCTTTAAGTAAAAGATACTCATATTTTGTTGGTATAAAGTTATGCTGGCATCTTGAAAAAAACTGAAGCCAGAATCATATGTCTTGAGAAATACCCAGAGTTGCATTCTGCATTAAAATTTTGAATCAAAAAATAATAAAATTTAAAAATTTTGAATCAAAGTTGCAATCATTTGGAAGGTGTTCTTTTATTTCTCCAAGATACTCAAGAAAAAAAAGGAAAATAACAATGGAAAGAGACCTTCTTGAAAAAGCAGAATAGAAAGTAACAGTTTCCACATTCACAGATAACACTGTGTTAGAACCTTCACCTATACATAAGGAATCTAAGGATGACAAAAATAAACCAGAAATGATTTCTTTGAAACAAAAACTCTGGCTCAGTATCACTTAAAGGAAAAAAAAAAAAGATTCTGTGGAATTCTGTAATTCCTATTGGGGGAAATGTTTAAAAACAACTTCTCCATGTTATCAATTAAGAGATGGTATTTTATGGGGGCACCTGGGTGGTGCAGTTGTTTAAGCATACGACTCTTCGTTTCAGCTCAGGTCATGTTCTGATGGTCATGGGATTGAGTCCCAATTTGGGCTCTGTGCTAGATGCAAAATCTGCTTGAGATTCTCCCTCACCCTCTGCCCTTCCTCCACCTCCCTCCCAAATAAATAAATAAACCTTTAAAAAGAGTGGGCGGGGAGAGAAATGGTATTATCTGAAGATAGGGGAGTAAGAAAAGAGAAAGTTCCAGGTTTTTTTTTTTAAATATTTTATTTATTTATTTATTTATTTATTTGACAGAGAGAAAGAAATCACAAGTAGGCAGAGAGGCAGGCAGAGGGGGGGGGGGGGGAAGCAGGCCCCCTGCTGAGCAGAGAGCCCGATGTGGGGCTTGATCCCAGGACCCTGATATCATAACCTGAGCCCAAGGCAGAGGCTTAACTCACTGAGCCACCCAGGCGCCCCTGAGAAAGTTCCAGTTTAAAATCTCCTCTTGGCATTCATGAACCAGAGCTTCCAGCAGCTGGACAATTCTGAAAAACAATGCTCTGGAGTTTCAATAATGACATGATTGTCAATTTTAATTTTTTAAGACTATAGGTTTTTTTCTTAAAGATCAAAAATTATTTCATAAGGGGCGCCTGGGTGGCTCAGTGGATTAAGCCACTGCCTTCAGCTCAGGTCATGATCTCAGGGTCCTGAGATCAAGCCCTGCATCGGGCTCTCTGCTCAGCAGGGAGCCTGCTTCCTCCTCTCCCTCTGCCTGACTCTCTGCCTACTTGTGATCTCTCTTTCTCTGTCAAATAAATAAAATCTTAAAAAAAAATTATTTCATAATAAATGTTTTCCTTACTATTCAAGTTTTAGTCCTTCTTATGTAGTATCAATCTATTTTTATAGTATTTAATTTCTAATTATATTTTTATAAACATAACTTTTATTTATATAAATATAATTATATTTTTATAATGGAATTATAGATCTAGTATTTTTATAAGGTAATATTTTCATTTCCTTTTTAATAATAGACTTAAATGTTTATATTTTAAATGCATTAAATATGAATTTTCTGTTTTAGTTCATCAATTTTTCATAAGTATTACTCATTCAATATTTATAGCAACACTATGAGCTGGGTACTGGTATTATCCCCACTTACAGATGGGAAGGCTGAAGTTCAGAGAGGTTAAAAAAGCTGCCCAAGGTCACACCGTCTAATGGAAGTCTAATGGAAGAGCTGATTCAAAGCTAGGCCAGCTACTTCCAGAGTCCCTGGTCTTAATGGCTATACTATGCTGACACTTTTTGGAAAATGATAATAATAATAATAATAACAATAACAACAACAATAACAACAATGGTGTTGAAACTTGAAACAAATACTGAAATATCAGCATTGTCATTTTCTCTGATATTATAGTTACTACATTTGAACTGAAATCTTAAGGATGAGTGGGCATTAGCTTGGTGAAAAGGGAACAGAAGAATATTCCACACAGGGGAACAGAAAGGTCCCTGAGGCAGGAGCTACCACACCCAGACAGAGAACTGAAAGGAGGCTTCTAAAGGTTCGTTGTCCCGCATATGTTCATAATAACCGGAAAGGTTTCATTTTTGGCTATTAAGAAAATATATATGTGTGCTGGGAGCTCTAGTATGGTGAAGAATAAAACTAAATTTCACATCATGATACAGTGTTGCTACCTGCTGCATCCCAGTGCATGTGAACCAGGAATGGAAAGCAGCCATTGCATTGGAGAGGACTGAACTTGGATGGTGAGGGACATGGAACAGAAGTAAATGGTTTAAGGTCCAGTAGAGGAAATGCAAAGGAGGAAGAAGGTGATGGAAAAATGAACAGGAGTGATCAGGAGACCCCAAATGCAAATCCTTCACCAAAGAAAAAGGTCACTAGGTTCCCAAGCTAAATATGAGCAGAAATGGTTCTTTTTGTGTTTCTCTCAGCTTAATTAAGGTCCTTCACCCTTCACGAGACCACCCTGCCAAATGTGCTCAGTCATGCATCACAGAGAAAGTGAGCTCTGTTCTGTTCTAGAACTTCATATCCTTAATGTTCCTTATTAATTGGCACTGCTTTGTGGATTCTCCTACCTTCTGCGAGGACTGAGAGTTTCCAGAAGGACCATCCTATTCATCCCAGAATCAAGTGCTCCAATTCCCCTCCTCTAGTATAAGGTCGGACTGGTTTAACTTGATGCAGAAATGGCCTGCCTCAAGAGGTGACCCTTCCCTTTGCAGACAGCTTCCCAGCTCCATAGCCACCCTGTCTCTTTCCATGAGTGAAGCCACAGTCTGACCTGGGGAGCTGCCATGGTGCCTCTTTTTGAGAATTTTCTTTATGATTCACTTGCTCCTCACCTTTTCATCATAGTCTTAAATGCTGAAGTTTAAAGAACTGGTTGTCAAGATGTCTCTTTGGGGAAACATGCTCCAAATGGGTGACCACTCCCACAGCTCTCCCCAACCTTACCCGCCCAGACCTCTCATCCCCCAGAGAGTGGAAGGGCCTTCGCACTAGTATATTTTTATTCCTTCTCATTTATTGTAATAATTTTACTGTCTCACACCAAGTAGGCTTCCCACCCCATTTGCTGACAGGACAACATTGAGCCTCCCCAGCTTCAGAGGGGAGGGGAAAATCAGCTCCATCCCCACAAGCGAGTGACTCCAAACCCATGCAGAATTCCCCTTTCCTCTCTTAGACAACCTCATATAATCCAAATAATTTTCATGTTCCTAGTCTGACTTTCTTCTTTGCATTATGACAGCAATGAGTCTTCTGTAGTGTGGCTTCCAGACGAAATAAACAAGTTGCCTGGATATGACCAACTAGTGTTGGATGGCGCCATCATCCATTTATTCTTTTATTCATTCGCCAAACATATGCTCAGTGTTCATTATACTTCAGTCACTCTGCCAGACAGTTAAGAATAAGATATACACCCGCCCCCAGCAGCTCAGCTGTTAGTGGGGGGCATATAAAGAAACTATTATAATACAATAACATGGTATTGCACACTGAATATTAGATCCTATGTGGTATCCTATACAATATGTGTTCGCTTTTATGGCAAGTATGTTATACTCCATGTGTTTATAAAAACGTTTAACATCAAAAATCTTGGTAAACAATTGTTGGGTCTCTCAAAAAGAAAAAAAATGGAAAAATCACATAATGCAGCCGAAGGTAGAGTAAGCAGCCGCTTAGTATCTGGTCTATTAATCCTGCCAGGGAACAGACGTGGGGAGAAAAATGATTGTCTGAAACAATTAGGAAAACAATCACATTAAAAAATAATAAAGGGATCCCACTGAGAAGACTAGACTTAGCTATCTTATTTTGGTAACTAATAATCATAGACAAATGAGCTGAGAATTACCAAAATATCAAAACAATTAACCTTCTGCCAAGCCGTAAGTCAGCCCAATGCCGCTCTTAGGAAGTCAGTTAAGCAATGTGACAAATATAATTCTAGAGGCCACCTCCAAAAGGCTTAGTTCAAAGACTTGAGATATGGGTCTATGAAGAGGTAAAATAAACAGCTCCATGTAGACCAGTGGTTCCAAAACTTGAGTCTGCATCAGAATCACCTGGAGGGTTTGTTAAAACAGACTGCTAAGGGGCGCCTGGGTGGCTCAGTGGGTTAAAGCCTCTCCCTTCCGCTCAGGTCATGATCCCAGCATCCTGGGATCGAGCCCCGCATAGGGTTCTCTGCTCAGCAGGGAGCCTGCTTCCTCCTCTCTCTCTCTCTCTCTGCCTGCCTCTCTGCCTACTTGAGATCTCTGTCTGTCAAATAAATAAAAATCTTAAAAAACAAACAAACAAAACAAAAAAAACAGACTGCTAAGCCCTACCCCCAGAGTTTCTAAAACAGCAGGTCTGGGATAAAGCCCAAAAGTTTGAATTTCTGATAAGTTTCCAGATACTATTAATGGGCTGGTTAGGGACCATACTTTGAGAACTATGGTTATGGGTCCTGGCTCTACATTAACAATACCTGGGGAGCTTTTCAAAAATTCCCAGGCCTTCACAAAACAAAGTCTTATTTCTAAAGATATGCCACAGGTTGCAGTATTTTTTTTTAAGATTTTATTTATTTATTTGACAGAGAGAGGGAGAGAGAGAACACACAAGCAGGGGGAGCAGCAGAGGGAGAGGGAGAACCAGGCTCTCTGCTGAGCAAGGAGCCTGATTTGGGGCCCGATCCCAAGACCCTGAGATCATGACCTGAGCCGCAGGCAGAGGCTTAACTGACTGAGCCACCCAGGAGCTCCAGGCTGCAGTATTTTCTTTTAATTCCCTGAGTAAGTCCACTAGCTGAGAACCACTAGGTAGGATATGTGCAAGCAGAAAACACTGGTAACTTCCAGAATTTATGTGAGAAAGATTAAGTGGCAGAGAAGATAATAAAGAATAATAATTTAAGGCCTGAAAGCCTGAACCAAAATCCCACATGGGACCTTCAGAAACAGACATGCCACGTTTTGGGGTGACTTAGAGTCTTAGGAAGTTTTCAGGTAGAAAAAAATTTGTAAACACCCACTAGACAGGAGAGAATTTTAATTGAGTTGTGCAAAAGTGCAGTATTTTATCACTGTAAAAGATACATTAATGCTATTAACCCTCCGAACCCCCGGCTGCTTCTGAGAAAAGCAGCTTCTGCAGAAGGTCTGGTATGAATGACCAAGACTCTCCATTTTTGTTGCACCAGCCATCCCTACCCTGCCCCACCCATCTAGTCCCGCTGACTGGGCCTAGGTAGGCAGCTGACACAAAGACACCAAATTACCTGCCTAAGGCAAGTCCTTTTAGGGGCTGGGGGTTCTGCACAAACAAATGTGATGAGTATTTGCCAAGCCAGTCAGATTTCCTCTCTCATTATTGGAACTGGAAATAGAGGAAGAATAAGGCGGGTGGTGGTGCCCAGAAGATGTGGGCAGCCCAGAGAGCGGTGGGTGCACTAGAGAAGCTGATCCTGATGGTGGATCCTGATGGTGGAGGAGTCCAAAGGTGGGTCCTGAACCACCTGAAACTGCCTCAAATCCCAGTCCCTCTCCACCTCCTGACTCCAGAAGACCAAATCCATGAGGTGGATTTCCGTAAGCTCCTTCACCCACAACTGCCCCAAATGTAGCTTTAGACTGTCCCCTTTCTGAGGTTACCCGAGTCTTTGCCACTCTTGATGAAGAGTAGTTTAACTGGAGATTCTGCTTACCCTCCAGATCTGTCTTCTCCTCCCATATGTGCTCATTCCCAGTGCAGACCCATCAGGGCATGTTACAAGCATGGTCTTGTCGGAGGGCAAGGGCAGTTTGTTTAGGAGCTCTGAAATTTAACTTCTCTGGCATGGGAGTCTTTGTTTATTTTTTTCCCCCTTTATTTTGGGCTGTTCTATACCTCATAGGATCGTGAAGAAAATGGAGTAAAAGCATGTCAAGTATTTAATAGAATTGTGTGTGTGTGTGTGTGTGTGTGTGTGTGTGTGAATGCACACATACTATAGTGTCAGACTGTCTAGGTTCAAATCTCAGTCTTCTATCTTCCTAGCTGTGTGACCTTCAGTAGGTTACTTAACATCTCTAGGACTGGAGATAATAATAAAACACTCCTCATCCAGCTGGCAGGAATAAGTGAAAAAAAAAATATATATATATATGTATGTATCTGTATCTATATCTATCTCAGCCCACTGCCTGTATAAAGTAAGCATTCCACCAGAGTCAGCTACAATTACTGCACAAAACAAGAGATTATATAGCCATTTAAAGGGTTTTCTGAAAAGGAATGGATTCCTACATTTAAAGGTTGGTAAAAGGGCCTGATAGTTGGATTGGCCTCCCACTACAGGTCTCGTACCTAGAGCAGTGAGTTAAGTTAAAGCTGTGGTAATAGAAAACCATCCGGAACCTTTGGATAAGCAGTCATAAATCTTTCTTGGGCCTCCAAGGGACTCTGTGAGCCTTCATCTAAGAAGCAAGGTTCTCCCATGGGCAACTGAAATACAATCACGGAGATAAGAAAAGCTCCACTAATTAAAACATAGCACGTGTGGTCATGAGGGACACCTCAACCTACCTGTGATCTTACGCTTGCCTCATCCACTTTGCAATTTTAAACCCTAGTCCTGCCTTCTGGGACAGGATGCAGGCATGTGAGGTTCCAGAAGGGAAAGACAAGAAAGAGAGGCCCCTCCAGACATAAACTCTTTAATCTTGACATTAGGCAGTAAGCAAGTCTTCTTACTTGCTTAAGTTTCACACAATCAAAAAACTTGTACGAAATCCAAGTGATGTTTCTTGTCCTTAATGACTCCAAACATATATAAGGAGCAAGAGAAATGCCTTGTGGAAATGCCTATGTTTGCCAGGTTCTTGGAAACAGAGAAGTAGGTCTTACTAGGCCTCTGTATATGTGGAATTTAAGAAACAAAACAAATGAGCACAGGGAAAAAGAGAGAGAGAGAGAGGCAAAACAAGAAACAGATTCTTGACTATAGAGAATAAACTGATAGTTACCAAAGGGGGTGGGTGGGTAAAATAGGTGAAGGGATTAAGGAGGGCACTTGTGATGAACACTAGGTGTCATATGGAAGTGTGGAATCTCTAAATTATATGTCTGAAACTAGTATTACACTATATTAACTGGAATTTATTTATTTAAAGATTTTATTTATTTATTCGACAGACAGATCACAAGTAGGCAGAGAGAGAGGGAGAAGCAGGCTCCCCGATGAGCAGAGAGCCCGATGCAGGGCTCGATCCCAAGACCCTGAGATCATGACCTGAGCCGAAGGCAGAGGCTTAACCCACTGAGCCACCCAGGAGCCCCTGTTAACTGGAATTTAAATAAAAGGAAAAAAAACTGAAAATGAAAAAAAAATTTAGATGGCCAATTCTTCCAGATTCTGATCCTCCATGCAAAACTTAAAATATCTTAATTTGTAGGGTGCTTCTCCCTCTACCTCTCCCGTTCATGCTTTCTCTCTCTCTCAAATAGATACATAATTTTTTAAAATATCTTAATTCCTGAATGCATATTTTACTGATTACAATGAACTTTCAGCCTTCCTGAATGGGTGGAGGAAAATTCGCATGTCTAGATTGCTAAATAATTAGCATACAATGACATTCTCAGTAATAAGAATGAAGTGAATACGACAAAATGTTGATGACATAGATTGAGTCAGCTGTAACTACTTACACTAGGACAATTAGAACTTTCTGTCAGAACTCTTCTGTGTTGAAGGAGCTTTAGAATGACTGTCCCCTTTCTGAGGTTTCCTAAGTCTCTGCTACTCTTGATGAAAAGAGTAGCACTATCCAATATGATAGCCACTAGCCACATGTGTAGCAAAATGTGGTTATTATGACCGAGATACCGAATTGTAAATTTTACTTAATCTGAATTTAAATTTAACTAGCCACATGTGGCTAATGGCTATCATTTTTTTTTAGCTCTTTTTTTTTTAATTCATTTATTTGTTTATTTACAGCATAACAGTGTTCATTGTTTTGGCATCACACCCAGTGCTCCATGCAGTACGTGCCCTCCCTATTACCCACCACCTGGTTCCTCAAACTCCCACCATGCCCCCCCCCCCGCCCCGCCCCTTCAAAACCCTCTGGTTGTTTTTCAGAGTCCATTGTCTCTCATGGTTCATCTCCCCTTCCAGTTTCCCTCAACTCCCTCTCCTCTCCATCTCCCCATGTCCTCCATGTTATTTGTTATGCTCTACAAATAAGTGAGACCATATGATACTTGACTCTCTCTGCTTGACTTATTTCGCTCAGCATAATCTCTTCCAGTCCCGTCCATGTTGCTACAAAAGTTGAGTATTCATCCTTTCTGATGGAGGCATAATACTCCATAGTGTATATGGACCACATCTTCCTTATCCATTCGTCCGTTGAAGGGCATCTTGGTTCTTTCCACAGTTTGGCGACCGTAGCCATAAACATTGGGGTACAGATGGCTCTTCTTTTCACTACATCTGTATCTTTGGGGTAAATACCCAGCAGTGCAATTGCAGGGTCATAGGGAAGCTCTATTCTTAATTTCTTCAGGAGTCTCCACACTGTTCTCCAAAGTGGCTGCACTAACTTGCATTCCCACCAACAGTGGAAGAGGGTTCCCCTTTCTCCACATCCTCTCCAACACACGTTGTTTCCTGTCTTGTTGATTTTGGCCATTCTAACTGGTGTCAGGTGGTATCTCAATGTAGTTTTAATTTGAATCTCCCTGATGGCTAGTGATGATGAACATTTTTTCATGTGTCTGATATGGCTATCATTTTTGAAGTCGCAGAAGGATCAGAGATTGGGTTAAATCTGAGCTAACACATGGATGTGCTTTACAGGTGACATTTCAGAACTGACACAAGTTACTTACTTATCATTTGTCTTCTTCTAAAAATACAAAAATACAGTCGAAATATACAGTATCTACTCCCTCAACACATAAAACAAAAACTGGTTATCTGAGCTTTCTGATTAGCTTGCATTTCAGATAAAGAGGCACTTGCTATATATTTAACTGTCAAAAAAATTTACAATAGTCACAGAATTTTATAACTGAAAGCATAGTGTTCAAAAGTCAGATTGTAGGGACACCTGGGTGGCTCAATCAGTTAAGTGTCTGCCTTTGGCTCAGGTCATGATCCTGGTCCTGGAATCAAGCCCGCATCAGGCACCCTGCTCAGTGGGGAGCCTGCTCCCCCTGCTTGGGCACCCTCTCTCTCTCTCTCTCTGTCAAATAAATGAATAAATAAATAAAATCTTAAAAACAAAAATGAAAGTGAGATTGTTTGGAAATATTTGGAGATATTTTGGATTGTAAGAAAGACTAGGAGTTGCTACTAGTCAGAGGCCAGAGATTTCAAGTGTTTGGCGATGTGCAGGACAGTCTCGTACATGGAAGAATTGTCCTGCCTCAGGACCAGTTCCTCCTCCATTGAAAATCTTTCTGTCCAACAATTTATTTTAAAAAATTAGGAAGTTGCTTACCAGGAAATTAAGTGCCCTGCTCTAGATCCTGCAGCTAGTGAGGTCAGCACCAAAACCCTGTTGCCCAGACATGGCATAAGAGGCCAAACGGCACTGAGGGGTTAAAGGTATTTGTGCTAACTGTTCTATAAGCTGCACTAAATTATTATGAGAAATAAGTGAATACACAGCAAAAAACATATTTTCTTACAATTCACCATCCTTAAACTCAGAGTAAAACTGAAAGAAAAATTACCATACAGAGGACTTCTGAAGTCCCCAAGGACTGAGATCTGGGCAGAGCCCCAGGGCATGAAAAGCTGTGACATCGTCAGTGAATGATGAAAATGTCTTTGGAGAACTGTGGGTAGGAGAGGCGGGAGAGGAAACACAATGAAAGAGCGACTCTAAATGCTAAAGCACTCACTTTTTCCCCTGGGCAGATAAAGGGCTTCTAGAATTTGGTTTCTAAAATGGTAATTCTGGGGGCCCCTGGGTGGTACAGTTGATTAAGTATCTGACTCTTGATTTCAGTTCAGGTGGTGATCTCGGGGTCGTGAGATTGAGTCCTGTGTCTGGCTCAGTGTCTCAGCGCACAGTGCCTGAGATTCTCTCTCCTTCTCCTCTGCCCCTCCCCATCACTCTCTCTCTCTCAGAAATATTTAATTAATTAATTAATTAATTAAAAATGATCATTTCGATGGTAGATGAGAGATCATTATCAGGAAAGCCAGCTGGGAAGCTTGAAATTCTGAGCAAGAAGAGGAAACCTGAACTCGTGATACTACTCAACAAGTGCAAAAGATGAGTGCATTCAAGAGACATTTCTGAGGAAAAAATACTAAAAAGATTTTATTAGCTAGTTGGATATGGAATAAATGATATAGTAAAATTCTGGCCTTAGTAAAACTATATCCCCACAAGTTTGAAACTGGTCCTTAAGCCTACTATACACAAAATATACACATCCCTAGTCCAGGAATGGCAGGAAACATTTTTTAAAGGGCTAAATAAACTGTGCTTGCATTTCAAGATGGATAAAAAATAACAAATAAAATTTGACTTAATTTCAAAGAATTTCTGAGCAGAGAAAATCAGGTGTCATAAATTAGATCAGAAAAAGAGAGAGTAAATGGATTGATAAAACTGACAGAACAATGAAAGATATTTTACCAATACTGGTATTTGGAAGTGTTGGAATGATGGGTATATGGGCTTTCCCAGGCAAGCAGAATGGCAGCCTTAAAAATGAGCTCTGCTTTTGTGAGGCTGGGCTAGAAATGTATTAATTTAATATAAATTTTCAACTGATGCCAGGGTTTTAAAAAAATCATAGCATCATTGCACAAAATATGGGGTTTTGTCCTGCATTAAAATGCTTGCTCTTAGTAATGTGATTTTTTTTAATCGATACCCTAATTATGCAGATGTTCATTCCTGAATGAAATATAGCCAAAGAAGAAACAGCCCAGCCAGACCTGATGCATTAAGATAACCTCCTTTCCAGAGGTCTTATTTAAAGGAATTCAGTTCCACTGGAATCAAAAATAGAGAAATAGCAGTTGTTTAAAACAACAAAAATTGCTTTGTTGCTCATACCATCTATCCATTGTGAGTTGTCAATCATGGATTCAGGCTACTGGAGAGGTCCTCATCTCAGAAGTTGTCAGTTGTCATCACAGAAGGAAAACAATGCAGCAAACATACCCTAATTCTTAAAGTTTCTACCAAGAAAGATTACAAATCATTGCCAAAGCAAATCATGTGGCCACATTTCACTTCCCATAGGTGAAAAATAAAATTCTGCCAAGTGCCTGGAAGGAAAGAGTGGTGGAACACCTACGAAATGGAACCTTCTCACAAAAGTCTTAATAAATACTTAGGACAGAATATGTCCTAGGTCTTTGAAACATAACCAGTAACCTCTTTGTATTTTTCTTTGAGATGGAGCTCACTGACTTTTTGCAAGGAGCCCATTTTAAGTGATCATTTCAATGAAAATCAAAAAGGTATGCAAGAAAGTCCAGTTATATAATTCATTTATAATCTTGAAGAAAAAATAATACTCAAAGATTATACTAAAACAATGGCCAACATTTCTTGAATGCTGACAACATGCCAGGCATTGTTCTAATGACTTTGCATGTATTAACTAATCTTATACTCATAACGACCTGTGAAAAGGCCACAGTTAATATTCCTACTTTACAGATAAATAATCAGGTAGAGAAAGAGGAAGTAAATTTTCCAAGGCCATAGAGCTAGTTAAGTGGAAAAACAACAACAACAAACAAACAAACAAACCCCAAAAAACTGAACCAAGCAAAATACCTCCAGAGCTAGACTGCTTAATCACTTCTTATTTCTACAACTAATAACAACAAATACAACTAAATACACACTAATTGAAATAGTATTTCAGTACTGGGAAAATTAAATGAAATTATAATGATTTGATATTTCATTTTCATTGCATTCCAACATTCCATCAACATTCTAATATTTACATGTTTTTATAATACTAAGTATTTATACTGAATTGTTACATCATCTTTACCCATCTTATAATTGGGAACTATATATTTTTAAAACACCCTTACTTTTCTAAAGGAATCTCTTAATGTTCCCAACACCAAAACGGATATGATACTTTATGTTAAATTTACCATATTGACTACATGGGGTCAAATTCCTTCAGGTTAGTGTAATGAACAATTACTGCTCTAATTACATAAAGCCAACTCTACCCTTCTTTTACCTTCTTCTGGAAATAGTCTCTTCCTTCTCTTTTTCCATTCTATCAATGTGGTAACCTCTGGACCAATCATCTTGTACAAAATGTGCCCTGGCCAAAGTTAGTTGGTACAGGGGAACGTATCTGGGCCAATCATCTCCCAGAATCTGTCCTGGCCAACAGAGTGGTTCCGGACTTAGCATTAATCCAGGATGAGACACTCAGAGTTTTTGGCATGGATCTGGTAAAAGAAAATGAAGAAAATCCATCCCTTTCCAGATGACTGAAACTATAAGTGGAAACTCAAGGAGGACCTGTCACCAGCCATGTTTTCTTCTCATCCGAAGCAGAGCAAAGCAGATGAAAAAATAAAAGAGAGAAAAATGAAGAACAAAATAAAGACACAAACAGGCTAAAAGTAAAGAGAGGGGCCTGCCCAAAACTGGCATCCGAGCCCCACTTCTGCCCTTGGCATCTGTGGACACAAGAGTATCATTGCTTCAACTACTGTTAACTTGACTTTCTGTAATTTGCTACCAAAATAGCCCTAATGAATACAATTAACTTCTAAAG
Organism: Meles meles; assembly: GCF_922984935.1. Classification (NCBI taxonomy): domain Eukaryota; kingdom Metazoa; phylum Chordata; class Mammalia; order Carnivora; family Mustelidae; genus Meles; species Meles meles. Next base: position 8,371,055 of record NC_060069.1, read on the forward strand.
TTCTTTATTCAACTGATGTATTATTGAAAGATCTCAAAACGAACATGTGTGCAATCATGGTTGCTTGTGATTCACCAAAAGAAACAAAATGATCAAAACTGAACAGAAGATTGGAGAGATTCCATGATGACTAATTACCCACATAAAACGACCTCAAGAAAAGAGGTGATTTCAGATTTTCTCTAATTTTTGCCTGTCCTGGTAAAAGGATAAAGAAACTACCTATTATTTTCTGTTACTCAGAAAGGAGCAATAATAAGATAAAAATCATTTGGAACATGCTATCAAGTAACTAAAACCCTAATTTTAGTATCTCTAGTAGATGACAAAATTTTAGGGATCTCCTCCTCTAAAGCCCTCTTATAGTATGCCTATTTCCTTGAGATTTTGATGGGATCCTCTTTCTAGGCAGGTCCAGTATATGTTTTTTCCCCCCACACCACCAAACAATTCTCCAGTTCTCAGCAGACATTGACTGGGTGCCCTACCGTTCAGGTCAGTTTAGTTAAAGCAACAAAATTTAGTTAATTCAGTTTAACTCCAGGTAGATGGTATCATATCCCACAGGTCAAGGGCTTAGTCCCACAAGACTTCATCCCCTCCCCCTGACTTCAGACACCAATTACAAGTCCAGGTTTTTACTTGTTGTTCTTATTTATTTATTTATTTATTTATTTATTTATTTATTTTCAGCGTAACAGTATTCATTGTTTTTGCACCACACCCAGGGCTCCATGCAATACGTGCCCTCCCTATTACCCACCACCTGGTTCCCCAACCTCCCACCCCACCCCCCGCCCCTTCAAAACCCTCAGGTTGTTTTTCAGAGTCCATTTCACTTGTTCTTCTGATCTACCACACCCTCCTCAGGTTCAAATAATTTGACAGATCAGCTCTCAAGTTAGAGAAACATTTACTTATGTTTACCAATTCATTATAAAGGATATTATAAAGGATACAGATGAACAGCCAGATGATGAATATATAGGGCAAGGTACATGGGAAGGGATACAGTGGCTCCAGGCTCATGCTCTTTCTAAGTATATCTCTCACACAACATCTCCATGTATTCACCAGCTTGGAAGCTCTCCAAACTCCATCCTTTTGAGTTTTTGGAGGCTTCATTACATAGGCATGATTGGTTAAATCATTGACGATTGGTGACTGAACTCAATCTCCAGTTCCTTGCCCCTCCTTGGTTGGGGGTGGGAGGTTAGTGGGACAGAAAGTTCAAATCCTCTGATCACAAGGCTGGTTCCCCGGGCAACCAGCCCCCATCCTTAGGTCACCTGGAGACTTTCCGAAAGTCATGTCATTAACATAACATAAGACAACTTTCTCTTAGGAAATTCCAAGGGTTTTAGGAGCTCTGTGCTAGGAATAAAGGCCAAATATATATTTATTATAAATCACAATAGCATAGTGGGGGAACAAATTCCTTCTCAAGAAACTGATTATGGAAATGGTCATTACAATTCCTACTCCATTACCATGAAGCCCTAGAATTTGGAGGGATCCCAGCTTCACCTAAGAAGGTGTTCTTCTAGTCCCTCTCCCTTTTAGTACTCTAAATTATATGAACCGCTCTCCTCATAGCCATTTGACAATATATCCTGCAAGAACCACTAATTGGACAGGTTTCCAGTCTCAAGCAAAAGGAAATCATATTATATCATCATTATCAGTTCAAGCAATCCTTATTCATATTAATAAATGGGAATAAAATGTGAATTATCCAAGGCAGCAGATAATCCCAATTTAAGTTTTACAGTTAAGTCAGTTTATCTGTTTTCTAGATTCTCCAAGATCTTTTCCCCACCATTATATATAGTGTCCTAGGTTATAAAGTATCAAGTAGGAAGGAACTTGGAGCCAGGAATTGAAAAGGAAAGGTGAGTTTTGACTATCAGTAAATGGGGGAATGGATGTAGCTTAATATCAAATATGATATTTAAATAATCTGATTATGTGGATAACCAAATAATTACTAAAGATGATTATGGAATACAGTTAGACACTCCAATATATACATACGCACATCCGTACATTCACCAAATGCACAAACTTTAAGCTTCAACTCTCTATTGGTAGACTTTAATGAGAAAAGATAAGAAACAAGAGAAACACTCTACTTTATTAAGAAAACTAACTAAGACTTGGTTTCCAAAGCAAAACCTAAGGCAAAATTTCCTTGCTGATAGGTTATTTTGGAATATGATTTATAGGGAACAAGACTACAGGACAGAAAAAGCAAAAGAGGAAGAAGGCAAAGCCAACACAAGGATGTGTTATTGAGTTGGCCATTCCTATGAGCAGCCAGTACTTGATCTACCAGGACCTTCCAAGGAGCCTTATGGATTGTATCTCAGAAGAGTGTACCCTGGGGACAAAGGAGGAAGCATTTATCCATCTATTCCTCTCTCCCATTGGTCAAGGGTGATTCAAGTGAGAGTTTATTCCCCCTGAATTTCTGAGTTGCATATCTGTAAGTACAGAGCAGGAGCCCATGATGTGGTATCAGAGAAGCAACATGGCAGGAAACTAAAGATACGAGGTCATGGCATGAGCCTATAGGAAGTCTCATTCTAACTGTCCTTGCATTAACTAGATAAAGTCTGCAGAAACTCATTGCCGTAGAAGTAACTCAAGTTAAGAGGTAGATATGACAATATTTTTAAGTAACACACAAAAGCTATCCAATCATATACATAAGGTCACAGGATTTGAAATAAATCTGCTTTCGAGGCAGCTTTCAGGAATGTATCTTTTGTCAAAAATGCCACACATCTGCTTAAGAACAAGCTCCCATCATCACTGTGTTAACTAGGGAGAAGATGGTTCTCTGTAATATCTCTACCACCAGAGAGAAATATAACAGCTCTATATAGCACACACTTTCAGAAGCTGAGAGTCAGAAAGATACACGGCATATTCCTGAAGTATGATTTGACTGGTGGAGAGAAGAAAGAGTATCATGAGCTCAACAAATATAAGATCTTGCATGGCTAAAAATATTCAGCAGCAAACTAAAAAAAGAATTAAAAGCTCTTGAGTAATCATTATTTTTCATAAAGAACAACTAAGAGTCTCCAGGTCAAATAAGTCTCAAAGCTTAAAAGCATCAAGCCTCCCTGGAGTTCAGCTTAAAATGATCCATGGGCATCATATTTATGTGGCCATCCCATAAGAGAAGTACAAAATCAAACCAGATACTCTGTATAAAAATGAGAATTTCTCTTAAGGCAAAATTCACCCAAGGCCTTAAGACAAACGACCAAAAAAAATTTAAAAGAAAATTAAATCCTTTGCATTTATTCATTTGATCCCTGACAGTCTTGAAATAAGCCATGACTCTGAATAAGAGCCTAAAGGAAATTAGGCTATGGGGTTTAGGATAATAAGGCAGCTGGCAGACCTAAAAGAAAGAATTATATTTCCCATTGGTTTTCCATGGGAATTGGATGTTAAAGTCTGAGTTTATTTTGTTGCAGGCAAATATTTTATATACACTGTTCAACAGAGTGGAAGGAGGCTTCCTGGGTCAGTCCATCAATCTGAACCACAGAGTTCAGATTGGGCCATCTATATCCTTCAAAGTGCTGAGGGATGCTCACACTGGAGGCTGCTAGACTTGCCACCAAGTAAGTTAACAAATATCCATAATACCAGGCAAGCAGGCAGAATTTCCAGAGAAAAGGTACCTTATAAACGCTAATGTAATTATCTTGAAAATGTGAACCTGAGTCTCTGTTTTATTCTACCATAAATCATGTTCACTATTAAGGCCATGATTAATGCCTTCGGGAAGGAGGCACAGCCACTTAGAACAAGATGTCTACAGATGATCAAGAGAGAAAGTGACTTAGAGGAAGTTCGCACCAGACAGAAAGGGTAGGTCATACCCTATGTGACAGGGAAAGAAAAACTAGGGAGGAGGAGGGAATGTAGGAGGAAAAGTTTGTTTGGTTCCATAGGGGTCCAGCCCTCCTATCTCTCTGATGCTTAGTTCAGGCAGTGGGAGTGGAGAGTGAAAGGACAGAAATCTAAGAGAGGAGACAATAAGAAAGTGGTTTAGACATGTCTATAAGCCAACAGGGAGACAAGAAAAAGTAGCCAAGGATGAAGAGTATCAATTCTGCATGGTGCCACCACGGAAATTTAACTATATGGTAGAGGCTGGGCCAGGGGGCAGACATCCTACACAATTCTACCGGATGGGTCTTAACTAAGACCTGAGATCCAAGAATGTGCAGCACCTAGAAAACCTGGGTAGACTTGGTTCAGCAGAAGTCTTAGCCATAAACTTCTGTAGTCAAAGTCAGCAGAGTTTTCAGGGACCAAGAAGAATATAAACCCCTCTCCTTCCCTTCTGCCAGAAGGATATATGAGCTGCCCTCTGTATCTAGATACCATGTTAGCTGAAATATGTCCTGAGAGCTAGAGCTTGTGAGAGGGAAAATATGTGTGTGTGTAACAAGGGTTTTTCTTTCTTTCTTTTTTTTTTTTTTTTTTAAAGATTTCATTTATTTATTTGACAGAGAGATAGATCACAAGTAGGCAGAGAGGTGGGCAGGGAGGGGGAAAAGCAGGCCCCCCACTGAGCAGAGAGCCTGATGCGGGGCTCCATGCTGGGACCCCGAGACCATGACTGGAGCCAAGGCAGAGGTCCAACCCACTGAGCCACCCAGCCACATATAACTGCACTTATATGTGAATTTTTTTCAATAAACAGAGGATAATGCTGTAAGTGTATTTTTTTTTCTTCCTTATGACTTTCCTTTCTTTCTGTTTTTTTTTTTTTTTTTTTTTTTTTTTTTTTTTTTTAGAAGAGAGAATGCAAGCCTGGGGTGAGAGGCAGAGGGAGAGGGAGAGAGAGAATCCCAAGCAGGCTCCACACCCAGTATGGAGCCCCATGAAGGGCTTGATCTCACGACCCATTTTGCATCAGTGGGGCGATGGGTGGCTATTAGTCTCTAGTTCATGTTGCCCTCACTCCAGGACCCAGATTAGTGGAGACCTCATTATCAGGAACATTTCAGGTTCTGAAGGCAGAGGAAAGAGAGAATGGAGAGTTTTACAGTAGCAAGTAAATATTTTGGTTCACATGTCACTTTTGTACACAGCCCAGGAACAGACTAGTTACATGGTCCTATCCAAACAGAAGATGGGTAGACAGAGTAGCCTCCCCTGGACCAGGAAGAGAGGCAGACAAGAGGGTAGAGCATTAAAAGTATGTACCACATATGGCAGAGATTTACTCTATTACATAAAGTATTATTCTTCTTCTTGAAAATTTGAATTACCCAAATTTTGTATCATCTGCCACAACACAAAATATAAGTTCCTCATCCACCCAGGTCATTCTTTTCTTTCCCATACTTATCTCAGAACTGCTCTGGGCTTCTTTATCCCTAACTTAACCTTCCACTTCTACCTTTCTTCAAAATCCTTTCCATGATGCTTCCATGAAATTACCCATTTCTAGGGGAACTACCTTCTCTATTCTTGGTTCCCTCACTTTCTTTTGACTGCCAAACACTTCCCAGCTTTTACCAACGCAACCTGGACCCCCCTCTTCTCTCACAGCACCCACCACTCCCTTGGAGACCTATGCTTCTGCATAAGCCAGGCAACCAAACAACATTTGTAGGAACTTGATGGTCCAACTTTCTAATATTTCAAAAGTCAAAGGCCATTTAAAATAGAACCAATTGATAAAGTTCAACCTTGGCTGTAGATACTGTGAAAATTGCGAAAACCTGGTCCATTTAAATTGCACTAAGATTTGAGATCAATTTTAAATTTTGTGACTGAAGTGTCTTTGTATTTTTAAAAAGCTCTCTTTCTGTTTTGTGCCACCTTGCTCAGGAGAGCTGATAGGAAGCTTAGAACTTCCTCTGACTGGACCATATATGGGCAAAGCCAGAAAATATTGCCCTGATGCTTGCACCTAGAGCATATGCACTGTGTGGGAATTTGGGATCATCCTAAATAGCTCCCCAAATTTGGTCCACATATTTGCATAAGCTTTCATAACATGAAGGATTTCAGTCCTTTCCCTCTCCGTCTTTATCTAGAGGTTGTGAATCTTCTTAGTTTATTCTCTAATCTGGGACCTAGCCACCAATATCTTCTAAAAATGAGTCCATGAGACTGTAGACTCTGAGAAACAAACTGAGGGTTTTGGAGGGAAGGAGGTGGAGGAATGGGTGAGTCTGGTGGTGGCTATTAAGGAGGGCACATATATGGAGCACAGGATGTGGTGCATAAACAATGAATCTTGGAACGCTGAAAAAATAAAATAAAATTAAATTTAATTTAATTTAAAAAAATGATTCCATGGTGCTGCCTTTGTATACGGGGAGAGAAGAGCTTTCCCCCCTAGATCTAAATCTACAGAGGTAAAGGGTATGAATTATCCTGATTCTCTCTGTACATGTCCGGAGAGAAGTTGGTGGAAGTTAAGTACAGGGTGGGTTATGAAATTCACTGACCTCTTGCAGGGAGGGGAAATGCTTCTCACTAATCTCCTATGGGTGATGCCTGCCACCTCCCAATGGCCTTCAGTAATTGCTTACAACTCTACCATAGGTCACTTCCCTGTGTCCTTCTGGGAAGCTTCTCATCCAGCAAACTGCACAAATACTGTCCTAATGAGACTGTGAATCTGAGATACAGACACAGGCAGACCTTTTCCCAAAGCAACGGTTTCATGGTCCACTTAAGGAAGGAAGAAAAAAAAAAAAAAGAAAGAGAACATTTCTAAAATTAGAAATGAAAGTTCTTCCATAATCTCCTGTCTCAGAGGTCTTTATCTCTTCTCTACTTCTCAAGACAAACATTCTTTGAATCTAACAGCTTATATTCCTAACAGTCACTAATCTTTGGCAGATTGTATTTTCCCAAAAATGGGAGCATCAATTTATATTTCATCCCGTGTCCTACTCGTTCAAAGTGATTGACACTCCCCCACTGAGAGGCAGGACCTATACCCCTTCTGCTGAACCTGGGTGAGCTTGAGACTACCCCTACCAACAGAATGTGGCAGAAGTGATGCTGTGTGACTTCTGAGGTTAAGCTGGATAAAGAGAACAGTGTCCGCCGGTCTCTCTCTCAAGATACGCACCCAGGGAACTCAGCCACCATGTTGCAAATAAGCTCAAACTAACCCATGTAGAGAGACTATATGGAAAAGCCCATGTGAAAAGGAACTGTGACTCCAAAAATCACCTGCTAGCAATTGCTAGGTGATTCCATAAGCTTTCAAATGATTCCTATTCCCATCTTCACATATTCCATTTGATGATCTAGACATCATGGAACAGAAGAGGTAAACCCTGCTGTACTCTATCCAAATTCATTACCCACAGGACTCAAAAGTCTAATAAATTTGTTTTATTCCACTGTGTTTTAGGGTAATTTACTATGCAGCCATAGTAACTGGGACAAAATCTCTCCAGGTATTTTAGCCCTCATTTCACCTTTAGGTTCCTTTCAGAGTGCCTTTTTCAAACAACCTAAAGACTATATAGCAATATCTAAAGTAGAGGAAGGATTATTTCTGCCTACCCACATTTCAACAAAATGGGATTTTGTTTCTCTGTCTGTAAATGAAGGGAGTTCTCAAGGTCATAGATTAAAACAAAACAGTTGGGACAATTCTTATCCTTGCTTCTTAAAGGAAAGTAAGACTTTTTGAACTAAAACTCTGTTCCTCACATTGATAAGGGCCTCGAGCTCACAGACAATATATTTGTTTTCGTGACTACTTGGCTTCGTCTTAATTTCTAAAGAGTTAAAAAGAGTGGAGAGCAGCCTCAAAAAATAAAAAAGCAATAGAAACTTCAGTGTCCATGAATCTGAGAGGATTCAGAATAAGTGGCCTGCAGGGCTAGTTTTCATCTTAAAGATAAACTTAGTAAGAATCTCTGTATCAAGGAAAGGAATGGGTAAGTAATAAACAAGAAGTATCATGGAAATATTAAACAGTAATAAAGGACAAAAAGTTCTCCAATAACCTTTCTATAATTAAGAGAGTTTTTATTTTAACTCACATTTTCATCAGTTTCAGAGACTCCTACTGAACTTCTCTTTTCTGTCTACGCTCCCACATCTTCAGTGTACTTATCTGGCTTTTAATTTCTCTTTTCTGACAATATCTGAATTTGTATCATCAGCCCAGGCCTTGTCTCTAAAATCTAAACTCACATCTGGGTCTAGATCTGCTACTCACCATGTCTACTTAATGGCTAACAGGAATTTCGAACTCAATTTCTCCAAAAAACAGACTCCTGATGTTCCTTCCCAAACCTGTTCCCCTTCCTGCCTTCTCCATCTTAGGTGATAGAAATTCCCTCTTCCAGAAGGAAGTTGAGGGAAACTGGAAGGGGAGGCGAACCATAAGAGACTATGGACTCTGAAAAACAACCTGAGGGTTTTGAAGGGGTGGGGATGGGAGGTTGGGGGAACCAGGTGGTGGGTAATAGGGAGGGCACGTATTGCATGGAGCAATGGGTGATGTGTAAAAACAATGAATACTGTTACGCTGAAAAAATGAAAGAAAGAAAGAAAGAAAGAAAGAAAGAAATTCCTTCTTCCACTGGCTAAGAACAAAAACCATGACATCATTCGACTTCGCTGTTACAAACCATAGCCCATCCATCAGTAAATTCTATTGGCTCTAACTTCAAAAGATATCCAGAATCTAACCGCTTATAATCTCTACCACCACATCATCTCTTATGTGGATTGTTGTAACAGCCTCCTAACTGGTATCCCTACTCTCATCCTTGTCTTCATATGGTCTTCTTATGGATCTTCTCATGCCAGAAGCCAGAATGATCTTTGTTGGAAGATGTCATAGAGAGGATGTGACCCCCATTGACCTAGGAGTTGGACCTTGGCATTTGGAGGCTCCTTGCCCTCTCCCCTGTCCTTGGAGTGTGCATTCTCCTCAACTTCTTTGCTGCCAGAAGCTGTCCCAAGGACAGAGCCTTGAGATAGTGATGTGGTGTTGAGACCATCTGGATGGTATATGTGATTAAATCCAGTTAAAGTCTTTATATGAACTTTTAAGACGTGGCAGGTGGGTACAGAGATCTAGAGATATACTGACATCTTGAAGCCACCCTGTATGTAAGTCACCTTACCTATTAAGCTTGGTAATCTAGAGTGACCTGCCTATTTCTTGGGTCTCTCCCTGCCCTCTGTGTGTGTGGTAGGAGGGAAGGTTCTGATTATATCCAGGAAGCACCTGAGGAGTTTGCAAACCAACATTCCTTAGGAATATAAGACAAATCACGTGCTTCCTCTATCCAGAATCCTCTAATGGTTGTGCATTTTGTTCACAGTAAAAGCCAAAATGTTTTAAATGGCAAATAAGTCCTGTCATGATTGGCTACATTATCCCTCATGCCCTCCTCCCCCATGGATCACTCTGCTCCAGATCTACTGACTTCCTGGCTGTTTCTAGGAAATGCCAAGCACCTCCTACCTTAGAGCTTGTGGACTTGCTCTTCCCTTTGCCACGAATACCCCCATGACATATCTGTGTGGCCCATTCCCCACCTCCTTCACCTACCAGCAAGGCCTTCCCTCTCCACTCTGTTTAGAACAACAAATCCCCTGTCCCAGCATTCCAGGTTCCTCCTACCTCTTCTCTTTTTCTTTAAGGAACTTACTATCCCAACATTAAACAAGTAAACAAACATGTTTGTTCATTCACTTATTGCCCATCTTCTCTATTTAGAATGTTCCACTAGAGCAGGAAATTTTTTTTTAAAGATTTATTTATTTTACAGAGAGAGAGAGAATTCACATGAGGGGAGGGAGAGGGAGAAAGAGAATCTTTTTTTAAAATTTTTTTATAAACATATAATGTATTTTTAGAGAAAGAGAATCTTAAGCAGACTCCTTGCTGAGCATGGTACCCAATGTGGGACTCCATCTCACAACTCTGAGATCATAACCTAGGCTGAAATCAAGAATCAGACCCTTATCGACTAAGCCACCCAGGTGCCCTGGAATTCCTATTCAAAGTGATGAATATATTTTGGAATTACATAATGGTGAGGTTGCGAAGCTTGATAAACATATCTTATGTGAACTGAATATTAAGAAAAATTGCATGACAAATAAATTAAGGTAAACTAAAGACATTATCATAAAGACAGAAACACAACAGCATATCAAGAAATATGACAGAAGAAAAAACAGAGTAACAAGCTATATTTTAGGTCATTTTCTTTTTGTTTAAGTTTTAAAGAAATTCCAATTTTTCCCAATGTGATCCATTACCTTATGCATTTATATTATAAAAATACAATGCTAATAAACTATTGGAGGTAAATATCACATATATAATTTATTACATAGAAAATGAGAAAAGCCTGATACAGAAGAATACATACTCTATGATTCCATTCAAATGAAATTCTAGAATAGACAAAAATAAGCTCTGGGAATAAAATCAAAATAGTAATTACCGTGTGTGTGTGTGTGTGTGTGTGTGTGTGTGTTGTGGGGAGCAGGGATTGATTGGGAAAGCACTAAAGGAACTTAATAGGGAGAGAGAAATCTCTCATGTCTTGAGAGTAGGTTATAAGGTATATGAACTTATCAGAACTCATCAAATTGTGTACTTAAGATCTGTGCATTTCACTGTATAAATTATTGTCCTAGTGAGCTGCAAAACACCACAAATTGGGTACCTTAAAAGCAACAGAAATTTATTTCTCACAGTTCTGGAGTCTAGAAGTCTGCAATCAGGGTGCCAGCATGGTAGGGTTTCTATGGGTTGCAGACTGCTGACTTCCGCCTGTGTCCTCATGTGGTGGAAGGCACAAGGAGGCTCCCTCTGGGGTCTCTTTTACAAGGACATCAATCTCATTCATGAGAGCAAATCCTTCATGATCTAATCATGTCCCAAAGCCTCACCTCGTAACACCACTACACTGGGCACTGGGATTTCAACATATGGATTTTGGAGTGACGCAATCATTCAGACTATTGTAATTACATTTCAATTTTAAATGTTTAAAGTCATGGGGGCACCTGGGTGGCACTGTCATTAAGCATTTGCCTTCGGCTCAGGTCATAATTCCAGGGTCATGAGATGGAGCGCCCCCATCAGGGACTCCCTGCTCAGTGGGAAGCCTGCTTCTCCCTCTCCCACTCCCCCTGTTTGTATTCCTTCTCTCTGTGTGTCAAATAAATTTTTAAAATCTTAAAAAAAATAAAATAAAAGTTTAAAGTCACAGAAAAATGATCGTTAGACTTGAAGCCCAAGTGAAAAATAATGGTACTGTTTTAAGGGCTTTTATTAAATCTCAGGAAATTCCAATGACATATATTTGGAAATAAAACTCATCTTCAGGGTGAAGAAGATGAAGTACACAATATTAAGTAACTTTTGTGGTTCACAAAGCCAGGAGGGCTGGAGCTGGGATTCAAACCCGGTCATGTGATTAACCATCCCTCTACAGGGATCTCTGAAGAGGGGTGGTGGAGACAACAATGGAACCAGAAAGGGAAAGTTTGGGTTCATTTTCTCCAAATATATACCGAGTTTTTAGCCTCAGCATAATGTGGATAAAGAGAAGATATAAATACTAAGTAACCAATCCAGATCTTATGCAAAGAGGTGACCTGGTAGGAAATAACAAGGAAAGATGATAATCTGTGAAACCACAGAAGGAGAAATAAAGATTAGATTTTGTCTCCTATGCCATAGTGCATTTTATTTATATTTCACGTTATTTAAAATTTTTAAAAATATTTAGTCTTATCTTCATAGGAATAAATGAAGTAAACATAAAGCTTTGAATTGTAACAAAGAATGAACGCTAAATCAAGTAACCTCCATAACCAAGATTAAAGTCATTTCAAATGAACCCCATTTAAAACCAATGTGAAAGCTTTAGCACAATGTATTGTGTGGCCCATTTTTAATGCATCTCCCTATATACAATAGCTTTTATTTAATGTGGGAGAGGAGGCAAGAATAAAAATGTCAGAATAGATGGGAGCCTTATGGCACATTATTTCCCAATAGTCCCTTCCTTTAATGGCTGAATTTGCTACATTTCCCTTAGTAAGGCAAAATGGCAGGTAATTTAAATTCAAACAACCACGCAAGACATAGCCGGCTTAACAGGCAGAGGGTTACAAAAAGGAACTCATAGGGATCAGGGAAGATATTAGCCACCATAAAGAAACAACAGAAAATAAATAATAGAATCTTGCTTACCACACAGGCCTTTAACTGTGGGGAATAAATACTTCCTTGATATTTTTCTCAAATGGAACATTAAACAGAAAGGCCTTGGAAAAGAAAAAAACACTTACTTAGGTGAATAAACACAAATAAAATAGTTAAATGATATATATGATAGAAATGCCATAGAATATAATTGGTCCATGCAAGCTGAAACTTCTGCAGAAACTCTAAGTTTCAGTGGAAAGGAGTTCAAGTTTTTTACAGGAGGCCTTAGACTAGTGCCGTCCCCTAGAACTTTCTGCAATGATGGAAATATTCTGATGTCTGATGTGGTAGCCACTAGCCACATGTGGCTAGTTGAACACTTCAAATGTGGCTAGTGTGACTGAGGAACTAAAGTTTTAATTTTATTCAAATTTAATTAACTTAAATACATCATATGTGGCTAATGGCCATTGTATTGGTCAGTATGGCCTTGGAATGATTTCCAAGACTTGACAAACAGTCAAAACTGACCTTCTCTTCAAGGAAACCCCTCAGGACTTTGTCATTTCCCAAACCGACTTTTGAACATTAGTCAGACTGATGTCTGTATGGTTTAAAGAATTTTATTTGTTGCAGACACCTGCCATTCCCAGGGGGAATCTCATGGCCATGTCTGATGAAAGTTTGCCCCACAGTAATGAAATGGGCTGTGGCATTTGGAAACGCTCTCACTCCTCCCCTCGGTCCTTGAGGTTCCCCGGGCATAGGCCTTACACACAGCTGATGCAGACCTTTTATCAGATTCTCGGATTCTGAACCAAGAAAATAACAAGGTCTCCTGGTGAGTTTCTTGAAAAGAAAAGAAAATCAGTCTGACAGCCTGGCCTCTCTTCAGCAGGAGCTTGTCACTCTTACTAACAGATTCATTCCATGTGGTCAGCTCCTCCACGTGCAATAATCCTCTAGCTCTCTACCTTGCCCAGATAAATTTAGTCCTCAGTGGAAACCACCCTGGAGTCTATGCAGTGAAATTCAACTAACCAAAGCACTAAGCTTTTTTTTAGGAACAAGCTCATAAATTTAGCTAGAGATAGAATGCAGATTTCATTTAATCAACTGGTAATAACTGCCTGGAGCAGTTATAAATTACTAAATTAACAATGTTCTGAGTACCTTGCAGTGCACTTACGCTTGGTAGAAAATCATGCTGTAATCATTTAGTCATACCTTCCATGGGCTCACATGGGACTTGTGGCCTCTATAATATCTGCATCCCTACATGAGGCAAGGTGGGGCTACACAGCTGAGGAAAACACAATCCAAACACATTTTCCACGAATATCCTACACGAGAGGATTACAGGTACAATAAGAGCACAGACATAATAGAGATCAATGGAAATACTGTGATGGCACCATGGAAGAGGCAATATTTGAGGTGGGTCTTGAAAGAGGAGTGGATTGTGGGAGTACATAAGGAGGGCAAAGGCATTACCAGCAATGACAGAGAGGAATGCACAGCACATCCGAGGAAGGGCAAATGCTGGGGGATGAGGCAGACAGAAGTGCACTGAAAGATACTACTAAAAAGACAACATGGAGCCGAATCCAGAAAGGCATTGAATGCCGTGCTATGAATTCATTCTGTAGTGTAGCAAAGTTTTTGAGCAAAGTTGTAAAATGGTCAGATCTCTATTTTAGAAAGACAAGTTTGACTGCATGAGCAGGAGGGAGAGGTGAAACAAGACATCAAATGTAGCAAGTTGTTAATTCAGTTGCATTATAAGCTTTACAAATTCCAAAATTGAGTCAAAAGGTGTATTATGATCATTGTTGCTGATTGCCATCACAACCACCATTTTCTCGTCTTTGTTAGTTTATAAAATCTTACTTTTGCTCAGGCAGCCGAATGGACAAAGCAGTGGGGACTTTGACCGAACTTCAGGAGTCGAATCGTAACATTCATTGCCCTTTGCTTGTGACTTTTTCAATAGACAAAGAAAAAGCATTTGGTGAAATTCAATATACACGTATGATAATTTTTGGAGATGATGGATATGTTTATTACCTTGACTGTAGTTTCACACGTGTATACATACATTCAGACTCACCAAACTGGGTATGGTTGTGCCTCGGAGGTATTTCAGGCTGAGTTTCAAACCACTGCAGTAAAGCGAATATCACAGTAAGGGGAGTCAAATGGATTTTTTGGTTTCCCGGTATATATAAAAGTTATGTTTACACTCTACTATAGTCTATTAAGTGTGCAAGAACATTATTTCTAAAAAACCATGTATCCACCTTAATTAAAGGATACTTATTGTTTAAAAAAATGTTAACCATCATCTGAGCTTTCAGTGAGTTGTAACTACTGATCACAGATCACCAGACAAATGTAATAATAAGGAAAAAGTTTGATATATTATAAGAATTACCAAAATGGGACACAGAAACGCAAACTGAGCAAATGCTGTTGGAAAAATGGCACCAATAGACTTGTTTGATACACAGTAACAACAAACTTTCAATTTGTAAAAAAAAAAATGCAATGACTGTGAAGCACAATGAAGCAAAGTGCAATGACTCAAGGTCTGCATATTAAACATAGGCAGTTTTTTGTATATCAGCTATACCTCTATAAAGCTGTTTTTTAAAAACTCCCATCAAAGCAGGAATAGAGAGGAGTTCCCTCCACATGATAAAAAGGTACCAAAAAATACCACATAGCTACTGTTTTCCCTATTGATGAAACACTGAACACTTTCACCGTAAGATTGGGAGCAAGGCAAGGATATCCTCTCTCACTACCTTTCCTAAACACTGTCCATAAAGTCCTAACCAGGCATTAAAGCAAGAAAAGATAGGTAAAGGCAAAAAGTTTGGAAGGAAAAAGTAAAATTATCTTTATTTTCAGTCAACAAGGCTATATACATAAAATGTAAAGGATCTATTGAACAACTATTAAACTAATAATTGAATGTAGCAAAATCACAGGATATAAGATAAATAATACAAAAATCAATTGCCTTTCTATATTTTTAATTTATTTTATTTTTCATTTTAATTCCAGTATTGTCAACACACAGTTATATTCATGCATTCCTATATTTTGTCAATAAACATTTGGAAAACAGTCTTAAAACTACTATTTTAGGTATGTACTAACAAGCATTGAGAGCAGGGATTCAAACAGAGGTTTGTACACTTGTGTTCATAACAGCATTATTCACAATAACCAAAAAGTAGAATCAACCCAAGACTCCATAAATGGATGAATAAACAGAGTATAGCATATACATATAATAGAGTATTTTTCAACCTTTAAAAAGGAAAGAAATTCTGACACATGCTGCAACATGGATGAACGCTGAAGACATTTTGCAAAGTGAAATAAGTCAGTCACAGAGGGACAAAGACTGTATGATTCCACTTACAAGGAGCACCTGGAGCAGTCACATTCATAGAGACAGAAAGTAGAACAGTGATTGCTGGGGGCTAAGGGAAGGGAAGAAGAGGGGACTCGGTGTTTAATGGGTATAGAATCTCAGTTTGGGAAAATGAAAAGAGTTTTGGAGATGGATGGTAATGATTATTTATACATGAACATAAAATACTTGGGAATAAATTTAACAAAAGACATGCAAATCCTTGCACCAAAAACTCACAAAGCATTGCTGAGAGGAACTGTAGATGACTTAAGGAGGGAAAAAAAAAAAAAAAAAAAAGAACTATGTTGGAGACTTACCCCCACCTGATTCCAAGACTTATTATAAAGGGTGCCTGGGTGACTCAGGTTAAGCATCTGCCTTTGGCACTTGGTCCTGGGATCAAGGGTCCTGGGATCAAGCCCTGCCTCGGGCTCCCTGCTCAGTGGGGAGCCTGCTTCTCCCTCTGCCTCTGCTGCTCCCCCTGCTGGTGCTCTCTCTCTGTCAAATAAATAAATAAAATCTTTAAAAAAAAAAATAAAGGTATAGTAATTAAGACAGTGTGGTACTGGTGAAGGATAAATAGATAAATGGAATAGATTAGAGGGACCAGAAGTAGATCACACATTTATAGTCAACTGATTTTGGACAAAAGTCATTTTGATAAATGATGCTGGTACAACCAGATAATATATGGAAAAATATAATATGCAAAGAGTTATAAACCTACATGCAAAAAGCTGAAACTATAAAGCTTTATGCAGACCACATATGGTCTGGAGTGAGTCCCAAGAATTTGTGTTTCAAACAAGTTCCCCAGGTGAGTTAGATGTTGCTGATCCAGGGACCACATTTTCTCATTATTTTTTAACAGCATGTTACGAAGGGAAAAAAACACAAATGCTAACATTTTTTTTCACTCAAATCTTCCCCTTGAATAATTAGAGAGAAAATAGTAACTTCTTGGGAATATTGAAATTGAAACTATTAATAATTTAGGATTAAGTAGACATGATAGAAGCTGTGAAGAAATATCTTTTTCAACCATGTTGAATGTAAGACTAGGAAACCACGGTTTTGTGAGAAGCCTAAATGGGATATTGTACCCCAAGAGAAATTTACTGCATAAACATGCCTCAACCCAAAGAAAAATAACCAGGCGTATAATATGCACCCTTGCTTATTATTGAAGATAAGATATTCCAATGTAATTCAGTCTGGTGGCCCATTCTTGCTAGATCGTGCTTCGTGATGAAATACCACTGCCACTTCCCTGGATTAATAAAAGCCTTTTGTATGGAGGCTTTTTCCTATTATTCTTCTGTGATTTGTTTGCCGTTACAATCACTTCCTGTGCCATGCTTCTTTTTGCTCCCTTCTTTTAAATTTTAGCCGAGCTGTATGCCGTTAGTGCAGGTTTCTTAGAACAGTAAATAAGCTTCAAACAAATAGGAATTCTGGAGCTTTATAAAGGGAGATTCACAGGGATCTCACAGAGAGCATAAGGATGAAGAGCATGGGCTATAGAGTCAGGCAGCACTGAGGTCAAATCCTGCTCTACCATTTACCGGGGTAAACGAAGACCACTCAAGGTCTCAGATTTCTTAGGCCTAAGATGAACTCTCATGAAGATTAAAAGGGACATTGAGTAGGATGTACTCAGCCCATTGTCAGACCCTCTGTGAATAACTACCGTAAACAGAATAATATCTTATGCCATATAAATGTGTCTTTCTTCATTGTATTTTCATATGAAGCACCTTCTGAGCCAGTATACAGCATTTATCGGGGGAAGGAGGTGGACAGGGAGTAGAGAGTAGAAAAGAAAGGAAAGACAATCAGATTTATTTCAGAAACATAAAGAAAAACAGTTAATATTCGGATTCTGGAAGTTAAAAATAGAATGTTTTTGAGCACTCACAGAGCGAAAGAGACAGAGAGAAAGAAGAGAAATCTGAGGGGCTGAGCATTTTATTGAACAGACTGAATATCTCCCTAAAGAGGCCACTTAGTAGATTGTTCACCAAACTGGCTGCTGTCATTCCCATTTTTGTTTCTATTTTTCTATGTTTCTATATTTCTATGTTTCATTGTCATTCCATTTTGTTTCATTTTTGCCCTTCGCAACGTGACTTGGCAGGTCCTCCCATTGGGCGAATGTTCCAGCAGACTGAACAGCAAGTGCGAAGACCTTAAGCAAGAAGCCGTCTGACAGTGCTCAGAAACACAGAGAACGCCAGTGTGGCTGGAGCGCAAGGAGAAAGAAGTGGACCATGATGGAAAACAGCACCAGGTCACATGAAGCTTTCGAGACTAGGAAATCCCTGACAACAGAGGGACCGAAACTTAAACCACTGTGGCCTGTTTATACAAGAGAACCTGTATTAAAATATTAAAATACTTTTCACTCCAGTTGGTAAATAACCACAGTACTGATCCCTCTGAGTGTCTTCATAGCCCTGGCAAGCCAGGCCACCTCCAGGACCATCCACCTTTCACGATCCTGTAATTTAAGAGTCAAGGCAAAAAGAAGCCTCCAATACTGATCTAGCCCATGACTGTGGATGTGCAACATTGTCCCTTGGCCAAAGGGAGACCACTTCTTTACCTCCAACTTTATGAAGTTGATAATAAGCATGAATCCATCCCGTCAGTCAATACTTATTACCCATGGGCCAGGGGGAATTGTAGGTGTCAGAGATGAGCAAGAATACACAAACAAGTTTCACCCTCACAGAGGTGAGAGTTCGGCATTCAGGCAAATTGTTGCCTGTGGGTAATAACTTTTAGGCATTGGTTCTCAACCTAAACTCCACAACAGAATCATCTGAAAATTTTAAAAAGTACCAATGCCTAGGTCCCACCCCCAGTGGGGATGATTTCATTGCTCTGAGGTGTGGCCAGGGCATGGCAATATCTAAAAGCTCCCCAACTGATTCAATGTGCTGCCAGGGCTGAGAACCTCTCTTAGAGAGAAGCTAATATAGAAAACAGAGAGTGGGATTTCTATACTTACGTAAAATTATGGTTGCAAACCTAGAGAAAAAAGTTTTCTCTGCATGTCAACTAATAAAGATAAATCAAGATGGAGACATGATTTCTTGAAAGGTACTTTTCAGAGAGTTCTAGAAGCTGTCTTTGTAGAATGGCATTCTGACAAAATGTTGGCTGGCAGTCTGACCCAAGGTTAGGTAGGTCAACTAAACACATTCTGACAATACAGAGCAAAACCCTGGGCTTTATTCTTTTTAAAAGATTTTATGTATTCATTTGGCAGAGAGAGCGAGAGAGCACAAACAGGGGTGCGGCAGAGGGAATGGGAGAAGCAGGCTCCCTGTGAGCAGGGAGTCCAGTGTGGAGCTTGATCCCAGGGTGAGCTGAGGGCAGACACTTAACAGACAGAGCCACCCAGGTGCCCCAGCTCTTGCCTTTTTGAAATAAAATTGCTCAGAAAATAACTTCTAAATGTGAACACTCCTACTACCATTCCCTTCCCCCCCACCATGACCTGTCCACTCTCAAACTACACATTCACACAAAGCTAGCCACCAGCCTGGAGAATGGGTCTATACCCGGAATTCCAGGCCACAGATGAGGATTCCAGCCCCAAAAAGATAAGAACCACGACTTGGTGGATTGAGATTGCTTTTCAGAATGATTTCTGACCTCTCTAATTGCTTTCTAGTTGCTTCCCTAAGCTGTCCTTCGAGTGACAAATGTTTGAATGAGACAGAATCAAAAATACCTCAAAAAGTTTTGACCCAATGGAAAGTCCAGAGAGGCTGAGGAAACATGTGCCAAAGGTTGGCTGGAGCATAAGTATTTTCTAGAGTTAGTGGGTCACAGCGAAGCAGCTAAGTACATTCTAGGGCAATGAGTGTGCTCTGCACTAGTCCATGATTATTCAGTCATAATGGAGGGGAATGGTGATGTGGGTTTTCTGAGAGAGCAGCTGATTTTAATGAGCAGTATGGTTTTGACTCTGGAAATCACCACTAGGTAATTAAAAAGGTATGCATCATGTCTGAGCATATTTCAGCTGGGCAGCAGGGACTGTGACCAAGAATGCCAAAGAGTAAGTGGCTTAGAATTCCAAAACTTAATACAGAAACCCCACAAAATAGAAAGATATTAGAAATAACAGAGCCTGGGGATGCCTGGGTAGCTCAGTGGGTTAAGCATCTGCCTTTGGCTCAGGTCATGATCTCAGGGTCCTGGGATCAAGGCCCTCACCGGGCTCTCTTCTCAGTGGGGAGTCTGCTTGGGGATCCTCCCTCTCCCCAACTGCCCCTCCAACTCATGCTCTCTTTCTCTTACGATCTCTCTCTTAAATAAAATCTTTAAAAAAAAATAAAAGAAAGAACAGAGCCCTGAATTATGATTTAGAATACAAGAACTCTTGTCTCTGGTCTATCATGACCAGGTGTGTGACTGGGTAAGTAACTTCTCTGTGCCTCAGTTTCCTCATTTTTAAAATGAAGGGACCAGATTTAAATGATCTCCAGTAGGATGGATGGATAAAATGGAATTTAACATCTGTGTGTAAGGGAGAGAGAATACTGAGATCTGAAGCCTGAAGATTGCTGGTAGCAAGTAGCCAAATTTGCATTTGGAGCCCAAGACACTCCTAGAGGATGAAAGTGAGAAGATATCAAGACCCCAACACCTTGTCTCAGAAATTAAAACTAGCTGGAGTAGACTAGGGGGTTGCCCTGAGCAAGGCTCAGAGTCAGGGAATGGCCACTAGGCCCCTCAGATAAACTCAGCACCAAGGAGAAAAGAAAGGACCACCAGCCTAGCCTCTGCATAGACTTGGGAATTGAAAAGGAGGTTATGAATCAGTGCACAAGAGGACTCACCTCAGCCCAGGAATCCTGTAGCAGACAGTCCTGGAGTCCTGGAGAAGTGGCTGTGTTGGGGAGGATGAGGAGTGACAAGAATGGGCATCCAGACCAGGTTTACCAGGAGCCTCCTCCTTGTGGAACTTACTCCTGAGGGCTGGGGAGCTTCTCTCTGGCCCCTGAAAGAAGAGAAGTGGCCCCAGCAAAACTCTACACTAGCCGTTCCTTGGGAGCCACCAGCCTCCTGGGGGTAGCAGAGTCCCCTGGCCTTGAGGTGACATCTCCACTGAGACTCCAGAAGCAGAAATGCAAGTGACCATGAGGGCCCTGGCATATCCTGGGAAGGGTCTTCCAGGGAAGCACATGGCATTTCCTGTTCGCTGGGCCCGTGAGAGCTCACGTGTTCAACTTTGGGAATCCACCTGAGTGCTGCCTTACCTGCATCCCAGTCTATAAATTGGGCCATGCCAGTTACAGATCTGTAAGATCCCTCATGGCTCCAATGTGTTGTGACTTTAGTGTGCGATTCAAAACAAAACCCAAAGAATGATTTAATTCAGAGTTTAGTGTACAACTAAATATATAGATACTGGGACTCTTGTCTACAAAAAGGAGAAATGTGTAAATGAGGGATCCATCTGTGACCATTAAATCGCCTAAAATTAACAAGAAAGTCATATCACTGCTAACGATCTATAAATTCACTCCATATGCATTCATCAGAGATCATTAAAATGAAAGCTGGGAATGCAAAAATAATTATATAGTTTGGATACCTAAAAATTTTTCCTTAGAGAGAGCAGATTTGTATGTACGTGTAAAATATAAGGGTTTTATTCTAAAATTATAGCTGAAATAAAAGCTTGTTTTAGTGAAAGGTGATTATTATATTAATTTCCAGTTTAAAATCACCTAGACAATAACCACCAGCATTGTAAACGTGTATGCTGTTTGAACCAGCAATTTTACATACAGAAACTTATGCTGATGAAATTTTGCACAAGAAGACAAAACTAAATATGTAAGAATGTTCACTGTTCACCCAGGGGCACCTGGGTAGCTCAGGCAGCTAAGTTTCTGACTCTTGGTTTCAACTCAGGTCATAATCTCATGGGTTTTGAGATGGAGCCCCAAATCAGGCTCCATACTCAGCAGGGAGACTGCTTGAGATTCTCTCCCTCTGCCCTCCCCCCACTCATGGTCTCTCTTTCTCTCAAATAAATAAATAAATCTAAAAAAAAAAACCTGGAAAAATTGAAATGCTCATTCATAACAGATTAGTTAAATAAATTATCACCCTTCCATATGCTAAACCAAATTCTGAATTTACTAGAACTAGTGAAATACATCTTTTTCTAATTTAAATTTTACTTAGTTAACATCCAGTACAATATTGGTTCCTAGAACAGAATTCAGTGATTCATCACTTACATACAACACCTAGTGCTCATCACAACAAGTGCCCTCTTTAATACCCATCACCCATCTAACCTATCCCCCACCCACCTCCCTCCATCAACCCTCAGTATGTTCTCTATCATTAAGAGTCTTTTGTGGCTTGTTTCCCTCTCATTTTTTTTCTTTTCTCCCTTCCCATTTGTTCATCTGTTTTCTTTCTTAAATTTCACATACAAGTGAAATCATATGGTATTTGTTTTTCTCTGACTTATTTCACTTAGCAAAATATACTCTAGCTCCATCCATGTCATTGGAAATGGCAAGATTTCATTCTTTTTTGTAGCTGAGTAATATTCCTCTGTGTGTGTGTGTGTGTGTGTGTGTGTGTGTGTGTGTGTGTGTATCTCACATCTTCTTTATCCATTATCAGTCAATGGACATTTGGGCTCACTCCATAGTTTGGCTATTGTTGATAATGCTATTAACATCGTACCCCATCAAAACTGTATTTTGGGGGGCGCCTGGGTGGCTCAGTGGTTTAAGCCTCTGCCTTTGGGTCAGGTCATGATCTCAGGGTCCTGGGATCGAGCCCTGCATTGGGCTCTCTGCTCAGTGGGGAGCCTGTTTCTCCCTCTCTCTCTGCCTCTCTCTCTGCCTACTTGTGACCTCTCTCTCTGTCAAATAAATAAATAAAATATTTTTTTTAAAAACTGCATTTTTGTATCCTTTGGGTAAATACCCATAGGCAATTGCTAGATCATAGGGTAGGTGTATTTTTAATTTTTCGAGGAACCTCCATATTGCTATTGAGTGGTTGCACCAGTTTGCATCCCCACCAACAGTGTGAGAGGATTTCCTTTCTCCACATCCTTGCCAACACCTGTTGTTTCTTGTGTTGCTAATTTTAGTCATTCTGACAGGTGTGAGGTGGTGTCTCATCATGGTATTGATTGTGAAATACATCTTTATAGCAGAGAAATAATTTTATATTAACTGAAATGACTGTCATTTATAGTTATTTGTTTGTTTACCCCACCTCCATTCCTTGCTTTAGATCAGATCTATAATGAGGCTGAGGGATTCACTATATCAGAGATATGGATATAAAGAACACTAATCACATAAAGTTATAATTCTTAGTGCTTAGCCTCAAATACAAGAAACCCAGAGAAAGGTATTCTCACCATCCACCAGGCACACTTTTGAGAATGAAAGGGACAGTGCCTGGACTGGCTTATTGGAAGAGCAAAGAAGTTTTCCTAAAACTTCAGGGGGACCAGGGAGGATAGGAAGACCTGAAATCAGAAAAGTGTAACCCAGGCAAGGAAAGAATTTAGTTTTAAACATATTCATTATTATTACAATTTATCTTAGGCTAAGTCATTGGGAATTGAGCTGACTTGAAACTGTAAACAGAAGACGTAACTGGAATTGCTGAATATTTCTTCTGTTGGGAAATGCTCTGCAATGATGAATATTTTGCAATTCCATCTTTTCTGGATGCTGTATTGTGTTCCATTGATTTACATGTTTGTCCTTATTCCAATAACATATTATCTTGTTTTGTAAAGACTTTATCAATTCTTCACTTTTTGAATAAGTCTTAATATCAGGCAGTGAGAGCCCTCCAACTTTGTTCTTTTCCAAATTGCTTTGCTCACTCTACAACTCCATGTTTTAAAATCTTATTTTAATATTTTATGGAATTTTTATTATATTTTTACTATATTATATTACATATTACTATATAATATATAATGTATTATATGTTATATATTATATAAATATATTGTATTATATTTTTATTATATTTACTAAATATAGCTGGTTTATTTACTTTCATGGGGATAAAAACAAAAGAAAAGAAAGAAGAGATGTCAACAAGGGATATTTTAGACTGCAAGTGACACAATCCTTCATCTCAGTATTGTAGACAAAGAAGGGTTCATTTTTCCCCACCTGAAAGAAATTCTAAGACAGGTGTCTCCTTGCATTGGTTCAGGGGCTCAGCAGTGTCAGGGCCAGCATCTCTGTGGGTCTTTTGACCTCTCCCTCATGGTAACAAATGCTAGCTGCAGCTGCTGCAATCTCGTCCATTCAGGGTAGAAAAGAACAGAAAGTCCCCAGATCCAAAATTGTGTCAGATGGTCTCTTTGGCTGCAAGGGAGTTTGGGAATGGCACATTTTATGCAGACCACATAATAGACATAGGTCAGAAGGTTGATAGGAGAGTTGGCAGTGCCAACCTCTAGTGTTTGCCACAAATGTTGATGAGAGGTTTCAAAAAAAAAAAAAAAAGGAAAAAAGTTTTCATTGAATTCTTCCCTCTTCAAAAATACCATTAGGGGCGCCTGGGTGGCTCAGTGGGTTAAAGCCTCTGCTTTCGGCTCAGGTCATGATCCCAGGGTCCGGGGATCGAGCCCCACATCGGGCTCTCTGTTCGGCAGGAGACCTGCTTCTCTTCCTCTCTGTCTCTGCCTACTTGTGATCTCTGTCTGTCAAATAAGTGGGTAAAATCTTTAAAAAAGAAAAAAATACCATTAGAAGAACTAATGATAAAGAATCCATCCCACAGGATGCCTGATTAGCTCAGTTGGTTTGGTAGCCAACTCTGATTTTAGCTCAGGTCATAATCTCAGGGTCCTAGGATTCTCTCCTTCCTTTGCCTGTCTCCCTGCTCATGCTCTCTCTCTCTTTCTAAAATAAAAAATTTTTAAAAAAAGAATCCATCTCAAGCCACATCACTTTCCTTAGTGTTGGATAAGACCCTCAAAGCCTCCTGGTCCTGCCTCTCCCTGCCATCAGAATTAGCTCTCCCCTAGCATTCAACAGCATTCACACAATCCTTGAGTCACATCAGCTAGAAAAACAAACCTAGTCTGTTGCTAAGGGATAAGAGTGACATTATGACCAGCCTACAGCATAGCTCTATTTAGTAAACTTTTAAGGAAAAAATGTTGGAATTCAATGCATGTTCATGAATTGCCCATTTTAGTCTCTGAATAGGGGAAACTGGGCATTTCTTCCTTTCTTCAGTAACCTTTATAGGGTTCCTATGTGCCAGGCACTGAGTGTTTTTATTCCTCTCCCCTTTATTATTGTTCCCTGTCCTGTTTTCGTGGATTATTTTTTACTCTAAGTATATGGGAATATGTGTATAAAAGTATAAGACAAGGTCAAACTTGCAGAGTCCAGAGCACCATCACTATAGCTCTCTCTGGTCTCCCCGTGGAGGCCACAAGAGCACAACTCATGTGCCTTTCAGAAGCTTTGGAAGTTGTGGAAGCATCAGGATGCAAAAGGTTATCTGTGAGCAATGCTGCTTCTTACAACATTCATGCTCTTATCCCTTTATGAGATTCTAGAGATACTATGGTAAACATACAGACACCGTCTCTACCCTCATGGAGCCTGTATTGTTGTAGGAGAATGTTTTTGAAATACTAATCAATGTTATTTTCTCCCAAGAGTTACTTTTTTCTCTCCCTGTTCCCACTCAAGTAGCTAGGCTATGTTCATTGCCTCGGGATAGAGAGTTTAGAAGCAGAAGACAGAGGAAAAGGAGAGACGTGCTCTATTTACAGGAATAAAAGCGACACTAGAGCAAGTGTTAGCACGAGCTTCACCCCAGACACCCCAACGAGCAACAGAAGAGTCCTCTGAGCTGAAAGGGGAAGAAAAATGGAAGGCCAGGGAACTGCCATAGACGCCAGTGGGGATAGCAGGGACAATCAGACCTGAAGGGGCCATCAGCGAAAACAAGCTGTGTCAAGCACGGGCCATAGTGAGGAGAATTTGTGGACACACAGGAACCAGATGGTAGCCAAGGGTGCATTTGCCAACATCACCTGTCACTCATACCAGGGCCCGTATCAGCCATCCTTTCCCCAGTCATTTAGGCTCCATGCTTGCCTTTTCTTCATGGGGATAAAGTTAGGTTCTATTTCCAAGCCTCCTTTGCAGTTATATGAAATCATATCACAAACCATTGAGTTCTGGCCAATGGGATGTGGGAGGAAGTGATTTAGACCACTTCTTATCTTATTCATAAATACTTCCAATGCATCCTCCATGCTCCTTCTTTCCTGTTTTTTTTTTTTTTTCAGATATAAATGATGGGTTCCAAGGCCCTAGGGCATGGCTGAGCCAAAAGATGGAAGGAGCCTGGATCCCTGGATCCCTACCTGGAAGACAGTCACTTAAGGTAAGTCATTCTGACCAGAAACATCTGCACTGGGTTCTTGTATGAGAAAAAGTTAATTTTTATTGTATTAAGCCACAAAAATATTGCAGTTTGTTACAGAAAGTTTTGCCAACTCTGACAATATTTCAGTCAACTCCCCCGCTCAAGCAACACTCTTCCTGGACCTGGTTCAGGAAGTTTACCCCATGAGGACAAGCACTCCACTGCAAAATACTAGGACATAGTAAGTACCCAACCCCAAAAGGAGGGTGAAGCTCTTATAATCTGTCATGTCAGTATGAGGTCAAAGGAGGGAAAGGTCTTACTCTTACATTTGTGAAGATAACCAGAACCTGCTTAAGATTTTTTCCTAGGCTGGGAGACTGATTAAACACACAAGCATCACACCAGATAGAAGGAGACAGAAATACTGAACTAGTCAGTATAGACTGATGTGTAGAATTACAAACTGTGCTAAGCTCTGTGGAGAAAAAATACAAATAGTCTGTCAAAAATAACAGGTGGTGATAGGCCTCATATTAAGGAGTGGGAATGAATAAAGACTGTCTGAGGAAAGAACAGCTGAACGGAAGCCTATCGGGTAAACGAGAATCATGCAGATTAAGAGTTTGGGGGAATAGCATTTAGGCAAAAGGAACAGAATGTGTAAAGAGCCTGAGAAAGGAAAGAGGCTGGCTCATTGAGGATCTGAAAGATATCAGTTTAGCGGTGATGAAGAGAGGGAGGTGGAGAAGGGGATGAGATAGGGATAGAGAAATAAGCGGAGACAAATTTAAAAAGGGCCATGTAGACCTGGTTCTTGTTTTTATATTTTACTACAGAAGCCTAAGAAGGCATTGAAGAATTTTAATCAGGGATCATGGTCAGGATTGCATTTTTAAAATATTAAACTGGCCAAGATGGAGACAGGTTGGCAGGGAGGCAAAAGTGGAGGGAGAAAGTCCATGTAGGAGGCCATTTCAGAAATTCAGGCAAGAAATAATGGTGTGTTAAAGGAGAAGAGTAGCAGCATGCAGATGGAGAGAAATGGTTAGGGTTAAGATATGCTTGGGAAGTTGAATGGAATAGCAATTATTGCATTCAACAACTTTAAACTCTAGTGAGAGACAGGATCAGGTGGTAAGCTATAGGAGCCTCAGTTCTAATCTAGGTCCTCTAAGAGTTAAGAGAATGTGATAAAAGTAACAGCAGCTTCCCCAATGTCTAAACCACCATTTGAGCAGGATGGTTTGGAGGCGATAAGAGGTTGCAGGAAAAACTAGGCTTAGAGTCAAAGGGCTGTTCTCCAGTCAGGTACATGACGGGGTGCTCACTAAATTGTGTTATCATGCCAAAAGAGATAGAGCCTGGTTAGTTAAGTAACTCAAACCTACAGATAAAGACTCTGCCCAGATATGATCTAAGCACAATGGGGGAGGATAATTCCATCCTTTGCCCATTCTTAATAGCTATCGATAATAATGAGAAGAATAAGTAACATTATGGAGCTCTTTGTGCTATGCCCTGTGCTAAGGAATGTGTGTGCATATTCTCATTAAGCTCATTAGGGCTCTGTGAGATGGTACTGTTATTTCTCCTATTTACTAACACTACGGCTTAGAGATTGGTACCTTGTCCAAGGCCTGATCTCTAGTAACTAGAGTAGTGCGATTCAAACCCAGCTCTAACTCCAGAGTCCACACTACCAGCCATATAATGTAATGTGTTGAGAAAGATACTGAAGATGCATTTGGGTTCAATGGGGGCAAAGTCAGATGGTCACAATCTGGTCAGTCACATATAAACATGTGCCTTATAACCATGCAGCTTTATCCTAAAGAATAAATCACTGTGGATTGCAGAAACAAAAGAAAACTGTCACTATATTTTATGACATTATAGGATATCCTGTTCATACTCTAATGGCCAATTACAGATTTCAAGACAACTGACTAGAAAGAATATTTGAAGAGTCTGGTACATGAGGATCTCTAGACACCTTAACATGAGAATTCTAAGCACATTATGAAAGATTTAAGAACCTGCTTTTAGGGCACCTGGGTGGCTCAGTGGGTTAAAGCCTCTGCCTTTGGCTCAGGTCATGATCCCAGGGTCCTGGGATCGAGCCCCACATCGGGCTCTCTGCCCAGCAGAGAGCCTGCTTCCTTTCCTCTCTCTCTCTGTCTGCCTCTCTACCTACTTGTGATCTCTCTGTCAAATAAATAAATAAAATCTTTAAAAAACAAACAAACAACAAAAAAACAAACAAACAAAAAAACCTGCTTTTAGAGCCTCTTCTCTTCAGAACTCAACTGGGGAGTCACATCAGGCTAGAAAATGGTTCTGGGGCAGAGCCAAGCTTTGAAATCTCAGGGAAAGGCTGAGTTGAAATAAAACTGCATCACGTCTGGGAACCCAGTGCTAACTGCTATAAAGCAACGCCATTTTTCCTGAAAGCTCTCATGAAAAAGAGCATTTTCAACTACTAATGTGGTTTTCTTCTCACTCCTTTCTTGCCCCCAGTGGGGGAAAAATGTTTATTCATCTTACATAATTTTGCTCTTCTTTATGTCACCAAATGCCTGGTGATAGTATTGCATCTGACAACTCTCTTATTGAGAAGTTGCCAACAACCAAAGGATAATTAACTTAGTCTTCCAGGCATATATGAAAAAAAAAGCTACACATACACACACAGAGTGGACCGTGCACAATTCATTGGGAATAGTGTTCCATTGCTTATATCTCAATGAAATCTGCTGGGGTTGTAAAAAAAAAAAAAAAATTCTGCATCTCAATGAATGCTTTGTGCCATGGAATCTATTGCTGAAAGGAGATGGGTCCTTAACTTTTAGGGAACAGAAATGGGACAGGACTACACAGGAAATCAATAAGCATTCATGAAATGTCTACTTGGTCAGGCACAATGCTAAACTCTGAGGATATAAAGAAGAATGAGATCTAAGAGAATTGACAATCCAATAAAGAAGAGAGAGGACTCATACAACAACTCTTATAGTGAGTATAAAGGAGATTTATACACACACACACACGCACACACGCACACACACACACACGTTATAGTAGTTCTCAAAGTCGTGGTCCCCAGACCAACAGCATCATCTGGGAATTTATTAGAAAGGTCCTACCTGAGACCTACCAAATCTCAAACTCTAAGGGTGGGGCCTCTCAATCACCTCCTGGCACACCCTGTCTGGAAACCACTGGTTTAGCCAAAGATATGACAATTAATATAATTGCTTTGGGGAAGCATTGCACTGGTTACTGGTATCCAACCAAGAAATAATAAGCTTGGGCTCTGGGGCCTTTCAGGCTGTTGTAACCTAGCACTATGAGGCAAGTTTGAGGTTTCAGTTGTGCCAATGTCTACAGCCATCGGGGTGCCCTCCAGCTTCAAGTCTTGCTATACTTCTCTGTTAGTTTCCTATTGCTGCCATAACAGATAGCCACAAATTTGATGGCTTAAACAACACACATTTATTATCTTTCTGTTCTAGAGGTCCCAAGACCAAATTCAGTGAGGCCTGAAGTCAAGGTATAGGGAGGTCTGGTTCCTTCTGGAGGCTCTAGTGGAGAATCCATTCCCTTCCCTTTTCTAGCTTTAAGACATCACTTGAATTCCTTGGCTTATGGCCCTGCATCATCTTGACCACTGTCCTCATCTTATCTCTTCTGACTCTGTCCCTCCCACCTCCTTCTTTTAAGGACCCTTGTGATTACATTAGGCCACTTAGGTAATGCAGGATAATCTCCCCATCTCAAAATCCTTAATTTAATCACATCAGCAAATTCCCTTTTGCCATGTAAGGTAGCATATTCATAGGTTTCTGGGATTAAGACATGGACGTCTTTGAGGGGCCATTATTTAGCCTCCCACGACTTCCTTCAGTGTCGCTGGAGAGAATAGGTGGGGGCGGGGGGGGGGACTGTAAGGAAAGAGATGCTGAATGACTGAGTTTTTAGGAGGACAAGATTTATAAATGTGTCCAGGTGTTATTTTAATTTGTTCCACAGTCATTGCTCCATATAAAAGCCAAATCAAGTATCCATGGCTTGGGGTGTCCCAAAAGAAGAGTCTCAGTGAGGGTGGCAGGGCCCTGACCTCGGCCCTGACCTCCCTAAGCAAGCCTGTTTATCCCTATGTTCATCCATCTACAGGGCATCTCCACTTGAGTAGTCCCAGAACTGAACTCTTCATTCCTGTTCCCTGTCCTGCCAACCCACCCCGACTTGGTTTTCCTCCTTAAGTCCTTATCTCAGATAAATGCACATAACATATCCTCTCAATCCAGAAATCTACATAATATCCTAGGAGTGCCCCAACCTCCCCACCACCCACATCTAATCAGCCACTGACCACTGTCAACACTATCACAGACGTAACTCTCCTCCTTTTCAAAGACTCTCGCTGGGCTTGGTTCAGGAGCTCACCATTCCTCACCTAGATTTTGTGAGGGCCTCTTAATTGGTTCCCTGGCTTTAGGATCACCACCTTTATCACCACTACCATGATAAGTATTTTCAAAACACAAATCTGTGACTCATTTTCCTCTGCTGTTTATAACTCCCTAATGCCATTTCAGAATAAAGACCAACTCCTTACCAAGGCATGTAAAGCTCTTTCTGATGCACCCTTACCTTACCTGTTCAGCCTCATGTTTGCCATTACCTCAAATAATAAAGCAAATTATTTACAGATCCCAGAGTGCACCCTCATCCCTCACAACTCACAACTCTTACCTTTAACCAGGCTCTTCTCTTTGCTAGAACATCCTTATTCAATTCTATACCTATCTAGAGTGATGACTCTTTAATTCTTCCTCTAGGCCTACTGCCCTGGCCCTTCCTTCTGTCTTACCATCCACTGTGCACCCCTGGAAGCACTTATTATCCTGAATTATAATTGATTATCTATAGTCTCCCAGACCACTAGACCGTGAGCTCCTTAAATATAAAGACTGAGTTTCACTTGGGTCTATATTCTCATTGCCCAGCACAGAAGAGGGCATAGAGTAATTGTTCAGTACATTCCCCAGTTGAGTTAAGATATTGCATGACATTGGGAAGTGCTAACTAAGGGGGAAAAAAAAAGAGTGGGAGTAAGGAGGAGAATTAGGTTAGAGTTGTAGGTGCCTAGGACTGGAACAAGCCAGGAAGTCTTAACGGAGAGCCATCAGTACATATGACTACAAGGAAATAAAGAATAAAAGGGAAAGGTTTTCAGTAATATCAATTGCTCCTGTGCACTAAAGCCAGAATATAGGCCTTTGGATTAGATACACAAGAAAGCCACTAATGCCATTCAAGAAGGCAGTTTCAAGTGGAGTGCAGAAGATGCTGAAGACGGAAAAGGGCCCAGCTTACAAGGAGTCAACCACTGTTTCTCACACTAGCACCAAAACACACTTGTTGGAAGAAAAGGAAATGAGACAGATCACTTGAGGCCACACATAAGGGAAGACGGCCCCTTTCAAAGACAAAAAACTAACTTATGTCATTCCCTCAGGCTGAGGGTCCTCACAAAAGGAAACTTCCAAGAGCAATCAACTCAAAGACAATCTACAGTCTTCTGGTTGTGAATACAGGATGGGTTGATGCTCTTCCAAACCTAAAATTGTGACATAATTTTAAAACATGGTTATTAAGCACCTGCTTGTTCATCACTGTGAGTTTAAGGACATTTACTGAGGTCACATCTTAGCATATGGTCTGTTTCTTCCTTGTTGAAGTTGCTGGCAACAAAGCCGCTCATAGCTTGGTATGCTGGACTAGCACCAGCATGAGAATTTAAGGAACGGCATGTGGTGCGAGCCAGTCCATCTGAGATTTCTGGCAGAGAGAGGCCCTAAGGAGAACTTTGTAGGAAGGCAGAGTTCTTCTTTAAAACTTAAAAATCACGAGTTAAGGATGTACCCAAACACACACAAAACTTCCCCAATCGGAGAATATCATGAATGAACAACCTAAACCACCTCTAGCTAATTTATATTTTCAGTTTTACTATTTCTTGTGGTAGTCAACCTTAGTTGACTTTCTTTGCAAAAAAGAACAATTCCACTTTTTATCAAATTTAATTCTTCTGGTTTCATTCTTCAAAGAAGCCCCCAGTTCTTAATGGCGAGGTTTGATAAGCAAGACCAGTTCAGACTCTTCTTACTTGATTTTATGAACTTTAGGACAATGCCTCCATGGCTTTTCATTTTCTCTCTAAAAACGTTCTGGTTTTGTCCTATAACCAAATTCATTTGGAGAAAAGAACTAGACTTGAATAAAGATTATCTAGACATGAATGGTAGTTTTGCCACTTGCTTCAGTGAATTAATCTCTGACTCAGTTTCTTCATCTATAAATAAGAATACTAACAGATACCTCATAGAATAATTACAAGGATTAAATACGATAATACATATACTAGTCAGGGTATAGACTAAGTTTCTATAACAAAGAGATCTTAAAATATAGGGACTCAAATAAGATTAAAAAAAAAAACAAACCTCTTATGTAATATTCCAGAAGTAGTGGTTCAGAGGTACCCAGACATTCTCAAAGTATAGATTCCATTTTTGGATGGCTCATCTCCCAGCCAGCTGTGTAGAGGAAAAATAGTGGTGGCAAAGAGCTTTCTTTTAAGGAAGCTTCCATTTAAGCTGTGACCTAGAAATCACACACAGCACTACTGTTTATATACATCAGCCAGAATGCAGTCCTATGGCCAAAGCTAACAGCAGAGGAGGCTGAGAAATGTATTCCTATCTACATGGACATATACTAAGTTAAAATTGTGGGGAACTTGTTTATTATTAAAAGGAAGAAGGATAGAATGAATACTGCGGGACAATGAACAATTTATATTAGGTACACTCTCTTGGGATTCCTGGGTGGCTCAGTCAGTTAAGCAGCTGCCTTCAGCTCAGGTCATGATCTCAGGGTCCTGGGATCAAGTCCCACATTGGGCTCTCTGCTCAGCAGGGAGCCTACTTCTCCTGCCACTACCTGCCTAACTGTACTCTCTCTCTCTGACAAATAAATAAATAAAATCTTTAAAAAATATATATTAGCTACACACTCACCATTACATAAATTTCTATTATGGAAAAAAAAAATCACCTGACACTTCATTTCTGATCTCCCCCCCCCCCCATTAATAAAGAATCCTATAAAACCAGCACCTCCAAGGACTGAAGGAAGAGGTTTTTGTTTTGCTTTGTTTTTAAGGCAGATGTCCCAAGACTAAGACAGAAATATTCTTAATAAATGTTTATCAAAGTGAATAATCAAACACTCCTATGGCCCCATCTGGGTTAAACCTCTTCAGTAATATGTAGAATGCAGACTTGCCGTTTTTAATGAATAGCACTATATCATATACCTGACACTTTGACTTTACATACCATATGATCCAATTGGTTACATGGTGAAGCACTTTCGTATGCTCTTGCTATTTGATATTTTTGAGGAGAAATGAGTAAAAATCTTTAAAAAAAAATACCAACTAACTCTCAAAGCATGATCATGTTCTCTTAAGCTGACTATTTAAATCAAACACGAGAGGAGTCTGGGAAAATGGCAGAGTAGGAGGATCCTAAGCTTCCCCTGTCCCCGATTCACAACTAGATATCACTCACATCCATGTAAATAGACTGGAGAGGGATCCAAAGACTGGCAGAACAAACACCACAACTAAATGGAGAGAAGGCACATCTGAGAGCTTAGGAAGGGCAGAAACGGTGATTGGGAGCTCCCTGAAGGAGAGAGGGAGCTGTGGGCACAGAGAGGGGAAAACACCAGAGAGCTGCACTGGGAAGACGAGTCCCCAAAATATCTGGTCTTGAAAACCAGAAGGGCTGGATTCTGTGAGTTTGTATAAGCAACAGGACTTGGAGTCTGGAGCTGACTTAGCTCAGGCAAACTAGAGCGTGAGGAATAGCTGCATCCCTGCCCTTAAAGTGACAACTGCCCAGGAGAGGCAAAATAGAAGTGACAGTTTGCACAATGCCTGAGGCAAATGGGAGGGAGATCTGTTTACATGGATTTCTGAGCATGTTGGGGGACTTCTCTGGGAACAAAGCAGCTGGCAAGTGCCATTTCCCTCCCTTGTCCCCCAGCATAAACACAGACTCGCCTGTGAGAGGTGGCACTGCACTGACACCTGCCATCTAACCTGCTAGCACAGTGCCCCAGTTCTCCTGAGGACTCACCCACTCCAAGCCTGCTGGCCTCGGCTCTAGGCACAGAACAAATTTTCTTAACTCAGTGTTTGGCCCTGCCCTGCCCTGCCCAGCCCTCACAGGCACAGACACCATGCCCCACAGCTACTG